>NC_090194.1:25808214-26160214 GCF_024679245.1 Pseudorasbora parva | reverse complement strand
GGCACTAAAGACATCGTTACAAAGCCCATCTCACTACAGTATCTCTACAATAATTTTTATAAAGCGACAGGAATAGTTTAAAAAAAGTTAAATGACTACTTATATAGTGATGGGCCGATTTCAAAACAAGGCTTTGAACCGTTATGAATCAGTGTATCGATTCATGATTCAGATCGCCAAAGTTACGTGATTTCAGCAGTTTGGCAGTTTGACATACGATCCGAATTATGAATCGATACGCTGATTCACAACGGTTCAAAGCCTTGTTTTGAAATCAGCCCATCTATATATAAGTCATATTTAGGATTTTTTTGTGCACAAAAACTATTCTCGTTGCTTCATAAAATTATTGTAGAGCCACTGTAGTGAGATGGACTTTGTAACAACGTTAGTGCCTTTTATGGGTCTTGAGAGAGGAAATCACACTGGTGTCAATGAAGGCCTGTCTGAGGCATTGAATTTCAACCGATTTCAACACATTTATTTGAGTTCCAAAGATGAACAGAGTTCTTAGGGGTGTCGAACGACATGAGGGTAACAGCATAGTGATAGCATAGTGCTATTGTGAATTTGCAATGGCCACGATTCAATTCAGCTTATATGCCTGTGCGTGTATTTAGGGTACTTGCATCTCAGAGCGACTCCTCCATCTCAGAGCGTCCACTGTTAATGCTCCTCCACATTAACTGTTATCATTTACATGTGTGGATTGTGTCTCAAACTCCAACTCTGCATATGCTGTATGTAATGGTTCTTGGTCAAAAATAATCAAACCGTACCTTTCTCTATCCATGGGTTGCTACTCGCTACGCACCTCACAAAGCATACATATATAATATGTTTTATTGAAAATAACGTGTAAATCAGACGGCTAATGCATGTTTCTGTCGCTGGATATGCTTTCTTGCTTCCCAATACGTTACATCAGTGATCGAAAAAACGTGGCCAAAACTGTCATCCTTGCAAACATAGTAGGTTATATCTTAAGCTTGAATGTTAACAGTGAATGTAAACAGTTGAGAAAGTCAACCGAACCATATTGAAACCCTGACCCTAAAACCGTGATAAAAACCGGACCATGAGTAATTAAACCGATAAACCCCTAATATGCTACGAGTTTGGGTTTGTTAACGTTCGGGGGTACATCAATAACTTTCTAAATATGTAAAGTGTTTACATCAATTTAAAAAAAAAAGTTTAAACCCTCGCTTTGAATGTTTTGATGTGCACATAATATTCTTGTTCAAGTGGTTAGCCCTTGTGTCCACTAAAGCATTTTTTTGCAGAGGCTAGTGTTTTTTCCCCAATTGTTTTCAATGGGAGCGCCACATTTTTAAAATGCCACGAGCACGACGAATTACTGAGCGTTTATTTCAAGCTGAATCGCCGAATGCTCAGCGTTTTTACCTGCTGCAGAATGTTCAACTTTGGGTAAACCACATCACTGTCACTTTTTACCCAGCCATCCAATCACAGTGGAGGAGGGGTGGGACAAATACAACATTTCTATTGTAAAGTGGACAAATATTAAAAATAAAGGTAATATTTGAATTAAATGTTGTTTGGCCAGTATTAAAGGAGGAGTAGATCTGCTGTAAAGTGTAACAACGCCAGGCTGTTGGTGCCCTTTGCAGGCATTTGTTAAAATATGTAATATATGTTAATGATAGTTTATATTATGTATTTTTTTTAGCAGTGTTGTTCTATAAAACCACAATGATTACTTGCTTTTGATACTTTATATGAACCAAAATTTTGTCTCATTATTTATGTGTATATCATTTAAAGGCTATTTGCTTTTATACAAATACATAAATGCCTTGATTAATTGTTAAGATAATTGGCCAAAATAATTATTGGTGACAGCGCTGATATTTACCATGCATTTCATGCTTTTATTATTGTAGTTAAAAATCAGAAATTATGCATTATGACAAATTATCTCTGTATGTAAATTATTGAACATTTAAGCGTAAAATGTATCAATATTGGATCTGGGGGGGAAAACAGTACTGGTCAATCTCTGTCTGTTCTTGTTTACATTGGGCATTATCATCAGAAAAAAGTTATCTCTAGTGTAGTAATCTCTCCCTTCTTTGGTTCTATTTTATGAACGTTTTCTCCATTCTATTGCTTCCAGTTGCTCTTGTAGCAGTAAAAGGCAGGGCATCCACATGCAGCTGCACACCTTTTATGTTTTGGAATTGATGTTGGAGTCTCACTGAGACTGGTGATTTACAGTAGAGGAAGCGATTGAAGCCAAATTCGGGCTTCTTCCAAATTTCTTGCAACCGTCTGGGGAAGACCTTCCTGTTTCAACAGGACAGTGTCTCCTTCAGCCTGTCACAGTGCCTGATGGGAAACCCTCCTTGAGGAGTGGAGGCAGTTCTAGCAGTGTAGGGGGAGGGGCAACTACAAAATAAAGCGCATTTGATGAGCAGATGCGCGTGTAGTTTTGGCCATGCCTGGTACCTCTTTTGTTCTGAGCATAATGCATATGGTATATGGCTCTTGTTTATATATATGGACCTTGTTTTCCACAAAAGTAGTGTAAACCTGACAGTGATTTAGAGTTTTACTGAACACAAGCCCTGGTACTTTTTTTGCAGATAGAAACTTCATTCTGTACTTTTGAAAACAAATTTAATTCAAGATTTTCATATGTCTTTAAAATATTATGTTTAATATTATAAAGGTTCAAATCATCCTTGCTGAACAAATGTACTAATTTCTAAGAAAAAACCCATACTTTTGAACAATAATGTACAAAATTAAACTAAAAATAGGTACGTTTTCACAATTGAACAATTAAAAATAAACGTACAAATTAAAGTAAAGATAAAAAGTAGTGACATTTTTAACCTCTGGTAGTGCTGGGCAGTATGATCAAGAAGTTATATCACAGTATTTTTTTCTAAATTACATTGGCTTTACGATATATGACGGTACCCTACCCCCCCCCCCCCCCCATGCATGAACAGGTGTTCTGTTAACTACATTTCCTACTGATTGAGGGAGGAAATACTGCAGTAGATTGAGTAGAATGCACTATTTGAGTGAATATTATATATGAGGGAATATTTTAGAAAAATTCCACACTAGAGTTCACACAAAATTATGCTGTGGGGAGACAACCAATAAAACACAGACCTGCAACACACTCATTAAAAAAAAAATGACCACAGAGAGGAAAAAAAGTTGGGTTGAGGGCAACTTAAGCATTTAAAAAATCTAACCATATAAGAAACTGCCAAAATGAGGAAGAACCGTGGAAGAACATTTAAAAGGTCTAAGGGTATTTTAAATAAATTTAAAGGGGTCATATAATGGTACATACACTTTTACAAGTTGATTATACAGCAATGTGTATTGGCAGTGACTATACACAACCATCCTATAATGATAAAAATCCATCATGTGTTTTTATATATTTATATCCTTATATGTTTTCACGTCTTCATGTCTGAAATCAAGCTGTTCAATGTGTGACGTCACATGATCGGACACCCCTCCCACGACTGTTGATTGACAGCAGGGTTTCAGCTCAGACCTGCCCTGAGTGAGCGCAAGCTGTCCGCCATTGTAGATACGCTGGAGCAGAATGTCGTCTAAGTGATTGATTGTGGTGTTCTGTTCTTGGGTGTAATGAACACAGCAGTCATTTTGATGTTGATATATCTGATATATCGAATTGATATGGTTGAACTTGCACAGATGTATCCTGAGAGGCTCACGTTGTCAAACTTTCTCCTGTTGTCTAAGCAATGCTTCACACTCACAGGACAGAGGGGCGGGGTGAGCAAAGTTCATTAGCATAAAAGGCACATGCACAGAAACCGCTTGCTGAAAACAGTTTTTCACCAGGCTAATGAGTGATTTTTTAGAATACTAAATATAATTTTTATATAGGTCGACCGATAGTGGATTTTACCGATAGCTAGGTTGGACCACTCTTGCCGATAACCGATTAATCAACCAATAGTTTTTAAAAAGCTACTAGATTAAAATAATAATAATAATAATAATAATAATAACAAATTAATCATATTTACACATGCAATTCTAAATTGCATATGTAAATATGAATAGATTAAAATGACAAGTTCAAACAGAAAAAAATCTACAGAAAATAACTAAAACATTAAAATATTACAAAATAAATGTTTCTTTAGCTATAACCTAAAAACATGTAAGTGAATGTCAGGTAACAGACTGCAAGTCCCATTTGTTAACAAGGATTTATTAGCTTATTTAGCTAGCTTACATGAATGATATGCAATATACATTTTACACCGTGTAATAATAGTTGAGCAATACAATTGTATCTTAATCATTCATGTTAGTTCATTGTGCATAAAAAGGTTAACAAATAAAACTAACAATGAATAATAATACTTCTACATCATTTATTAACCTTACTTAATGTTACAAATGGAATATTGGATATAATGGATTACTGTATTATATTAATTATTTCATATAAATCCAGTTTGCTTTTTTAGAACACTTGACGGTTTTCTTATCAAAATAACAAAATATGTATTGAAATCAAATGCGTTTCTGATGTTTTATATTTCTGTCGGATGCATGGCCATACAATTTGGTTTCTTACATCACTAGTTGTTACATCGCTTTAACTGCTTGAGGTAAATGTTACTGCTAATGTTAGCATCCTCTCAGCCTCGACAACAAAGCAAAGTACATCAATACTGCTGTTCTTTCACCAAAAAAATACTGGTAGTACATTTGGCAACATGTACTGAAGTGTTCTGTTTTCATACCGTTTCCCTTTCGCTGTTTTAAATGCACTGTGCAGCGTGTGCTGTGAAGCGCGCAGCCTCACGTGTCCTCAAGTGTTAATGTAAACAATCAGTGATAGTTTTTTATTTGGCCTCTAGAGGCCGCTCTCGCGCTATATAATACCAGCAGACCCTTCTCAGAGCTCTGGTAGGTTGCTGTGTAATGACAGAACCCTTCTTAGCCGCTCCCGCAATGGACGCAAACCGGAAAAATCAATACCGACAGTTTTTGACGATAACCGATTGTTCCACCAATCAGCTATCGGTGCCGATTAATCTGCAAATCCGATGAATCGGTCGACCTCTAAATTTGAATTAAAGTATTTTAAAAAGTTTTAATTTAGACACTAAATAATCATATTAACTTGTACAAAAATGGCATTATATGACCCCTTTAAGAGCACTACAGTCTCTGAACAAATGACGCATGTCAGTTTAACAAGAAACAAATAAAGCAGATACTTTTTTCAGATACAGTTTTGCCCGTCAGTTTACTTCTTTGAACCGTCAGTCTATTTATTAACTTGCATCATCTTCCTTGTAGCAGAATAATCTATGGTGTGTCATCGTGGTTGTGACGGTTGTTTCAGTGTCCTTTGCATACATTTCATTTGAAGAAGACGTGATTAAATATGTGCGCGTAAATGCTGCTAGTTCATGTTTAGAGCATACGAGTATATGAAATATGTCCATAAAAAAACGTACACGAAATTGCGACCACTCTGAATCTGATCTAGAATGTTGTTAATCACATTGTGGCTCTCCGTGCAGAAACCGCTCTCATTCGCACGCCGCGTGAAGTTATTATCCGCTGTAATCAAGGGCTGAATCCGAAATCGCCCCATACCCTCAAATAGGGAATTATTTGAAGAGACAGCCATTTGCATTGGTGTCCAAAACCATAGTGGACGTAACTACACCGCAATAACGAGTATAGCGATGTACACACAACGGCTGTCCGACTTCACAAACTCGTTTTCATTTACTCCTTCAAGTGAACAATATTAGTTGATAACGTAGGGAAAAGTGAATAATGCTTCAGTGGGCGATTTTGGATTCAGCCTTGCGATCTTAGCTGTGCTCTCACAACAGTGCAACAGTGAAACGGGACCCTCTATTAACAGTTCCACGCTGCGCCACGTTCCGAACGTTGTTTATGAAACATATACCGGTACTGCGGTATCCTCAAAATTCATATCATAACAAAAATAAATACCGGTTTTCAGTATGAACCGGTATACCGCCCAGCACTAACCTTTGGTTTGTACTGTTTTTGGAGCCTTGCTTTTCTCTTCTAAGGCTTTTTAGTAGCCTAAGATTTGAATGAAATATTTTTAAAAGTGTTTTAATTAGGGCTGGGCAAGTTAACGAGTTATCACGTTAACACATTAATTAATTAACGCAGACAATTATTTTATTGCGCATTAACGTAGTTATTTATTATTATATTGAAAGGCCGTTCCTCACTGCCTCTGAATACACCTACAGACAAACCATTGGTCACAGGAGAATACAGTGCTGTCTGTAGCCTAAGCCAAGGGCTTGACATTCTTTGTCTGGGATAAATGGGACAAATAAAATATAAAAATAACCAGAAACGTGAGAATGATTCAGATTTTTTTGTTGTTTTTATTATATTCAATGTAAACAGCGATTGATGAGTGTATCTCTGCCTCTGGTATGGCGTGTTGAGGCTCGCGCTGCCCGTCTCAGACATTTGTGGAGAAATCAAAACAATTGTGCAGCAATATAAACTCACAGAAGAAACATACTGGGGTAAAACTGAGTTTTTTGTAGTTGTTGATATTTATGATTTATAAGTCGACTTTGCAATCGTGAATTGTGTAGCATGAATGGTGTAGCCTAGTTCAATAAACAAGTAGCCTAATTAATATTAAGTTACTTAAATTTTAGATCCAAACAACCTTTTTTGTTCCATTTCACCCATGATTTCACCGACGAAAATAGTTCCAAAAGAAAGCAACACTCAGCGCAGTGTTGACAGAACACTGATGAGAATATTACTACAGAATCAAATATGTATACCACCGATTTAATTTAATTTGATTAAATTAATGTTTAAGTTAATATTTACAAGAAATTGTAACTGTTACAAACTTTTAGCTGCTGTAAAAAGCACCTTATTTGTTTAAAGTGTTTGCAAACCATGTTATTGCACTTTTGTTCATTTAGCAGCACTTTTGTATTCATTATTGAATTTTGCGCATACTGTGATTAATCGCCATTAATCACAGAAAAGAATGCGGTTAATCGCGATTAAACATTTTAATCTTAATCTTTAATCTTTAATGTTATTGTTTCCATATGTCAGAAAGGAAAGCAATGTTATTATTACAATGGTTGTGCATGCTGAAAATGATGATGATGATGCTGCTGCTGATGTCATCATGTCCTCTTTTTTCCTCTTGCAGCAAAAGATGTAAAGGTGGATCAGTGAGGAGCGATACTGAGCGACCTGTGCATCCACGCGAGCTCCCTGCCCTTCTTCAGCATGAATGGGGATATGCCTCATGTTCCTATCACCACTCTCGCTGGGATCGCAAGCCTCACCGACCGTAAGTCGTGCAAAAGTTTTGTAACTCAACTTCTACAACACCTCCAAAGCTTGCTTAAATTAATTATACACATTTTATTAAAGATATAATAGAAATAATTTTATATTTATACCCTACTTAAAAGTAATACCAAGACTGATCATGTGACTTCCACTGATATGAGTCATCATCTCATATTAAAGATATTTACTCGAAAGAAAGGGCTGCACATTATATATTTTTTGCATCAATATCGCAATGTGACTATGGCAGGATGTGCTATGTCAAGCAGGGCTCAAGATTCATTCTTCCTACTGGTCACTCTGATGCAACTAACTTTCTCAGTTGGTCGCCCTCGAGTTGCAATTTGGTTGCACCCTTGTTTTTATATTAATCATAATGACCTTGCATGACGATGAATCGTTCTCTTGATTTTTACAGCTCTGAAAAAAAATTAAGAGACCACCTAACATTGAAAAATCAATGTTTTTGTTAATGTAAAGATTGACATGACTAAAATCTTGATATTTGCAAAATATTTTAATGTGGACATTGCTTCAAACATGCGTAAATTAAGTGGCAGGTAAAACGGAAGAAAAAATAGAGTAAACTTTATAGTTACTTACACAATGTGTGCTTGGCCATAGACATCCGGACCGAGGGAGATGGACTTTATAAAGCGTGTAATTTTCTCCCCCAAACCACAGCCATCTGCTTCTGTTACTGTTTGCTTTTAGAGCGAAAATCTGCCCATAACTACTGGTCTAGGATCTGTTTTCTTCATAATAAAGCATCATATTAGCAAAAAGAGTTGGCAAAAGGTCCAGTACAATTTGCCCTTGTCAAATGATTAAATTTCCTTTCGTTTTTCGCTTCGGTGAGTAAAGTAGCAATCTTTCTTGAACGCAATGGCCAATCAGGTGTTGAAGTTATAATCCACTCACCGCTCGAGTTTTTGTTCAGCGATGAGTTCTGCAAATGCGCAAATCCTCTCTAACAAAGCGTAGACATTGTTAATAATATACATTGTGTAATTAGGTTCACGGATTAATATAACGGAACTTTGTGAGATCGTGTTCATTGAATGAGTGACAGCTTTTAGTTAATTATAAAGGGAGCGCTCTTTGCGCGTTGTCTAAACGATATAAAAAAAAACAAAAGCAATTAATAGGCCTTTAATATATTCAGAATTTGAATAAAACTTCTGTTTTTCATTCTTGACAAATGGCCACATACTGTAATTGTGGGATTGACTCTCCAAATTGTAATGGCTGACAGTGATAAATATTGAATTATCGAAATCAGCTATTGTGGTCTTGTGTTATTTGTCAACTGAACTTTCTTGGAAATATATTTTTGCGGGGTTTCTTCAGCAGAAAAATACAAAAAACATCAGTCAATAATTACTCGACCTCATGTTGTTTCAAACCCGTAAAACCTTTGTTCATCTTCGCAACACAAAGATATTAAGATATTTTTATCAAGATACATCAAGATATTTTTTATTAAGTCGGCGACCTCTCTGACGCCTCAATAGACAGCAGTTTAATGACTACTTTCAAAGCCCAGAAAGGTAGTAAAAACATTAATTAAATAGTCCATGTGATTTCAGTGACTCAACCTTAATTTTATGGGTTATGGGATTAAGCAATGAGAATACTTTTTGCGCGCAAAACCCCTTAAAAATAACTACTTTATTCAACAGTTTCTTCTTGTCTTGTCAGTCTCTTATGCTTTTGATGTAGTATATAGAGTGTGGCGCTTCTGATTCTACGTCATTGGTCATAATTTTTTGCCAATATCTTGCAGCCCTAATCGAAAGGACTACTGATTTATTTTGTGTACCTTCATAAATCAGCATAAATATTCATCCAAAGGGTATATACTGATGATGAATGCTGTCTTTTGATTGGCTATTGAAGATGTTGATCTGTTCATACCTTTCAAATCAATTGGACTTGATTTGTAAATGCAATCATTTCTTTGACTGCATTAAAATGAAAAGTCCAGAAGAATTGTCTGAAATATTTCATGCCTCCTGTTGTAATAAGGAATAACTCATGTTTTTGTGTTTATTTTTTAGTGTTAAATCAGCTGCCTCTCCCCTCCCCTCTTCCTGCCACCACCACTAAGAGCCTGCTGTATAATGGGAGGATCGCCGAAGAGGTCAGCTGTCTGCTGTCCCGGCGGGACGACACTCTCGTGTCCCAGCTGGCCCACAGCCTCAACCAGGTGTCCACCGAGCACATGTGGGTATCTCACCTCTGCCTCACCAAATGTGTTTATCTTACATAATATGTGAAATATCTGTGTCTCATTACGTCTTTGTAATTTTGCATGCAGAGAGCTGAAGGACAACTTGGGCAGTGATGACCCGGAAGGAGATGTGCCTCTACTGTTACAGACGGTGCTGTCCAGGAACCCCAATGTCTTCAGGGAGAAAAGTACGCCCACCCGATACGGGGTTCAGGGCGGTAAGGAGATACTGCAGAAATAAAGCTGTTTAGTCTGGGCATGCTTTTACTCTGTGGCCTCTGTTTGAGCTCCCTGGATTCGAAATCCCATTTTCCTAGTTTCCAGACTTCAATTAGTGTTAATTACTGGTAACATTAATTATAATTTTAGACGCATGAAGTCAAATTCCTTTGAAACTCTTTTACATTTGGCTCTATGCATGCACTACCATTTAAAAGTTATGTCGGTAAGACTTTTAAAAATGTTTTTAAAAGCATTTTAAAAAATCACCTAGGCTGCATTTATTTAAAGGGTACATAACACACAATTTCTGACAATCTCATGTAAATCTTGAGTACTTATACAGTAGTTATTGCATCCTTCATATCTCCGAAGAGTCTATTTTTATCCAAATTATAAATGACACATACGATGTATTGATTCTTTCCGAAAACAGCCGAGCTCATAGAGCTGTGCAGAGCGCGAAGCTAAAGAGTTACGAGTACACACAGAATACATCATGGCATTATCCCTGATAAAGATAAAAATCTTACCGGCCTCAAACTTTTGAACTGTAGTGCATATTGTGTTTATTTTATTAACATTTGGATTAAAAAATTTTTTATTTGATTTTAATTCTGACTAAAATTAATCTTACTTGTTCTAGTTCTAGTTGACAGTATGGCAAACATTATCTTGAATTGCCATGCCATTTACCACATGAAGTCAACATTTTAAACCATGGTTTGTTGACTCTTTATTTTATGTTTTAAAGGTTTAATGCAACAGCCAATGATTCCACCGTACAAAATGCCTCCAAATTCCATGCATGGAAGTCCGGCATCAAACTACCAGCAAACCACTATCACTCCGAGCCCTCCCAGGTACTGTTCCAGTTTCATTTTTATTTGGGTTAAATAGGTAAACGTTACCATTTGAACTGCAATAAGCATGAATAAAGAATTTAAAATATGCAGATCCATTTCCAGCCTGTATACTGACTATTTCAACTCTAACTTGACAGCCGATATGTTCAACCTCAGCCGGGTTCTGGTACCAGGTACATTCCCCAGCAAAACAGCCCAGTGCCCAGCCCGTATGCACCACAGAGCCCCGCAGGCTACATGCAGTACAACCACCCACCCAGCTACCCTCAGCACCAACAGATCCAGCAAGGTGAGTCCATGATCTCCTCTCTGACAAAAACCTCAAGAGGATTGTCACCATTTTCAGTGTCTGTAGTCTTAAAACACCTCAGGGCTCAAGAAAAAGTGGTTTTAATAAGATTTGCTACTAGTGAATCTTATTTTATCCAGCCTCTTGCTAAATTAAACTAAACCATCCCTGGCTGTTAAAATAAAAAAATTAAATGTGTGTTTACATTCTTACTGCATGTTCCTGGTCTTATTGTGAATGATTAATCAATGGAGATTGAAATAGTGAATGAGTTGTTATTTTGTGAGTTGCAGTGTCTGTATCCAGTCCAATAGTTCCTGGTGCAATGAGAAACATTCATGACAACAAGGTCTCGGGTCAAGTGTCGGGCAATTCCAACCACAATGCAAGGCATTGCTCGAACGACGAGTACATCAGCATCGTCCAGAGACTCGGAAATGATGTGAGTGCTTGCCAACAGTTTTATGACCCTAAAATAATTCTGTGTCCAAAATATTTTTTTTTAAATTCAATTGGGCCTGCACATTTTTCAACCCACGTTGTCTTTTTACAGGAGAGTGACCCCGCAATGAGAAATTCCTCCTTTTCTGTACGCTCCGTCTGCTCTCCTGCTGGAAGTGAAGGGACTCCGAAAGGTGGATTATATCTCCATTTTTGTACATTTACAATTTTTTAACTCTTAGGCTTCTCCTTCAACCCCATTGGTCTCTTTTCACATTGTATTTTGGGTATATTTTGCGTCATCGTGTTTACTAGCGGCAGCTGTGTACCACAGTAAGTAGGTGACAACTCAGGGTGAGATATTGTAATAAATGATCCATGTTATTGTCATTTTGAATGTACACATGTTACACATACTCTTGTGCTTGTCTGTCATGGATGTATAGCATGATTTCTCCAAAGACAATATATTCAGTGACAAGAAGCTGTGATACAATCTGCTTGTTAAGAAGTGATGTAAGGAATACTGTGTCTGGGTCCAAACCTCTACTCGTTTCAGTTAAGAACAGCTGTTTATGAGCACTATTTATTTATAGAACACATGCTAAGCTTTAAAAACAACAACTAATGTGTACAATACAGTCTCTGGGCATGCTATGTCCCGGACAGCAATATTTTAAATGGCTATTTCACCCAAAAATGAAAATTCTTTCATTATTTACTCACACTCATATTGTTATAAACCTGTAAGACTTTCATTCCTATTTGGAACACAAACAAAGATAATTTTAATTAGGGATACACAATATTTATCGGACAGGTGAATTATCGGGCGATATGGGCGAAAAGACGTCGTTTTTATTGCTCAAATAAATAAAAGATATCCGATAACTAGATCCGATAAAGTACGCTTGCTAGTAAATCAGTCAATCTGACCCACCGATTAATCAATGTGTGACAACACCAGTAATACCAGTATCACAGACTGGACTTTTAAATCCCTAATTCTATATTACCAAAAGTCAAATGCTCACGGGCGCTTGGGCATTAATAATGGAATGGAGCAAAGCGAGAGCTCTCAAAAATTCGTATGAAAGTTAAGCTTCCATAGGGATGAACTGAAAATGAGCCAGTGCACGCACACCTGAATGACAGTTCGTCCGTAAGTGTGCGCTCTGTGAGGCTGTGAATGGATGACAGTTTGTCTGTAAATGGGCGCTCTGTGCGGCCGTGCACATTTAGCACCAGTTCAGGGGCGGGTTTCTTGAATTGTGTATCCATTAGCCTATTATTCTCAATAAAACACACAACAACAACAACACAGTACAATGACAAGCTCAGTTAAATAGGCGCTTTTACATTAAGTTTTAAACCAAATCTTCCACGATCGTTTTGTCTGTCAACTCTTCGCTCTTGTGATGAATAAGCTCTGACTCCTGCTGCGTTTGTACTGCGACACTCATTCGGATCATGCTTTATTAAGCAGACACATTCAGTTTTTATTTGTATTGTCTGTTTTCTAACTGAACTAAGTTACTTTATTGCATGAGAAGGATTTAATTATCGGTTATCGGAATCGCCTACGAGAAGGGCTTAATTTATCGGTATCAGTTAAAATGTTTCATATCGTGCATCCCTAATTATAATAAAATCTGCGCGATTTCAGTCCCTCCATTGACAGCTACTCAACTACCACTTTGTTTTTTGTACAACTTTGTAACATAAAGTTCATAAAGAGATTGTAAAGCTAATCCATAATTTTTTTTGCTGTTTAGTCAAAATGTTCTGATGAGACAGGATTGCTTTATACCATAAAGAGATTGAATTTAGTTTTTTTTCACATAAAAACATTGATCAGTGAACATAAATAGAAGCTCAACCGAACCTGCTTGACGTGCGAGAACAAACCTCCTTGGTTCTTGCGGAAGCGGAAACGTGCTGCCTAGGGATGTCAATTTTCACAAATTCCCATGATCGATCGTCGTTTAAATTAACGATCAATTAATCGATTAACCGTTAATACTGACATATGCGTCTACAGCAGTGGCTTATAGCCGACAGCAATGCTGCTCACAACGCCAATATTCTTCACCAAATGAATGACAAGGATTTTTGTATCTAAACAAAGGGCTATGGGATTGTAAAATTAGTTGATACGATTTATAATTTAATTAAATGACTTATTTAATAACCAAATATAACCTGTAATACAACACGAACACGCCGCCTCAGATCTGTTATTCAGAATGTGTGGACACACTTCCAAGAACGACGTGCTGAATCGTCACCTAAATCCAATTAATTCAAAACTTTTTTGGCCTATTAAAGTATTGTTTTCATTAATGTTATATAATGTGACAGTCCCAATAGTTGCTGTTTGAACTGCGTGAGCTTAAGCTGATGCGCTGAATCAACACCGGTAAGTTACACTGAAGCTCTTTGCTAGTGCGTTATTTAACTCAACAAAAAGCTTCCTATATGAGATTAATCAGATTTATATAAAGTTAACAAAATATTACAAATTATATATTCACAAAATAATGCGAATGCACAAGTGAACTTGAATTGAGTTGCTGATATTCAGAGTGGGAGACCTCTTCCTGGAACAACGCTCTGAACACGGCACCTAAACCCAATGAATTTACAACCATTTATTAAAATAGTGTTCTCATTTCTGGTATACAATATGATTGTCCCAATCATAGCTATTATGCGCTAAAGCCGAAGCACTGAATGAAAACCGGTAGCCATCACTGACTGAAGCCATTTGCTAGTGCGTTTTATTTCACTAAAAGAAACGCATCCTTTATGATTGATCACATATGTAACGTTACAAAATACGCAATGAAACGCACGGCAAATAAACCCAAATAATTAACAATCACAATGTTTTATTACAATAGTGTTCTCATTAATGTTGTGTAATATGACAGTCCCAATCATAGTCATTTTTAGCTGTGCATTGCTGTTGGAGCTGCACGCTGAAGCTGATCACCGCCACGCTTTGACTTCCGCTCGCTTTTAACGTTAATTATTAATCAAATGCATCCTTATGAGATAAATTATCTATAGATAGACCTGCACAAAAAATAAACACAATATTACAACTTACATTTGCACAAAACAAAAGGCTGCGAATGCACATGCAAACTTGCAGTCATGATGAAGGTGTGTAACTCCAGCTGTAAAATGGTCCCTAGTAGAACTCGGGCACGCTCGCTTCATTTTTCCTCCCGTTTCGCAGTTGAGCCGCACGCACGCGCATGACCCTGCTTAATCGATGATCGATAAGTCTTATTGATCAAATGTCTTCTCGACAATTAATCGATCATCGATTAATCGTTGATATCCCTAGTGCTGCCTAACACACAAGAACAAACCTAATTGGTTCTTGCACATTAAACAAGCATGCTTGAGTGTCTGTTTACCATAACTGTTGTGAGCTGATGAAAGTTAATATGCGAATAAGCTAAAAATAAATTTGTGATGTATAAAGCAATTTTGTCTTCAGAAAATTTGGACTAAACCACTCAATTCTTATGGCTTAGTTTTACAATCTCTTTATGAACTTTTTTGAAGCACCAAAGCAGTAGTTGCGTAGCTATCATTTGAGTGACAGAAATCATTTATTACAAATATCTTAATTTGTGTTCTGAAGATGAATGAAAGTCTTACTGATTTGGAACGACATCAGGGTGAGTAATTAATGACAGAATTTTCATTTTTGGATTAACTAACTCTTTAAAAAATCATGAAAGATTAATCACTGTTTGGCCAACTGAGAATTTGGTATGTAGATAAAGGGTAAGGATCCTGTTTTTTTGTACTAGTACTGCACACCATGAGTGTATATTAGCTTTATATGTTGTTTGCTTTTGGGATCGAATTGAGCGTGATGAAATGAGCGACTTAACAAGTGAATAGCGAGTGTGACCGAGGGTGTGCAAAGATGGAGAAATTGCACCAAAAACTGGTTTACACTGAAGTATTCTTTATTTAAATTTCAGTTGGATCTCGGCCACCCTTGATTCTTCAGTCTCCTCCACCCTACAACTCCCCAAGAGATGCTGCTCCTGACCTCCTGTTGGACTCGCCTGAACGGAAAAAGAAGCAGAAAAAGTTTATGAAAGAGGAGGGAGGTAAAGGTGCCATGTATGACATTGTTAGCTCGCCCACTAAAGACTCCACAAAGCTAACGATAAAGTTGTCTCGAGTAAAGTCGTCTGAGACGGAGCAGTCAGCTGAGCCGTTGTCAGCACTAGAGCATGGCTCAGATGCTGAGAACGAGCTATCGTGCAATAGCTTACCATACCATCGGAACACCCAGGAGCGGCTCTCCACCGGCCAGTGTCTTCCGGGGGAACAGTCGTCCTATCAGCAGGTTCCTGTATTACAGAACACTGGGGTACTTGCAGCCAAGCAACCTGGGGTTGTTAGTGGAACACCCTACGACGAGGCAGAGCTGGACGCGCTTGCTGAGATCGAAAGGATTGAGAGGGAATCTGCAATAGAACGAGAACGATGCTCTAAGGAAGTTCAAGATAAAGGTTGTTTATTTTTCTTTTATCACTTGACTTGCATGCTTTTAATTGATCAATCTAAATGCATTCATCTCTATGGAAGTTTTTATTAGTGGTGTTTGTAAAGGTGCTCAGCGCTAGCAACAATCAGAAACACAACTGTTAAAAGCAAGTAACACCTTAGGCCGTGTGTCCACCAAAGTGTTTTTTCCCAATGAGACTAGCCTTTTTTATTTTTTCAATTGCTCTCAACAGTCTTTTAAAAAAATATTTTATGGTCGCAGAGAGAGTGTTAAACTTTGGGTAAAACGCAGCGCTCATCAAATTTTACTCAGCCATCCAATCACAGTAGCAAATACCACACCAACCAACCGTCACATCCTGCTTGTCCAGCAGCAACAGACAACAAAACCCACAACGACGAAACAATTTTTTTTAAAACGAGCCAGATCAAATACTTTTTTTTGCCATATACCATATTCAAAAGCAAACAGTCTGCGAATATCAGATACTTCTAACACTTCGGCAGATATTCCATATAGCAACCAAAGCATCTCAACTGAAAAAACCTAAGTGATTTCAGAATAGTGCTGGTGTTTTCAGTTGGCTAAACTTTGGTGGTCACATGGCAACCACCCAGAACATTCGAGTAACAACACTGTAATATAACAACTCCTTACTTTAGCATCTGCAAAGCAGTTACCCTGGCAATCATCCAGAAATTGTTAGCAACATGCTAGTAACCAATCAGAACACATTATCAATAAAAAAAGTAGGGCCCTGGAAACTACCCAGATCATCCTAATGACAGCATATTAACATTTTAATAACCAAACTGCTTAACTACATAGCAGTGCCATTGGAACTACATTGTAGCTAATAACCATTCATAATAATTTAACATCTGCACTCTGACACTTAACATAGCAGTGTCCTGGCAACCACAGAAACCCCTAGCATTGAGCCAGCGAGTTTTGCACTGGCAAACACCACTCAAAATTATTGATGAAAGTGTCCATATACACAGTTTCTTACATGTGGAATTGTAACTCTACAGATAAACCTCTGAAGAAGAGAAAACAGGATTCGTACCCTCAGGAACCAGGAGCTGCTGGCACCGCGGGAGCTTCTGGAACACCTGGCGTGGGTGGTGGATGCACAGCTGGGAACAAATTGGTACCTCAAGAGGCTTGCGCTGCTAGCAATGGAGCCAGTCGGCCGGCCTTGATGGTCAGTATTGACCTGCAGCAAGCAGGCAGGGTGGAAGGGCCAGTGGACTCCTGTCCTGTACCTGCAACAGAGGCCCAGCGCTGGCCAGAGGAAGGCTCTGAATCGACCGGGGTCTTGAGACTCAAATCAAAGACAGATGGAGAGGTGCAGAAGACAGTAGACAGTCGGCCAGAGGTCATCAAGCAACGAGTGGAAACCACACCACAGAAAACCGCTTCAGATGGACGACCAGAGACTCCCAAACACAAGCATGAGAACCGCCGGGAGATCTCAAACAAAGTGAGTTCAGAAAAGAGATCAGATCTCTCGAAGCACAGACATGACGGAAAGGCTGACAAAGTGAGGTCTGAGGGAAAAGGTCACGAAACTTCCCGAAAACACGAAGGACGATTGGAGTCAACTCGAGAGAGCAAAGAAGAAAGACACAGAGATCGAGACAGTGAAGGCTCTAAAGTCCGTCGAGGAGACGCATCTAAATCCAACCGGGTAGAGCACAACCGAGACCGGGATCTAGACCAGGAAAAAGATGGGGGCAAGGAGCGGGAGAAAGATCAAGAGAAGGAACTGGAAAAAGATCGGAACAAGGAACTGGAAAAAAATCGGAACAAGGAACTGGAGAAAGATCGGGACAAGGAGCGAGAGAAAGTGCGGAACAAAGTGCGGGATAAAGATCGGAGCAAAGACCTAGATAAAGATCGGAGCAAAGACCTGGAGAAAGATCGGACCAAGGACCTGGAGAAAGATCGGAGCAAGGACCTGGAGAAAGATCGGAGCAAGGACCTGGAGAAAGATCGGAGCAAGGACCTGGAGAAAGATCGGAGCAAGGACCTGGAGAAAGATCGGAGCAAGGACCTGGAGAAAGATCGGAGCAAGGACCTGGAGAAAGATCGGAGCAAGGACCTGGAGAAAGATCGGAGCAAGGACCTGGAGAAAGATCGGAGCAAGGACCTGGAGAAAGATCGGAGCAAGGACCTGGAGAAAGATCGGAGCAAAGACCTGGAGAAAGATCGGAGCAAGGACCTGGAGAAAGATCGGAGCAAAGACCTGGAGAAAGATCGAAGCAAGGACCTGGAGAAAGATCGGAGCAAGGACCTGGAAAAAGATCGGGACAAGGACAGAGAAAAAGTTCGGGACAAGGTGCGGGAAAAAGACCGGGACAAGGTGCGGGAGAAAGACCGGGGCAAGGTGCGGGTGAAAGACCGGGACAAGGTGCGGGAGAAAGATCGGGACAAGGTGCGGGAGAAAGATCGGGACAAGGAACGGGTCAAAGATCGGGGCAGAGAACGAGAGAAAGATCAGGACAAGGAACTGGAGAAAGATCGGGACAAGGAACGGGAGAAAGATCGGGATAGGGTTCGGGACAGGGATAGAGACCAAGAAAAGAAACGCCACACAGAATCAACAGAGCACCGGGACAAACGTTCTCCTGAGCAACGAACGCGCCCTGACAGTCCTCGAGTAAAGCAGGAACCCCGTAGTGGAGCAGAATCCAGAACAAAACCTGACCGGTCAGTCCACAAAACTTCCAACAATAAAGATGAGAAACGGAACGGCGACAACAAAAACCGACTCGATGGACACAAGCCTCCATCTTCAGACAGTAAAACCGCAGAATTTCCCAACTACCTACTGGGGGGCAAATCAGGTGCATTAAAGAATTTTGTCATTCCCAAGTTAAAACGGGACAAAGATGGTAATGTGATGCAGGAAGTCCGAAGAGAGCTGTTTTCCGAGCCATGTGTGAAATTAGAAAAATTGGACCTGGTGGAGGACCTCAATAAGGGTGCCAAACCTGTTGTGGTTCTGAAGAAACTTTCCATTGATGAGGTCCAGAAGTTGATCAGTAATTCACGCAGTTCTAAATCAAGCAAGAGCAAGTCATCTTATGGCAAATCATTCCGAGGTAGGTCCCTATGACCATTGTTTTCTTGCTTTTTCATGACTGGAGAGTGTTTAGTTCTTCGTACACAGATTTGACAGACTGTCTGAATATGCATTGGAAGATTTTGAGTTGCCCTCTCTGTAGAGGGATTTGATGATTTAATGTTTATGGAACTTCATCATGTCCTGCCAGAAATGGATTCCCGTATGCCACTGTGTGAGAGGGTGAAAATGAATAAACGCAGACGCAGCGCCACTAATGACAAGCCCAAGTATGCCGAAGTCAGCTCAGATGATGATAGCAGCTCTGTAGAACGTAAGTAACAGTTCCACACTATAAGAGTTTTAGGCCGATTTATCCCTGATTTTCCCCTCCCAAGAATCGATCAGTTCCGATTTCGGCGCAGATTATCTGGTAATGTGAGGCATTCATAGATTGAATCTTACCTCCCAATCTGATCTCACACAAATCGAGTCTACCCGGCTCATATCAAACATGTTTAAAATTAGAATTTTAAATCGAGATGATTATGTCAGTTCTTTCACAATAGTGAATAAGAGCACTTTTGAAATTGCAACCGTGAAACAAGCTGCTGTGTGAACAGTGGAGGAAAACATGACAACTGTATGGACAAAGGATAAAATCTGAGGAGAAACCACTTAGTTGTTTTTTTTTACATAACGGGTGAGTGTAGAAAGCTACTAGCAAATGTAAAATATTACCTTTTGAGACATCAATGACGATCTACTCCTTACATGTTTGCATCTGCTTCCCCATGAAATTATGTGAGGTGCTTGTACTGGCATGATAATCTTAATATCATTGTGTAGTGCGTGATGCGCAAAAAAGTTAAAATCTTGTAGTGTGTGCATGTTTGAGATTTGAGAAAATAAAATCTGTGAAGATTCTCTTATTCGAGTTGTTCCGATTCCTATACTAGTAACAACAAATTCTGGCATCGGTATCGGCGACTACTCAATAATTGAATACTCAATCTGATACCATAATTAATAAACAAGACTATTAGTTAATAAAATGACCGCTAGCTTTGCCTAACTGCTGCACGGTTCTTCTTATGTTTGAAGAAGTTTGCAGTGTTAGATTTGTGGCTGCATTTGAAGTTCTTTTTTGCTTAAGAAAAATACAGTAGTTCACTGTCTGTATTTGTTAATGTTTTATTAAGGGATAAGCCTGAAGCACACCAGGGTGGGAAATTAGCACCAGACAATGGGTACTTTTTCAATGTGGCGGGTGACTTTGCCGTGTATACCAGCCACAGTGGAGGGTGGGTTGTATAACATTGCTATACGAGTAGGTTACAATAGGGATGCTCCAATTGATCGGCAACCGATCTCAATTGGTCGATAATCGCTTTGAGATGATTGATCAGCGGTGTCTAATATATATATATATATATATATATATATATATATCCATATATATATATATATATATATATATATATATATATATATATATATATATATCCATATATATATATATCCATATATCCTTCGAATGAGATGTTAAACCGAGGTCCTGACTCTCTGTGGTCATTAAAAATCCCATGGCACTTCTCGTAAAAGAGTAGGGGTGTAACCCCGGTATAAGGGGTGTAATTCCCTTGATTGGCCCTTACCAATCATGGCCTCCTAATAATCCCCATCCACTGAATTGGCTCTATCACCCTCTCTCCTCTCCACCTATCGCTGGTGTGTGTAGAAGCGCACTGGCGCCGTTGTACTCTGGCTGCCGTCACATAATCCAAGTGGATGCTGCACACTGGTGGTGGTTGAGGAGAGACCCCTGACATGAGTTTGAAGCGCTTTGGGTGTACAGTAGTACATATGAAAGGGCTATATAAATGCCTCATTCATTCATTCATTCATATAAATATGATTAAGTCTAGCAGCCAAACTGCTCAGCATTTGCACGCTCTCCAAGAAGAGACCGCAACACAAACACAAACACACCATCTCACAAGTTCGTGATTACAAATTGCGCTGTAATGGTCAAATAGATACATATGTATGTACTAAATTACCATAGAAGAGTATGCACGTGAACCCCGTCCTGACTCGCGAGTGAACGTTAACATTTCTGTAACTGCATGTAACCGCATGCAGTAATATGTGTAACTGCGTGTATTCGCTCTTAAAGTGATAGCAATGAACTGCTGCTGTCTCTGAGTTTCTCTTTGTCTTGTGTTGTTTGATTAACCTTAATGACACTCACTGCTCTTGAATGACTAACTTTTGCAGCCTAAAGTGTAACGCCGGCTTCACACTGCACGCGTAAGCAGGGCGTAAGCAGCGCATATTTTTTTCGGCGCTCATGTTAACAGATGAGTGCATTCACACCGGCAGCAGAGGCAGCGCAGCGGCGCAAAGCAGGAGCAGAGCAGAAGCGTCAGTGTTGCGATCGTTTCGGCGCCGGCTCTATTTTTGACGCACTGCTCACGATGAATTAAAGCCACAGTACATTGTTCTGATCAAAATTAACCTGGTTAGCATGAAAAATAACACATTTAACCATGAAATAATTTAGTGAAGTGTTCCGTGTGTTTCTCAGTCACCATATGACATCCGGCCCTGTGGAAAAAAAAAGTTCTACACAAAAACCGAAGTCACTGCCATAAGTTTTTGCCTGAACTACAAAACTAATTTTAAATAATGTATGCCAGTTTAGCTTAAATTAAATATGAATTAAATTATGTATATATATTATAACTATATGCTGGCATAAAAACAGAAACGTTAAACAAAAGCACGTGGTGTCAAAGGCAGTGTTCTTCAGAATGCACCTGGAAAGACATGACACTTGTCTCATCGTGAAGGTTGAGAAGCACACAGTTCTCTATGATCCACACAATTTGCAATTTATAGAGACAATTTATAGAGACTTGCAAGTGAAGGAAAAAGCATGCGAGGAAGTTGGTGAGTGTGAGCGGCTCTTGGTGCTGATGGTATGTCATATTACAATTTTTTGACAATCTTTCGTTGTCTCACGAACGAACAACTAAATATGGATAGGTAAATAGAATATACATATATTAATATAGCACACATACAGTATAGAAATGTAGATAGACTATGATGTGCGTTATTTTGTCATTTAAAAAAAAAAAAAAACGTTTTTAGATAATTTGCTCATTTAGCCTACAATATATCATTAAGAAGTTTCCTCTTAGTTATTACAGTCATTTATGAATTATCTTTAAGAGGTTTATGATGGGTAATGAATGTAAATTTGATGCCTATCCAATATTTCAAGACAATTTCCTGAAGTTTCTCTTTTTAGCAGTGTGCTTTTCATGGACATATAGTGCGATGGCCTTTCTTCTATCAAAAACTCGCACTAAACGAAATAAAAAAACATCAGAAACAAGTGAAATGATTTTTAAATATAAAATTAGCTTCATGATAAATCTTTGCTTTGTATAGAGTACTCCATTATAGAGTACTCTGTACACAACTGCACGTGACAACTGCGTGCGACAAACGCTGCCTGTGTGAAAGCAAAAAGTGCGCGCGCTGCTACTGCTTTACACACGCGCTGCTTCGGCGCTGCCTACGCCCTGCTTACGCATGCAGTGTGAAGCCGGCTTAAGGATTAATCTAATTTAATTTATTCAGGTAAGACCAATATTAATTTATATTTTATTCCTTATTAAATTTCTTTAGTATTTCTTACCTCAATAATGTTAGACCTACCTGAAAATTTGTCTTTAAAAACAAAAATGCACTGCATGATCAAAGATTTAGGTGAGATAATTATATATATTTATATGACAAGAGGAATCTAAGGGGGAATTCCCCCATTTCCAGAAATAAATGTCTGGTTCTGAATGAATGTCTGTAAAATTCCCTATAAATAATTCTACATTATAAAAAGAAGGCTTCAAATAGATCGGTATCGGTAATCGGATCGGCAGATACTGCCTCCTGTAATTGACGATTGGAAAAATCTGTTTTAGTTTGATAACAAAATGAAACCGCGGCTACTGTCAAACATAACTGTCATCAGAAAATGCAAACATTTTGTTCATTACAGGAACAACTAACCTTAATTTAGAGGTAATAAAAGACCACAAGTCATCCAGGTCTCAAATCAAGTGCACTGCCATACAGCTAGTGTTGGGCAGTAGCGAGATACAAGTTGTGACGCTTTAGATTATCCAGTAGCAAACTACTTTGTCCAGTAAATTTAGTTTATTATAAATTTTATCTTAATTTTAATCTGTGTTTCATCAACCAATTGCCTGTATTTAATAAATAAAAAGCAAATCGACTATTGAAGGCAATAATCGTGACACGAAGGTGCGGGAGCGATCACCTTCATTGCACATGAACTGGAGCGTGTCTCGTAAATAATCTGAAACAAAGTGTATAGGCTACTTCTCACAGACATGAGAAATATGTGTATAGAAAGCTTGAATGTCCTGTTTTAAACGATTATGAAACCATTCGAATCGGAAAGAAAGCAAAGAGAACTGTTAACGTGAGCAGCTCATGATCGGCGGTTCTGTCCAGAATGCTGCGCTCCATCACTGCATGTGCTGTGAGTTTAACCTGCATTAGACTAATCCTGACTCCTGAGCATTTTGTTTAAGTTTAATACATTTTGTTCTTGCTCTGACATTAAATTTGTAGCCATTTTGCACGTTGACAGGCAGTTTGAGATAAAGGCTACATTTGTGTGTAATGATTCTGATTCTGCCATTCAAAATGCCTTGGAAAAAAGTTTCCCCATCGACCCTAATTCACCCCATACTATGCGAATGCTAAAGTGGCTGGTAAAAAATATAAGTGGATGTTAAAATTGGGCATCCACCAGCCACAGGGCTAGTGGTATATACAGCTGTATATACAGATACACACACGGGTATCTGATTAGTACTTGGTATCGGCCGATACCCTGACCCCAGGTATTGGAATCGTTATCGGGAAGGGAAAAAGGGTATCGGAACATCTCTACTTCTTATGTGAGTGATGCCACCAGATTTTACTAGTTAACTCCTCTAGTGTGAGCCCAGCTTTAGAAACCAGGGTTTTATCATTATTGTTTCAACTGAAAAAAAACTTTTACATTAGTCCAGAATAAAACTCTTGATAAGAATCTTGATGAATAAGCAAGCCTGTGTCTGCATCAAAATCCTTGACCGTTTGTCTGGCTGTCAGCAATTGTTCTCCTGAATAAAAATGTCCTCTCTGCTTAATTGTTTGAGTTGGGAAGTTTGTAGATATTATAGAGCTATGCATTTCCATAATTTTTTTCTTTATTCCTGGCTTTTAGTGGCCCCAAAGCGGTCGAAAAAGGACCGAGACCGAACTTGGGAATTTGAAGAAAAGGAACGGAGGGGTTCTGGAGATCACCGGCGGAGTGGGGGTCACCACGACAGTCGGAGAAGTTCAGGCAGTAGATACAGAGAATGCAGCTCCGGGGACTCTGATGAAGACTCACCCCCTCCCAGCCTGAGTGACCGTAAGTGACCGGTTAGATGCGTTAGCATTTATTATGTTTTCAATGTTGGAAGTTTTGTTGCTCAAATGGGTTAAAGTTTGAAAATCAAATAACTCTGACCATTGACATCTTTCAAAACCAGTTGCCAGAAAGTTGAAGAAGGATAAGCAGAAAAAGAGGAAAGCCTACGAGCCCAAACTGACTCAGGATGGTACGTTACATTTTTTTAATGAAGCTATAAATGATCTGAGATGCTAAGATCTTTATTAATCAACCGTTTTCTTCTCAGAAATGATGGACTCCTCCACGTTTAAAAGATTTTCCACCAGTGTCGACAACATTCTTGAAAACCTTGAAGATGTGGACTTGACATCATTAGGTAAAAGTGCAAATTTGGAGAAATTATTACATTTGACATTGAAAGTTCAAATTATTTGAGATTTTGTTGTACTGGAATGCTTCTGCAAGTTTGACAGTAATTGATTTAATGAACTTTTCTGCACCGGCAGATGATGATGAGATTCCTCAGGAATTGCTGCTCGGAAAACACCAGCTCTCAGAATTAAGCAGTGAATCAGCCAAAATAAAGGCCATGGGCATCATGCATAAGGTGGGTACAGGATTGCCTGTGCTAACAGTGAGACAGACCAGTTTTAAGAGACCGGAGACATCATAAATACCAAAGCAAAGTTTTTTTTTACCTCATCTTTTAATGCTAATTGCTTTTATCATTAGATTCCATCTGATAAGATGGTGAAAGTCCAGAGTATTTTGGAAAAAAACATTCAGGATGGTGCGAAGCTCTCCACCCTCATGAATCATGTAAGTATCATTGTAGTTTCTACTGGCAGAATGGCTTTGCCGTCAAATCTCTCTGACAGGTTCTCTGTCCTTGTGATTTCAGGGCAACGACAGGGACGACGAGGAACGGTTGTGGCGTGACCTCATCATGGAACGTGTCACCAAATCTGCTGATGCTTCTCTGACGGCTCTTAACATCATGACCTCAGCACGAATGCCGAAGGCCGTTTACATTGAGGATGTTATTGAGAGGGTCGTGCAGTACGCCAAGTTTCATCTACAGAACACACTGTACCCACAGTATGACCCCGTCTACAGGGTGAACCCTCATGGCGGTCAGTGCTACACCTCGACAGTGTCCTAACCTAAAATATCCTTTCTATTCCATCCTAACTTCAGTTTTGGGAATTTCCCGTATTTATAAAAATTTCCGTATTTTCCAGCCTGAGCTATGACCTGTGTGAAGTGTGTTAATCTGAGGGATGCTACTTCAGACATTCAGCATTAAGTTCTTTCATGCTTGAATGAACAAAAATGCGCTCAATTATGTCAAAAGTCCCATTTTGTCGAGTGTCCTCGTAAGCACAGCCTTAAATAAACTAACATGTGGTAGTAGCCTAATAAACCTGCTGCTGTCAGTGTCATTAATGTTTATCAAAGAACAAATGACAAAGAGAAAATCGAGGATTAATCTATATTCAATTTATAATTTATGCAGTGAAAACTGTGCAGTGTTTGATTTATTCAATTTCTATATATTTACCTGTTAGACCTTCCCGAAAATCTTAAAGCATTGTTTACTAGGTTACATGGTTCATAAACAATTAATCAATAATTTTTTTGTGCATTTCAGCAGTGCAGGTAAAAATCTAAACCGGCCTCACTTGACCAGTAGAAAAAACCTTAGCGTTGAGCCCTGATTTATTAAAGGCACAGCTAAATGTGACAATAAAATGGTTTTATGTTAAGATTGTTCACTTAAATTAAAAGTTATATTTTTTTAAAGTCTATTAAATATTTAAATTGATAGCTTTCAATTATACTGTCAAGTTGAATAGCTATATTTAATGGCTAAAACCTGGTTTAATCTCAATTTTATGAAGCGGAACCGGTGCTTTGTTTATGCAAAAAAAAACATATTTTACCGCTTTATTTACCAAATATGAAATTCCAATGCGTGTTCAAATCTGCTCTCATGTCAACACAACACGCATGAGTTGTGATGTATTTGTGAGCTTTTCTAAATTATACTCATTCATTTATACAATTTCATTCTTGCTCCATTTCAGGTGGAACACTAAGCTCAAAAGCCAAGCGAGCGAAGTGCTCAACGCACAAACAGAGAGTTACTGTCATGCTCTACAACAAAGTTTGTGATGTTATCAGTAACCTGTCTGAACTTCTGGAGATTCAGTTGTTGACTGACACAACCATCCTTCAGGTGAGAGTCTGATTCATGATTGCTGCTTCTTCCTTTTTTTTCTGTCCCATGACATTACGAAGACAAACATTTCATGTACCAATGAATTGAGCAGAATAAGATGAGATGGATGCATTTAGAACATAATTGTAGTCCATTTCCATTTCAGGCTGACTCCAAAATTAACATTTCCATTTGCAAAATTATAAAATCTGCACTTGTATCTCTCTCCATACAGATCTCGTCTCTGGGTATCACTCCATTCTTTGTTGAGAATGTGAGTGAACTGCAGCTCTGTGCCATTAAACTAGTTACAGCTGTAAGTACCAGTGCTGGTCAGATTTCTTTATACTATGCTTTCCTGTGCTAACTGTGTCTAAAAATGTTATTTTGTGAAATTCCCAGGTGTTCTCTAGATACGAGAAGCACAGGCAGCTGATCCTGGAGGAGATCTTCACCTCTCTCGCCAGACTGCCAACCAGCAAGAGAAACTTAAGAAATTTCAGGTATCTGCTACAGTCCAGTCTACCTGTAAGGGCAAGTTTTGAGCATGTGTATTGACTATATTGTGTGTTCAGACTGAACAGCAGTGATGTGGATGGGGAGCCCATGTACATTCAAATGGTGACGGCACTGGTTCTGCAGCTCATTCAGTGTGTGGTCCATCTGCCTTCTGATAAGGACTCGGATGATGATAATGACAGAAAGGTAACAGCTGATCTTAACATTTTGCTTAACTTTAGAATGTTGCACTTTCTTTAATGGGATTAAAATTGGACTGCTGTTTTTACACCCTGATGTTCACCGAAAACTTCTACAGTCCATTAAAAACATTTTTGAAAACCATTCTAAAATTATTTATTCAGAATATAAAACTTGCGTTTCCACCAGCAACAGCACGCTTATGAGAGGGGTGGTGTATCCATCAATGTCATTCTTACGCGAAGAAAGTGACAGTTAAACAACAACGGATGACATACAGCATATCTTGTTCTTCCTTCTAGCATGTGGCGGTTGTCACACAAAGAAGACACACTTTAGCCCTAATTTATCCACCAAAATTACCCGGAACATTTTGTACCAGGAATTTTTTTTTACTCTGTTTTTTCCACTACAGTCTAAAGTACCGTGAAGATTAGGCTAATTAGTCCATTGATGTAGGACTGTGGGCGAATGCTCCTTTCAGTCAGGGGCGGACAGTAATCATTTTTAGCGACACTAGCCATGTTTACATGCACACTTTTTTTTGTCATTCCTATTAAAATCATCCCGATTGAAAGATTTAGTGGACTGTTTACATGAGACGTTATCTAAACCGAGCTGGTGTTTACATGTGCTGACTTTCAATCGCAATCATTTTGTGACATGCAGTTTGTCTGCTGCATCAAAAATGTCGACGCTGTCTTCTCCCCCAACTGGAATGTGTAAACTGTAGCCATAGCAACTCTTAACAGCCACCAGGACTAATACGGTACTATATAAGCTTTTTATTTGTTGTAAAGTGTTAAAATCATCTCCAAAAAAAAATAAAAAATCTTGTCAGGCGCAGTTAAACTGCCAAGATGAGAGGGTGTAGCCAGGTTATGTCTGTGCCATTATTCCAACATTATCTTCATAACTTCATACGCAATCAAAAGTTAACCCCTCAGAAAAATTAGCTTTCAACATTATAACCTGGTGTGAGCGCGGGAACGTCATCTACACAATCTCAAAAGTAATCGAGTCAGGTCGTTTACATGGTGAAATTAATAACAAGTATGGAAGAGATTCAAGCTGTGCTGCTTTTGCTGGTTATGTATTGGTTTACTAAAGAGGTGATCAACAAAACGGCGGAAAGCACTAGCGTGTTCTGAAAGCTCGTAAAGCTAGATTTAAAACGACAAAAGTATGTTATTATCAGCTATTTCGGACATTGACCGTGAGATGGCTGAGACGAGCGCGAGCCATCAGACAGAAAGAGCAAGACTGATATTTACTGAATGCAGAACGAACCTCACAAAAGACTTTTAAAAATGCCTGTTGAAATAAAAGGCTTCGTGAGCGTAACCAATCAGCATGTTCAGCGCCCAAGTCCCACCCTCGAAAGTTCTCTGAACTTTGAAAAAGTACTACCTCGCGAGCAGGGCCGTTTGCAGGGGTAAATATTTACCCGGAGCTTAATTTAGACCCCGGTTCCTGCGGTTGAAACGCACTGAGTACCACCCCAAAGTCCCTGAATCCTGAGGAAAGTTTGATTATCACAATTTTGAAAATGATTTTTCTTTTAAAGAAGTCTCCTACGTTAAAGGGTTAGTTCACCCAAAAATATAATTTATGTAATTAATGATTCACCCTAATGTCGTTCCACACCCGTAAGACCTCCATTCATCATCTGGACCACAGTTATAATATTTTTTATATTTAGTCCGAGAGCCAATGCAAGTTTATGCACACTATACTGTCCATGTCCAAAAAGGTAATAAAAACATCATCAAAGTAGTCCATATGTGACATCAGTTAGTTAATTAAAATCTCTTGAAGCATCGAAGATACATTGAAAAGACTATACTAAATAAAGTTAATAAAAATAAATAAAATGTTATTTTTGGGTCAAAATGTATTTTCAAGGCTTCAAGAGACTAAATAACCAAATAATCAACTAACTAAACCACATATGGACTACTTTGATGATGCTTTTATCATTTTTTTGCTTTTTGTCTCTCTGGACATAGACAGTATAGTGTGCATACACTCTTGGACTAAATATAAAATATCTTAAACTGTGTTCCAAAGATGAACGGAGGTCTTATGGGTGTGGAACGACATTAGGGTGAGTCATTAATGACATAAATTTCCTTTTTGGGTGTACCAACCAATGCTGCATTCATTTAATCAAAAATACAGAATGTAATGTGAAATAATAGGATTTAAAAAAAATCTTCTATTTTAATATATTTTAAAATGTAATTTATTCCTCTGATGTCAACTGAATCTTTTTGAGTTTTTGGTTTTTAATCTTAGCTAAAAAGCTACATGCTGAAATAGCTGTCATAATATGAAATGTGATTGTGAGTCTTTTTGTTAAGAAAGTGCTTTCCTAGAATGTTTCTTTTATACAGTGCATATTTTATACAGTTATTAAAAAATATTTATATATATTTTTTTTTAGGTTGATCAGGATGTACTGATCACAAACTCATATGAGACTGCAATGAGGACAGCCCAAAACTTCCTCTCGGTTTTCCTCAAAAAGTAAGAAAAGCCACCAACATCATTCCAGCAACACACCTCAACCTATTTATATTGGGTAAACAATTAACTCTAAGGAAGTCATTTATATTTAAACAGTGTCGTTCTAGAATTAGTAAAGTATGTCTTTTTTTCTACATACCGTGGCATACTTAAGCTGAGTATGTAGTCTTTCTGGAAATGTATTTATTATTATTTATGTATTTATTCTATTGTGTATTTGATGGACAATACTTAATAACATTACATCACAGTTTCAAGCAGCACATGCTCTATTAGCTACATAATAGATTTTTTCATGAAGAAATTTAAAGAAATGTTGAAATTGTTTCATTTGTCTTTTTATTTTTTTATTTAAGGTGTGGTAGTAAGCAAGGTGAGGATGACTACAGGCCACTCTTTGAGAACTTTGTTCAGGATCTACTGTCCACGGTGAATAAACCTGATTGGCCAGCTGCAGAGCTACTGCTCAGCCTTCTGGGAAGACTTCTGGTGAGTTTCAGATTAATATTTCAGAGGTAGAATGTAACAGCCTTTGGCAGTTGCAATTTGTCCAGTTACATCACTTGCAAACTCACATGAAGTCCTGGATTCTCTCGGTAGGTTCACCAGTTCAGTAATAAGCAGACAGAAATGGCTCTGAGGGTGGCCTCTTTGGATTATCTGGGCACAGTGGCCGCACGTCTTCGCAAAGATGCTGTCACCAGTAAAATGGACCAGCGTTCCATCAACCGCATCCTCGGAGAGGTAAACAGCAGAGTCTGATGCCATCTGTGCATCACATGGGTGAATCCCTCCTGGTCTGAATGAAACTGATGTTGTTTTTTGTTTTTACAGAGCTCAGGCAGTGACGAGATTCAGCAGTTGCAGAAGGCTTTGCTGAATTACCTGAATGAGAATGTGGAGACTGACCCGTCTCTATTGGTGAGAAAATTTAGCTAAAAAAAACATCAACCAAAAACTTTCCGAAACGGCATTTGAATTATGATTCTTATCACCCGTTTGATTTCATGGACAAATGTGGACAGGACTAACATCTCTGTGTTTGTTACAGAGTTGTTGTTGTTGTTGTTTTTTTAATGCATGTTGGTGTTACAGAAAGCCACTAATATTGGCAAAATATAGGTAAATATGGGGAAAGCCAGGTGTAAAAATAAATCTGCATGGTTTATTCTTTTGGTCTTTCATTAAAAAAAGTCACAACCTTTTATTGAAGTAAAATAATTGAAGGTGGGGGAAAATATCATTATTAAATAAATAAAAATTCTGTAGTTCATGTTATCCACAATTATTGGCACCTAATTATTGCAACCCCTTTTGATGATGAGTTTGGAGAACACCTGGCAAAAGATCAGAGACCATTCCTTCATACCGACTCTCTCCAGGTTCTTCAGATTCCCAGATCCGTGGTGGTGCTTCTTTTCCGTTCAGCCCACTCATTTTCTAGAAGGATCAGGTCAGCAAACTATGGCAGAAGCATTATTTTGTGTGCTTTTCAGTGACACATTTTTTGTCCTGGTAGAAGAATCAACCACGGCCTATTTATTAGCTTTTTAGGAGTATCGTGTGGGCAGAGCTAAAGAATCACAAGCTATAAGTTTGTGTTATTTACTTGAGGTGTACTTCCACGCCGATAGCCAACAGCACACAGACATTTGAAGCAGTTTTACTCACTGCCTGCAGTTCCAACACATGACCGTGAACATTTATCAGGGACTGCTCCATCTTTCAGCGTTAGAGGATCTGCAAATCCGTAGTTGAACTGGGCCTTGTTTATAAAACAGTCATCGCTGAAATGCAGGGAACAAACAACACTTGCGCAACTTATTTGCTGCTCCCGAAAAACAAACTCCATCCACTGTCCCCTTAACGCTAGGTTCTTTGGAAAGGGTTGTCTTGCCCTGACAACCAAAAAACATTTCTTTAGTGACATTGTTGATTTTTGTGATGTCCTGTGACCTGTGCAGCGCAGCCAACGTCTTGCCTAAAGCTGAGCAAAGTGCGTTGATGGGCGTGCTTCTGCTCTCTCGCTCTGATCGACGTGTGCGCGCCCTTCCAGGAAAAGTGCCTGTACAGGGAAATTCCGCCCTTGTTAACGTCAGATAAGCCCATACTCGGAAAGAAACTTTGGCCATGTTTATCATGGGAATACAAGTATTTAACAGTGTAAAAAACAAAGAATGCATGAAATGGCATTATACCCCCTTTAAAAGATCCAGTAGTTTATTTAACTGTGGGCATGGGGTGCTTTTAAAAAGCTTTTTTTGTTGTTTCACCTGACCATAGAATCCGGTTCCAGTTGTGTCTAACAACTGAACATGCTAGAGTTTGTTTTTGGAGGAGCGAGGAGGATTTTTCTTGGAACCCTCCCAAACAACTTGTTGTGATGTAGTTCAAACTCTCCTCCTAACCGTGCATTAGGACGATATAGACACACATCCTCTTCCAGACAGATTTGTAATGTCTTTAGTTGATTGGAACTTCTTAATTATTGCCCTGATAGTGGAAATAGGGATTTTCAATGCTTTAGCCCTTGTATTACAGACACTTTCTATTTCGTGAAGTTAAAAAATCTTTTGCTGCTCAACAATCTTTTGCTGCACATCAGCATATTCTTTGGTTTTACTTGTTGTAATGAATGATTGAGGAAATTTGCCCTTTGAGTTTCCTCATATTTATACTCCTATGGAACAGGTAGTCATGGCTGGACATTTACATATTCTTAGTCACCCTGGTGTGCTAAAAAATGTAAGTATTAATGAATATATTTGAGAATGTACTCAATAGAATTTCTAATGGTGCCAATAATTGTGGCCAACAGGCATTGGAGAAAAACATTTTATAGTGTGAGTTTTCCCTGCCTTCAAGTGTTTTACTTAAATGAAAGGTTAGATTTTAGAATTTTTTTTAATATTTTTTTTTTAATGAAAGATCAAAAGAATAAACAATGTAGATGTATTTTCACAGCCGCCTTTGTTCATATTTACCAAGCCAATATTAGTGGCGGACTGTAAGTGAGCAGAGAAATCTAGAGTATCTTATAATGGTAGCTCAGATAGGTCAAAAAACACGAGGAGAAGCATTATGATAATACAACATTAGCAATCACAGACATTTGCATTAGGATGGGATTAGATTTCTCAGAGGACCACTGAGTTAGCCAAAAAATGGTAGGTAAATTGCTCTGTGATTTTAATGCCGACAAAATCTGCCATTTGTGTTTTTTTCTCTTACAACCTCCGTAAAAATTCCAAAGTATGCCTGTGAAACACATTTCTCTTACATTCACTGTGAAAACTAGTCCCTCTGGTGGTTTTAATGTTGTGATGTTTTCATCTCCAACAGTTTGCACGGAAGTTCTATATCGCGCAGTGGTTCAGGGATACCAGCACTGAGACGGAAAAAGCCATGAAATCACAGAGGGATGACGATTCATCTGATGGGCCACACCATGCCAAGGATGTCGAAAGCACTAGTGAGATTTTACAGAAAGCTGAAGCTCGCAAGAAGTTCCTCCGGTCTGTTATCAAGACCACGGCATCGAAATTCAGCTCACTGAGGTACAAACAGCAGCGTTTTTATGATAACAACTTTCTTAAAGAGGACCCATTATGCTCTTTTTACATTTTCAACTTTTCTTTAGCATGTAATGTTATTCTCTATCAGTCCGCACTGTTGAACTCCCTCAAACAGCTTGATTCTAGTCTTGAGTCACAACACACTGGTCCAACTAATAAGAGCTCATTGCACTGTTTGGAAGGAGTGGCTTCATAGAGACAGGATCTAAACAGAGCAATACTGACAGACTGGGAAGGGAGGTGCTGCAACAATGTAAAATATGTGAAAAATGCATTTGAACATGAAACCCCATGTTTCTAAGTAGACCCGGAACACAAAATAAAGACTGAGGCATAATATGGTGTCCTAAATAGTCAGATGTTTTGAAGCATTTTGAAACCTTCTATGCGTTTTTCTAGAGTCAACTCGGATACTGTGGACTACGAGGACTCGTGTCTTATCGTGCGATATCTGGCCTCCATGAGGCCGTTTGCACAGAGCTTTGATATTTATCTTACACAGGTTAGAGGTCACCACATCTCTCAGTATTTCTCATTGTATTTGCATCTCAATAACACGTCTCCACATTTGTGTCTGTAGATTTTGAGAGTTCTTGGTGAAAGTGCCATAGCAGTGAGAACTAAAGCGATGAAGTGTCTTTCTGAAGTGGTTGCGGTGGATCCGAGCATTCTGGCACGGGTGGGTACATTTTTTTTAATTTATTTTTATTTTTGGAAAAATCGAAAGCTTTTTAATGTTCTTTAATGTAAAATGTTTTGTGCATTTTTTAATGCTCTTGTTTGCAGTCTGACATGCAGCGGGGAGTTCATGGCCGACTGATGGATAATTCCACCAGTGTGAGAGAGGCTGCAGTGGAGCTGCTGGGGCGCTTCGTACTGAGTCGACCCCAGCTAACTGAACAGTATTACGACATGCTGATCGAGCGCATCCTGGTTTGTGCTTTTTCCTTGCACATATACACTTTAGCATTGCAGCTTTTTACAGACAAATATTTTGTTTAATGACTGCTAAAATATTTGACTTTTGACCCTTACAGATTTCTTTAATAGCTAGTTTAAAAACTAAAAGTTAGCAGTCTCTTTCCTCTTATACAAGTTATTATTATAATACAATATAAATTAAATCGTAAATACAAATTTGTCTTTATTTTTCTTTTTTTCAGTTATACTAGATACATTTTTCTCTATGAATTCTAAAACAATAAAACCAAAACAATTCATATTTATATGGTTACAATATTGTTATCAGTTGCATGACATACATCCTGGAAACATCTCAGGTTACTCACGTAACCTATGTTCTCTGAATAGGGAACGAGATGCTGCGAAATGACGCATATGGGGTACGCCCATGGGTGTGACGATTGTCTGAAGCCCTTATAGAATCACGCCAATTCATTGGGTCATAACCTTTGAGCTATGCTGGCGCGCGTGCCATCTTCTCCTCAGATTTCTCTGCCGAGCAAGACGGCTTGTCGGCCGTGCAGTGAGCTTGGCAGCGTGCGCAGCGTCTCGTTCCCTATTCAGAGAACATAGGTTACGTGAGTAACCAGAGACGTTCTCTTTCATAGGTTCACTCGACGCTGCGAAATGATGCATATGGGGAACGGTATACCACACATGCCAAGCTAAAGCGCTGCCGCATCTGACACGAACGTCAGGTAGACCTGAATAGCTGGATTAAGCTGACAGAACATGCAAACCCGGAGCCATGTCAAGATCTAAACTATAAAATTTAACAAGAGTGAGCGGTGAGGACCATTCGGCCGCAACGCAAATGTTCTCCAAGAGAGCCCCCTTGGAGAGTGCCTAAGAAGGTGCCACACTTCTAGAAGAGTGTGCTCTAACGCCCAGAGGTGAAGGAACTCCGTGCACCTCATGAGCTAGAGAGATAGCCTTCGTCCCCAATGTGAAATGCTCTGCTTCTACGCGGCAAGCCCACAGCGGCCGGCTCCGAAACACACCAGCAACTGGTTAGACTTCCTGCAACCACCCGAACGATCAACATACAGCTTCAATGCCCTAACTGTGCCCAATGCCCTAATAAGGGTTTCAGACAATCAGCACACCCATGGGCGTATCCCATATGCGTCATTTCGCAGCGTCAAGTGAACCTATGAAAGAGAACAATGTTTTATAGTTTTTAAATATTTTTTAACAACTATATATAAATCAATATTTTGCATAAATGTATTTCTTTATTTGTTTGTTTATTTATTTTGCAATAGTCATGAAATAAACCACTTCAGGATGATACAAGACCTCTCCGCTTCACATCCATCACTGTCTGGGTTTATATAGCGATAATTACTGGAAGCGTTTTTTTGTTGTTTTTTTGTTGTTGTTTTTGTAAATTTAATACATAATGTTGTTTCCAGTTAGAATGTACGCTAATTTGTGCCGGCAAATGTGTTTTCTTTAGGACACGGGCATCAGTGTGAGGAAGAGGGTTATTAAAATCCTGCGAGACATCTGTCTGGAGCAGCCCACCTTCAACAAGATTACAGAAATGTGTGTAAAGATGATCAGGAGGGTCAATGACGAAGAAGGCATCAAGGTTTGTGATTATTTTTCTCCTTTTAAAAATGTATTTTGTTTTTAAAATTTTGTTTTATTTAGTGTATATATATATATATATATATATATATATATATATATATATATATATATATATATATATATATATATATATTAGGCATTTGCCGATATCAATTTTTTTAGCTCAAGAATAGTGCATTGAGAGCTTCATGGAATGGGTTTTTATGACCGAGCAGTATGGAATTACCTTTGTCTCAAAACTGAACAAAACTTTTTCAGAAACTATAAAAAATATGCCATTACAAAAGAAGAAAAACACATTGAAAATGGAAAAAAATTAACTTAGTCACACAAATGTAACAGGATATTCAGTATGCTTCATTCTTTGTTAAAGGGGGGGTGAAACACTCAGTTTCAGTCAATCTCATGTCAATCTTGAGTACCCATAGAGTAGTATTGCATCCTTCATATCTCCGAAAAGTCTTTAGTTTTATTATATTTATAAAAGAAAGATAGGCTGTACCGAGTCTTTCCGGAAAAAACTGAGCAGCTGGAGGCGTATCGTGTGGGCGGAGCTAAAGAATGACGAGCGCACACAAAGCGGTGACGTCCTCAAGCGTGGAGAGGAAAACGCTACCCTAAATCAGATTCAACTAATACATATATGATCCAGAATCAGATCCGGAGGCTGAAATAAATTGAACAGGGTAAGCAACACCAGCAGGACGTCCGTCTCTGTGGTATGTACTGTATTTAGTCACTTGTCAACATTCGCAGTTTATGAGGACATGATTCGGTTTATGGACTATTCTATGCGACTAAATCTTAGCAGTAGCAAGCAAAACGGTTTTGCACGTCAGACTAGTGTAACGTCATACATAGAACAACAATGGAGTAACCGTTAGCGCATTTGAATGACGAATCACGCTTTGTGAGAACGCTAGGTTTATGTTTGGGTGGTTTTCCAATAAACAAACTGACACCTATATTGGTCAGCTAAACAAATGTATTTAAAAACACACTATAGATCGCATGCTCCATTGATAAATTAACTAACGTTATACATGATCGTGTTGTTTACTGATGTTTACTCATGCGACGATAGCCAACAGCACAGACATTTGAAGCAGTTTTACTCACCGGCTGCTTCTAAAGCACGACCGCGAACCTTTATCGTCACCGCTCCATCAAAAACACACTTCTTTGGTAACTGTTGATTTCGTGAAGTCCTGTGACAGCAGTGACCGTGGAGATTCACTTTTGCGACACGACTGAAGCGTCATGTTGTGCCGCTTCCCGTCATTTCTGCGTTCAAATCGGTTTAAATGCAGCGCTGCCTTCCTGGAATGCTGTGCTGAAGTGTTGAAGTCGCTTGACATCACCCATAGGAATAAAATGAAGCGCAGTGCGACAGAAGTGTTCCACGGACAACTGGATCTGCACTTGAGAGCAGTGTTTATGGCCGTGCATTTGCTCTTTCGCCTCAGTCATGCGCGGGAGAAGAGCCCCTACGGCCCATACAAGGACCTTCCGCTCTATCGACGTCAAGCGGACCCATACTCGAAAAAAACTCTCCGAAACTTGTGAGAAACCGGAAGGAGTATTTTTAAAACAGAAATACTCCATCAAACGTCCAATTTAGTTTTTGAAACTTTGTCGATGTTTAGGATGGGAATCCAAGTCTTTAACAGTGTAAAAAGCTCAGTATGCATGAAACAGCATTCCCCTCCTCAATGTTTTTCAAAGATTCATTTTCGCAAATCGTGGGTTATGAATGCATTGCCAAAGATTTCGCTTGCGTTTCTCAGTTTTTCGTTTGCTGTTTTGACACAAATCTCTCGTGGGGGCGGGCTTAACAGTGATTCAGATGTCCAGAAATCAATTCAATAGTTTATTTGTTAGCTAATATAAACCTCATGTTTAATTCTTGCATCTATACTGAATATCATCAGTGGTTGTATTTCAAGAGAAGGGACAGTTTTTTTTAATGCAATTTATTTCATGATTTCACCAGAACAAATAGAAAGTCTCTGCAACGGCGTTAAGCGATTAAAGCGATTGTCTGTGTGTAGACTGCACATTCACGCGCTACTGATAACAGCGGCAACGAGTGCCAGATCGCCTCTTATATAACAAACGAATGAAATGATGCTCTTTTAGTTAACCAGAGATGTTTTGTTTGTAGTCTATTAGCTAGGTTCATCCGTGCAACAAGATGTTTCAATGTTTCAAAAAGTGGGGGAGACATGTCCCACCCGCAAATTACGGCATGTATATCAATAGCCTGCAACAAACTGTATATGTATATGTATATGGATATGGATACAACTTTTATCAATATTATTGGTTACTTCAATAACAAACTTATTGCTGCCTTGAAGAACAAGCGGGTGAAGATGATGAAGATGAAGCCGCCGCCGCTCCATGTCTCTCCTGAGAGCACCGCAAGATCTTTCCAATATGCGCATCAAATGTCCATCAAAAGCTCTTTATCCAATCAGAGTATATCCCTGTTAAGCCCGCCGCCACTAGAGGTTTGTGTCAAAACAGCAAACGAAAAACTGAGAAACGCAAGCGAAATATTTGGCAATGGGTTCACAATCCACGATTTGCGAAAACGAATCTTTGAAAAACATTAACAAAGAATGAAGCATGCTGAATATCCTGTTACATTTGTGCGACAGAGTTCATTTTTTTCATTTTCAATGTGTTTTTCTTCTTTTGTAATGGCATATTTTTGATAGTTTCTGAAAAAAGTTTAGTTTCGTTTTCTAAAGTTTTGTTCAGTTTTATTGAGACAAAGGTAATTCCATAGAGCAGCTGCATCCAAGACTTGCATCACCAAGTGCAATGCAAATTGTTGAATGCAGTGGTGTAAAGGATGGCGCCACTAGACTCAGTGTTCTCTAGAGGGACGAATCGCACTTCTCTGTCTGGCAATCCAATGGACAAGTCTGGGTTTGGCATTTGCCAGGAGAACGGTACTTGCATGACTGCTTTGTGTCAAGAGTAAAGTTTGGTGGAGTGGTGATTATGGTGTAGGGTTGTTTTTCAGGGGTTGGGCTTGGCCCCATAGTTCCAGTGAAAGGAACTCTTAATGCTTCAGCATACTTTTGGGGAAAGCATCATATTCAACATATTGTTTATAATTGTGTGTCTGTTATTTTATTTTTTTATTTTTGTCTTTTTCAGAAATTGGTGAATGAGACGTTTCAGAAGCTCTGGTTCACTCCTACACCTAATCATGATAAAGAGGCCATGACTCGCAAGATTCTCAACATCACAGACGTGGTTAGGATCTGCAGAGCAGTCTTAAAACTTTTGACTCCAGTGTTATGCATAAATAAATGTCATTTAAGGTCATATTATGTCCCTTTTGACATGAATCATTGTCTCTCAGGTCGCTGCCTGCAGGGATTCTGGTTACGACTGGTTCGAACAACTGCTTCAGAATGTAAGTTGCCCATCTATGGTTCAAGGTCAATTTTGATTTTGTTAAAATCTTGACCGTTTCACTTTAATTAGGTAATTTAGAGGATCTCAGAGATCTGGAGGTGCATTCACGCCATGCTGCAGTTACGTAACGATTCTGAACTGTAAAAATCCTTCATATACTTGTAAAACTTGTATTTAGTACATGTAATTTTGTGAGAGCTATGACGTATACCACATGACTACTTTACCACCTGACCACTGCAGATTTAAGGTGTGTTCAACTTGAAGCAGCTCTGTGCAGAATGATCGGTGTATGAAGCAATCAGAGCTAGGCCTGTCGCAATAGTCGATAAATCAATCGCACAATAAAAAAAAAAAGAGCTCGATAATTTTTCCGGCCTCGATAATTGTCATTTGAATGCTTTTTTTGTTTTCCTCGTCTCTCTCGCTGACAAGAACGAGCCTGGAAGGAGCGGAGCGGTGTGCTCAGCACAATAATCCGCTCTATGCCAGCGCTTCACTCATGATCCGCTCAGTGCTAAAACAACTTCGTGCAAATCCCACTCCGACATATTCCTCTGTTTTGTATCCTACTATATTTGTTGTAGCCCATTAAACATTCTATTTTGTTTCAAATTTATATTTAAATACTATAATTAGGGCTGTCCTCGACTAAGGATTTAGACATTCAAATCAGAATTGTCGAATCTCTCTATGGTCTACCGATAGTCGAATCATCTATGTGTGTGTGAATGGGTTGGGAGGGGCACGACACTTGTCAGCAGGACAGGAGGGTAAAACTATTTTATTTTCCTTTACACACTGCACACAGCAACAACTTTTAATAAAGCGACCAAAACTGCCTGCCAACTGACAGAAGAACTGACAATGGCTTTCTTATTTGGGTTTAAATAGCCTTAAAGGTAATGTGGTGGATAAACACTGTTAAAGCCGCGATCGAAATACAGAACATCACACAAATATATAAAAGAACATTTTGATAAATAAACCTAAAAAAAATACCTGCCTAGAGAGGAAAAGAACACTTTGAGTGCGTTTACATGCACGTTCTTAAGCCGATTGTGAAGGACGCGAAGCTCAGCTCGTGCCTCAGGATCTCACACCGCCACCCGACACGCACATTATATACACGCAAGCTCAATTTTGAATTGACTGACAGAAGAGCTGCACGATGAGTGTATCTTGTAGCAGAGGGTAAATCAGTATGTACATTGACGATTTGAGGGAAATATAATATCAATTTAATATAAAACCTTGAAAAAGCGCTCTGTGGTGCGGCAGGATTTTAAACAACTTCCTGAGTGGCTGCGGACAGGCGCTGAATGCTGCCGCCGGTGTGTGTACACTCATTGAACGTGTTCGAATTTTAAAGGCGCAGTGCGAAGCTCAGCGCCCTTAAAGGGGTCGCACACCGATGCTCAGCTCAGCGCCGCGACACGTCTTTAAAATATTGAGCACCCCCATATTGCCAAAATTGTATGATCCTTGTTTCATAACACCCGCGAAGATTCAACCGTGAGATCGGTGGTCGAATCAGGCTCCTCATATCGATGCATCGAATCTTCGACTATTCGGAGTCACCCCTAACTATAATATTATTTATAAATAACATCTAGGCTTTATTGATTGTGAAAAGTGCAGAGATGCATAATATATGTCAGAAACAGAGTGGGGCAGAAATGATTTTGACCATTATATTATTATTAAGTTTTGTTTTATAGAAAGCCTTTCTTTAAAGGTAATTTTGTTTTGTATAAATTGAATCTTAATTTTAATCAAGGTTCAATCAGCAATTTGCCTAGATTTAATAAATAATAAGCAAATAGACTATAGAGACAATAATTGTGACACAAAGGCGCCAGAGAGATCAGATGCGTTGCACATGACTCAGAAGGCTACTTGCCTCATAGAAATGAGAAATATGTGTATAGAAATCTTGACATGTCCACTTTTAAACTAAACAATTTGAAATAAAAAGAAATAGTCAAGTAGCAGTGTTCATGCCAACAGGTCATGATACTCAGAGCGGTTCTGTTCAGAATGCTGCGCGCTCCATCACAACCTGCATCTTTAGATTTATTCTGACTCCTCCTGAGTATTTAATTTAAGTTGCATACATTTTGTTCTTGCACTGATGTTCAATTTGTAGCCATGTTGCACTTTGACAGCCAGTTTAAGATCGTATAGGCTTAATACAATGTCATTGTAAAAAAGAAAAGTAGTTTGAATATAGTTAGCTACTTTTTGATAGTAACTTGTAGTGTAGCTAACTACTTTTTCAAAAGGGTAGCTTGAATGTAACTTAACTACAAGTAGATTGTAGCTTTTAAAGCTACAGTTTCAGAGTAGCTTGCCCAACACTGCAAGCCACCCTAGTTGTATATGACTTTCGAATAACACAATTGGAGTTATATTAATAAATATCCTGACTCTTCCAAGCTTTATAGTTTAAAGCTCAAAAAAGTGCATTTATCCATCATAAACATACTCCTCACAGCTCCAGGGTGTAAATAAAGGCTTTCTGAATCAAATCGGATTTTTGTAAAGCAAATATCTATATTTAAAACTTTATAAAATAAAATATCTAGCCCTCCTCCAGACCACCTTCCGTACTCAAAATGATTATACTATGTCCTAATCATGTCACGTCAGTTTTTTTTTGTGTGTGGATGAATGCACTTTTTTTGAGCTTCAAACTCGTGAGCCCTGTTCACTGCCATTGTAAAGCTTGGAAGGTTATTTATTAATATAACTCGAAAGTCATGTACACCTAGGACAGCATGAGGGTGAGTAAATCATGGGCTAATTTTCATTTTAAAATGAACTAATCCTTTAAACTTGAACTAAATTTGTCTGGGGAACTTTCTTCCTCACACAACTACCGTTGCGCAAATTACTGTACTATAGAAATAACTGTATTTCGGACACAGATTTTGCAGAGCGTCTATAAATGTGACTGATCCTTTTTTTGGATAAACTATATCCTAACCCTTGTTCTAATCTGTGTGGTCACAGTTGCTGAAATCAGAGGAGGATGCCTCGTACAAACCGGCCAGAAAGGCTTGTGTTCAGCTGGTGGACAGTCTCGTGGAGCATATTGTGAAATACGAGGAGTCGCTTGCTGGTAAGACCTGTATTCAATTATGAAGCAAAGGATTTACCTCAGTTGAACTTTTAGTGAGGAGTTGTTCATGTTTTGCAGACTGTGAGAATAAGGGGTTGAATTCCAGTTGCCTAGTGGCTTGTATTACCACACTGTACCTGTTTAGCAAGATCCGACCCCAGCTGATGGTAAAACACGCTATGACTATGCAGCCGTACCTGACCACAAAGTGTAATGTGAGTACGCTGTGGAGAAACGTGGGATGTATTTCAATAAGTGGTGTCTTACTGCCATCTAGAGGCTAGAGGGTGAAGGTGCTTATTGTGTCCCTACAGACTCAGAGTGATTTTATGGTGATCTGTAATGTTGCTAAAATCCTGGAGCTTGTTGTTCCTTTGATGGATCATCCGAGTGAAAGCTTTCTCACCACCATGGAAGAAGACCTAATGAAACTCATCATCAAATACGGCATGACGGTCAGTTGAAGTGAGAGTGTCAGCAGCTCTGATTGTCCAGCATTTTATACGCCTGCAGCTTCACAATGCCATCACATTTGTTTTCGCAGGTTGTGCAGCACTGTGTGAGCTGTCTCGGGGCAGTCGTCAATAAGGTCACCCATAACTTCAAGTTTGTGTGGTCTTGTTTCAACCGATACTATGGTAAGTACATTTCAAAACCTGTCAGGATCCTTTGCTCTTCCATGATCCTGGAGTGTTAATCACTTAAATTCTTCTTCTTCTTCTTCTTCCATGTGAAGGAGCACTAAACAAGCTGAAGTTGCAGCATCAGGAAGACCCAAACAGCACCGTACTGGCCTCTAATAAACCTTTACTGCTTCGTTCGCTCTTCACTGTGGGGGCCCTGTGTCGACACTTTGACTTTGACCAAGAGGAGTTTAAAGGCAGTAATAAGGTTAGATCCTCAGTCACAAGACATGATTTCTGAATTATAAAATTCTTGAATCCCAGGAAATATTGTTATGCATTAAATAAATCAACTTTTCATAATGGATTGTGTAGTCAAATTAATTTCATTTGTTTATTTTAATGCTGGGAAATCGATTAATTGTATCCAAAATAAAAGTTTACAAAATAAATAATAATAACTAATAATAATAATTACATTTATATAGCGTTACATTTTCACAGTTACATTTATATAGCGCTTTTCTAAGCACTCAAAGCGCTTTACATATTGAAGGGAATCTCCTCAACAACCACCCATGTGTAGCATCCACCTGGATGATGTTACAGCAGCCGTATTTGCGCCAGAACGCTCACCACACACGCTAATTGGGGAAGAGGAGACAGAGTGATGAAGCCAATCAGTATATGGGGATTATTAGGAGGCCATGATGGACAGGGGCCACTTTATTTATATAGTGCTTTTACGATGATGATTGTTTCAAAGCAGCTTCACAGTGTTAAACAGGAAAATATTGCAACAAAATGTTATTTGGCTGTACAGTCGTTCTGGAGAAAACAGTGATGTTATCAGCTTATTTTAATTTATCATGTAGCGACAATGTTGGCAGATCAGTATTATAGTTTATATACACTCATGCACAAAATCTTAAGACCAGGGGATGCATTGCAAGTTTTACACGTTTCGCACTAGTGGATCATAACCAAGTTGTAAGTGCTGCTTCAAAATGCCAAAAGAAGAAACAGGAGCAAGAGACAAAAAATAGAGAGTAGGCAATTTATTGAAAACTGCATTTAAAACTCAAACAGGCCGTTCATCAGCTGATCAAAAGTTTAAGACCATAGCCATAAAAAGGTCAAATCTGCACAAAAATATAGCTTTCATGTCATTGTCCTTCAAGCAGTTATACTGTCAAGATCTCCTGATGGCAAAGGCAAAAAGGCTTTCTCTCTTTGAACGTGGCAGGATTGTTGAGCTGCACAAGCAAGGCCTTTCGCAACGCGCCATCGCTGCTGAGGTTGGACGCAGTAAGACAGTCATTTTACATTTCTTAAAAAATCCTGAGAGTTATGGGACAAAAAAGTCACGTGGTAGCCCCAAAAAGAGTTCACTTGCACTGAGCCGCAGGATCCGACGGGTTGTCCGTGAAGACACAGGTCGATCCTCAACCCAAATTAAGGCCCTTACTGATGCTGACTGCAGCCCAAAAACCATAAGACGTCATCTGCTAGAGAAGGGCTTCAAGAACAAAAAACGTCTTCAAAGGCCACGTCTGCTCCCACGACAAAAACTTGCCCGTTTAGAATTTGCAAGGGAGCACCAAACTTGGGACATTGAAAAGGGGAAGAAAGTTTTATTCTCTGACAAGAAAAAATTTAACCTGGACGGTCCTGATGGCTTCCAACGTTACTGGCATGACAAGGAGATCCCACCTGAGATGTTTTCTACGCGGCACACAGTGGAGGAGGCTCCATCATGATCTGGGGTGCTTTTTCCTTCAATGGAAAAATGGAGCTTCAGGTTGTGCAGGGGCGTCAAACAGCGACTGGCTATGTGGATCTGTTGCAGCGGGCATCCCTCTTGACCGAGGGCCCCCGTATGTGCGGTAATGACTGGGTCTTTCAACAGGACAACGCTGCAATTAATAAGGCCCGCCTGACGAAGGACTTCTTCCAGGAGAATAACGTTGCTCTTTTGGACCATCCCCTGATCTAAATCCCATTGAGAACATTTGGGGATGGATGGCAAGGGAAGTTTACAAAAATGGACGTCAGTTCCAGACCGTGGATTCCCTTCTTGAAGCCATCTTCACCACATGGAGCAACATTCGCACCAGCCTCCTGGAAACAGTCACATCAAGCATGCCAAAACGAGTTTTTGAAGTGACCAACAAGAACTGTGGGGCTACTCACTACTGAGTCCTTTTGTGACACTTTTAGTACTGTTGTGCATTTATTTTTGGGCTATGGTCTTAAACTTTTGATCAGCTGATGAACGGCCTGTTTGAGTTTAAATGCAGTTTTCAATAAATTGCCTACTCTCTATTTTTTATCTCTTGCTCCTGTTTCTTTCTTTTGGCATTTTGAAGCAGCACTTACAACCCGGTTATGCGAAATGTGTAAAACTTGCAATGCATCCCCTGGTCTTAAGGTTTTGTTCAGGAGTGTAATTAAATAAGACCTAATTAATTAATTTTATTTGTATATTTAGTTGAATAACTTAGATCATAATTTTAGTGTCCCCAACTGAGCAAGCCAAGCTAAAGGCGACAGTTGCAAGGAACCAAAACTCCACTAGGGCATGATGGAGAAAAATAAACCTTGGGAGTAACCAGGCTCAGTCAGGGTGCCAGTTCTCCTCTGGCCTATTAACAAACAGTGTATGATTATTATTCTGGCAACCTTACAGGTCAGAAATCATTAATATATAAATTTGTTTTTTGTTAAGTTGCCTAAATTATGCACAGTAATAGTCACCTGCACACACAGATGTCCCCCTAAAATAGCTAAAACTAAAAACTAAAACTTCCAAAAATATTCAGCTTTGATATTAATGAGTTTTTTGTGTTCATTGAGAACATGGTTGTTGTTCAATAATAAAATTAATCCTCAAAAATACAACTTGTACGCTGTGGAGAAACTTAATAATTCTGCACTCCCTGTATATGTGTATATATATATATATATATATATATATATATATATTTATATTTATATTTATATTTATATTTATATTTATACATACACGCAAGAGTTCAAGAGTTTTTTATTTGTCACATACACAGTTATATAAAGAATACAACCGGCAGTGAAATGTAAACAGGTCCGCTCCATGGAAAGCAAATAACAATTAACAAAAAAAACGCAATAAATTATAAAATAGAAATAGGATAAAGGTGCTATATATATATACATATGTAGAATTATGAATAAATCAAGAAAAGAAAAAAAGAGATGTGGAATAAAATAAGTGAGAGAAAGACGCTTGTCATTTTTTCTTAAATATATACATGCATGGGTGTGTATTTTTATACATACATAATTATACACAGTACATACACATCTACTATGTAAACATATATTTTTATTTGGATTAACTGATTGCCCAGCACTAGTAACATTTTTTTATATAAAAATTAAACTAGTTTAATTTTTAGAACAAGGAATGCTTTGGTATTTCAGTTAATCTCACAAACCTTTTCAAGAGTGTTTTTCATTCCAAAATGAATTTAAAACAAAGAACAGGCCTATTGAATTCATGAAATCAAAATAAATAAATTCTATTGTATTCATTTAAATATATATTATAATTACAATTATTAATAATTTCTGTTTTCTATTTAGGAAATGTTTTATGCATTAATAAAAGTAGACAGCTATTTGTAAAAAATCAATGAAACCAAATAGTCAAATCAAGTATGTATTCATTTATTTAAATGCTTTCAATCATATTTAATTTACATACTTTTATAAGTAATTTAAATGAATTCAATATTTTATTATATTCAAGGGTGGGTTTTATTTATCCCAAAATCTAAATAAATTGTACTCAGTTTATTATGTATTATAGTTACAGCATTACATGTTAATTTTGTGTGTGTGTGTGTGTGTGTGTGTAAATCAATTATCAGTTTATTTTTAAAGATTCTCACAAATTCTCTTTCTCTGTGAAAAAGATGAAAAATTTATGTAAATGTACATAATTTCTTCTAATGTTGATTTAAATAATTTAAAACTATAACAAGTACTTTATTTCAGAAATGAGAATCACAATTGGCAGTAATGAGAATAATTTGTAAAAAATCATTAAAAAAAGAAACATTCAGACATGTAATGAGAATTTTAGCTAAAATGTGCTTAATTGATGTCTAAATGGTCCTAAAGTATGTTTTATTTTCTCTCAAATGCAACCTGGACTTGTTTTCATGAAAACTTTGACCGGTTTGGTTAATGGTCTTCCTTTTTTTTAGGTGGTCATAAAGGACAAAGTGCTGGAGCTGCTGCTGTATTTCACTAAGAACGAGGATGAGGAGGTTCAGACCAAAGCCATCATTGGTCTAGGTAAATATTTGCTCTCCATAATCACTGAATTTCCTGTTTTTACCTTTGACTGAAATCACAGTGAACTTAACTAATCTGTTGGTTCTCCAGGGTTCCTGTTCATTCAGCACCCAGACCTAATGTTTGTTTTGGATGTGAAAAACCTCTACAACCTCCTCCTGGCTGACAGGAAAACGTCTGTGAATCTTAAGATCCATGTGCTAAAGAACCTGCAGACCTACTTGCAGGAGGAGGACTCGCGCATGCAGGAAGCCGACAGGGAGTGTGAGTGTTGTTTGTAAAGCACATTCTTGTCTGTGTTCAATTCAACTAGATAGTTGCTATCCAATTAGCCATTTCCATTCTTATTCTATTTGTTTGGACTTTGCAGGGAAGAAGCTGTCTAAGCAGGAGGACCTGAAGGAGATGGGTGACATCTCTTCTGGCATGAGCAGTTCTATCATGCAGCTCTACCTCAAGCAGGTGCTAGAAAGCTTTTTCCACACGCAATCCAGCGTGCGGCACTTTGCCCTCAATGTAATCGCCCTGACACTCAACCAAGGCCTCATTCATCCCGTACAGGTGCGTAGACACTGCACAAACTCTCCCAAAACCAGTCTGAAGGTTAATTTTGTTTAATTTTCTTGTTTCCTCCTCTATCAGTGCGTTCCATATCTTATCGCCATGGGAACGGACTCGGAACCTACAATGAGGAATAAATCTGATCAACAGCTGGTGGAAATTGATAAGAAATACACGGGATTCATTCACGTAAGTGGTTTTGAGCAACTAACGGGCATTTGTCATGTGATGATATTTTAATGCATGACTTGGAGGCAAAGAAACGCCTGACGGAAAGCAGAGGTACATTCAAATCGTGGATCCTTTGAATGAATTAGCCTATCGAGAGAGAGAGAGAGAGAGAGAGAGAGGAGTTTACCTGAGTGGTAAATGGTAAATGGACTGCATTTATATAGCGCTTTTAACAGACCCTATGGCCATCCAAAGCGCTTTACATTTTTGCCTAACATTCACCCATTCATACACCGATGGCGATGTCAGCTATGTAAGGCATGTAAGGCACCATCCAGCTCGTCGGGAGCAGCTGGGGTTGGGTGTCTTGCTCATGTACACTTCGACACTTGAACAGTGGAGCCGGGGATTGAACCACCAACCTTTCGGTTTCTAGACAACCTACATGAACCACTGAGCCACTGCAGCCCTAAGCAACCGTGCAACCCCTGAGTCTGTACAGCATCTCTCTACTAGCAGTGAAGCTGTGAGTTTAATTACTTTAAAAACAGCAATGGTTAAAGCCTCATTGATAAGTAATATAATGTAGCAATTCAGTAACGAAGCAATTTTTTTAATACAAGTTATAGAAATCAAAGTTTCTGTGCACACAATGCAATCTCCGATCTTTGTGTACAAGGGACTTATGTGTGCGCTTCAATGAAAGCAGCGCTTTAATACTGTAGAAGCATGATTAAACTGACTTGGCCAATTCCAGCCAATCAGAATTGAGTATTCAAACAGACTATGGTATATGAGATAATGCATCAGGTCAGGGCCGGCGTTTGCTATAGGCGAGCTAGGCGGTTGCCTAGGGCGACAATTGTGTTAGGGGCGCGAGCGCGCTCTAGTGCCGCCCATTACTACCCATTAAGCATAGAATCGGAACAAGCGAAATACAACATAATGTTCATTAAACATGATCATCATAGGGCGCCCCCTCAGCCACACGTTTTATTACTTATCAACCTGATTATTAGATTGAATTGATGGTGATTATTGATTATTAGTTCAGGCGTTAGGTCAGGCAAGTGCTCATCTTGCGCGTTCATCAAAAATGAGGCGTCTAAACCCCGTGGATGCACAGGGACGAAAAAGAGAAAAAAAGAAAGGAAGAAAATTGAAAGAAAGCCCAGTATAGAGGTTAGTCTTCTTATCTCAGCCAATAAGTTGTCAAACAAAATAAAATTACTTAGTATCAATCTTATCAACTAATATTTATTTTCTAAATATTATTAATATTGTCGCTAAGCTATCACTTGCTAGTTTTCTACATAATTACTATACGTATTGCAAACATAACTTCACTGACAATAATCTACAATAACCTACATGGATGTCATTTAAATATCAAAAGTCCAGTTCGTTATGAATATGGATAACGTGTTATTTATGAAAAGTACAAACGCTCTCTACGTGGGCGTCGGAAGGAAATAAATACGGCCTCTCGTTTTTTTTTTTTTTTTACTGGAGCAGGCTAATGAAAGATGCCATATTATTTACATTAAACACAAATATGCTGTGTTCACCTAATTCTTTATAATGGCTGTAGTGTAGTGGTAAGACGCACGGCATCAAGATTTGATGCAGATCGATCAGTGGTTCGATCCTGCCTTTTGCCACACTTACTCTATTCCCTTTTCCCATCAAATATCAAATTGGAAAGGCATATATTTTTAATTAAAAGTGAGAAAATGTTTGAAAAGTGGAAATAAAGCGTCGAACGTGTTTAATAATAAGTGATTCTCCGTTAGGGGTAGGCCTAGGAAAACAGAAATGTGCTGAATTAGAGACGATAAAAGTGAGTGGAGTTGGGTGGGGGGTGCAAAACTCCATCTCGCCTAGGGCAACCAAAGAGCTAGAGCCGGCCCTGCATCAGGTTCAGTTCATTTAAATAAAATAAAATATAAAACACTTATATTTTAAAAAGCAATATTCATTTCATTTTTTTACTTTCATGTACTTAAATAACTAACACACACACACACACACACACACACACACACACACACACACACACACACACACACACACACACACACACACACACACACACACACACACACACACACACACACACACACAAAGAAAACTGCATAGACATATTGAACCCACTGGTGTTCCTCATTTAAAGGGTTAGTTTACCAAAAACATTTAATTCTGCCATTAATTACTCACCTTCATGTCGTTTCAAATCTGACCTTTGTTTATGTTCAGAACACAAATGAAGATATTTCTGATGAAATCTGAGAGCTCTCTGACCCCTCCATAGACAGAAATTTAATGACCACTTTCAAGGTAGTAAAAACATTGTTAAAATCGTCTGTGCATCGAGTGGCTCAACTTTAATTTTAAAAAGTGGCAAGAATACCTTACTCTTTGTGCACAAAAACAAACAAAAATAATACATTTTTGAACAATCCTAGTCCTTTCATCAAAAGTGGCCAAACACCTCAAATGTTAATTTTTCAGTAAAATCCATTTTAAATCAATATTTTTTGTTCAGTAATATTTATGCAACAATTACAATCCGTTTGTTTCCATATTTTCTACAATTACAATTAATCAATCCATATTTTCAAGATTTTTTTCTTTTTTTCAGGTAACCCCTTTATTACTGTATTTTTTAATGCATTGTGGCTGATTTGTAGATGCCCCCCAAAAATCTCTTTTTCTTTATTTTTTAAAATTCCCTTTCATTTCTATGCCGATTATTTTACATTGCAAAGAAGTACAAGTTTGAAGGATCATTTAACGTTTGTACTCTTCTTTTTTATGTTTTGTGTTTACATACCAAGTGCCACATCAAGTCTCATACAATTTCCATAAAGGAAAAAAAATGACTAATGAGCACAAAAAAACAAATAACACAATTACTAAAACTTTAACCAAGGTTAAAATAAAACGGATAAAATTCAACAAAAAATCAATGGCATCTCAATTATACTGAAATATAGAGCTGGGTATTGACACAAATCTTTGATTCCATTTCTATTCAAAAGCTTACTATTCGATTATTTTTTTTATAAATATCAGGTTCAGTAAATGGCAAATTTTCACAAGGAAAAACTTTAAATCTCAAAGAATGCTATAAACTGTACAGGGAGTCAGTTGGTACTACATTACTATTAAAGGTCCCGTTCTTCACGCGTTTTAGAAGCTTTGATTATGTTTACAGTGTGCAATATAACATGAGTTCATTTTTCACGTGTAAAAAAAAAACACAGTATTTTTCACACAATTTACTTATCTGTACACCGCTGTTTTCTCTGTCCTAAAACTGGCCTGATGATTTCCTTGTTCTTTGAAGTCCCTCCTTCAGAAACACGTAACGAGTTCTGATTGGGCCAGCGCTTCCCGTGTTGTGATTTGACAGCAGCTTAGCACACTTTGCCCGGAAAGGTCCCGCCTCTTACCATATAGGGGAGATGCAAGCGCTGAATGCGCGCTCTTCTCCACGTGGGAGAGCAACGAGACCACGCCCCCTATTTTGCGTGTACTTGTGGGCGGAGGGTTAGTCAACAAACGGTTCTAGTGATGTCATTCATGCCAGGAAGTGCAGGGGTGTAGTCCAAACCGGCCGTTCGCTGTAGGCTTTGAAAGGGAACTTCTGTTAAATAAAATATCTCGCTTGGCATTGAACTTTGAGCTTTATAATTTTACAGGTATTATTTATGCTCCAACAGCAACATTACACACTAACTAAAGTTTGAAAGATGGAATCGCGAAGAACGGGACCTTTAAAGGTTAAAAATAACTGATATTGTTTGACACATTTATTACTCACAGGGAATTTAAATAATAGTTTTAATAATAATTTTATAATTGCAAAGTTATATTTCTAAAAAATATATATGAACATTTAAATGGTGGCTGTGATAACTTAATGGATTTATTTAAACATGCATTAAATATTGAAGAACAGTACAAAAAAGGTGAATATATAATATGTTGCATACGTTTAGCAAAATGCTCATATGTGTAGCAATATATTTCATCAGTTATTTTTTCTAATTGACTTACAAATTTATGGATATTTAAATGCTTTTCTGAGGTAAATGTGACATAAGCTGTTTTATTCACATCTTTTCATGGCTGAAACACTGATCGAGCGATTACATGAGACATGATACAGATTTTGGTTAGCTGTACTGTGTTTTTCAATAACTTAATGTTCATTCATTGTTTTTCGTGCTGTAACTAGTAGTAAAGCGGAAAAGTTGGTCAGTTCATGTGCCACTTGAACTAAGGTGCTAGAGTGATGTAATTTTAAACAGCGCCAAAACCGCATTTATTTTTTGATTTTCATAATAAAATTCATATCTAAAGTAACAAAGCACAAAGCTGAATGGGAGGTGTGCTATTAATGTTCTGTTCTTTCATTAACTGATAACAGCATAGACTAAAAGATTGATTCTTCGGCTTTAAGAAACAATATCGGTACGTGAAATTGAGAATGGATTAAAATTGAGTAATAAATGTTTTTTTACCCATTCCTACTAAAATAACACTGGCCGTATGTGCTACCCAAACAGATGAAGGCTGTGGCAGGGATGAAGATGTCCTATCAGGTGCAGCAAGCCATCGTGGGTTCAAAGGACGCAGTAATCAGAGGTTTCCGACAGGATGAGATCAACACGGCTCTTTGTTCCCACCTCTACACCATGGTGCGTGGAAACAGACAACACCGCAGGGCTTTCCTCATCTCGCTGCTCAACCTGTTTGATGACAATGCGGTTAGTGACCCTTTTTATTGCTTTGCATCATGCTAGTATTGTGTTTTCATTTGTAATATCATCTGTAACTACAGTTACCCTATAGCGGTTAGCCTTTTTGAGTGATGTGTCTTTTGGAGGCCTTTAATAATGCTATTTTGTCTCCTTCTCATGCAGAAGTCGGACGTGAACATGCTGTTGTTTATCGCAGACAATCTCGCCTGCTTCCCCTATCAGAGTCAGGAGGAGCCGCTGTTCATTATGCACCACGTCGACATCACACTGTCTGTGTCCGGCAGCAACCTGCTACAGTCTTTCAAAGAGGTGCATGGTTCTGAACCACTCTGTCTGTTGAATTTAATGCTAGTGGTTAACTTTTATTTTTCTTTTCTTTTTTAAAGCTTAGCTTATTACTTTGCTGTTATACTTTTATTTAGCTATCCTCACTTGCATAAATGAACTATAGTGTAGTATAGTGTCTTGCACGCAATAGTAAAAAATTATATCGGGTATATATATAGTTAATGCTAGATAATTGTCGTATTTAATCATTTTAATTGTCTTTTATATTTAAAATTTCATTTTAGTGTTTTTTTAGCACATATAAGTTTTCTAAATATATATATTTTTTATTTGAGCTTTATTTCAATTAACATAAGTGAGTATTTAAATCTATTTTATAGTATATATATATCTATAAAAAATGATTTAAAGGACTTATTTAGCAAGAGTTTAGTAGAAAATGTTTTAAAATTTGTATAATGTTAATGGTAAATATCTTTTATGAAATATTGCTGTATTGTTTTCTGTTAGCTTGGTTTTTATTTTTATGTAACACTTCTATTTTTGTAATTGAGTTTTTGCCATTAAGAGAGCCACAGATGATGACATAAACTAAAACTATTAAGTATCAGTATAGTTTTTTGTTAACAATAACAGAGATTTTAAATTGTATTTAGATTTTATCAACAGGGTTGCTGCATCTTTCTCTTTGACTTCTGATTTTCTTGCCGTAATGTTTTAAACCCTTTTTTTTGTGAGAGCTGACATTTTTCTAACAAACTTTTTTTGTATTGTAGTCTTTGCTGAAAGAGCCAAGACCACGGGAAAAGAAGAAAAAGAGAGGGAAAAAATATGGCTCTGAGGAAGAGGATGAGAGTAGCAGGGAAAGCAGCAGTAATAGCGATAGCAGCGATGACGAAGTAATTCGTCGGCCCAAGAAAACAAAGCGAGCTGCTCCAGTGAACTCAGACTCTGATTCAGACCTCGACTTAGAGGATGTGGACAAGGTGATGCTGCGACTCCCTGACAATCCCAATCCCTTATTGGACTTTGCCAATGCCTCTCAGGGCATCCTTCTGCTCCTGATGCTCAAGCAGCACCTTAAGAACCTCTACGGCTTCTCTGACAGGTGAGCTTTTAACAGCTACAACAAATGCTTTCTGTTCTGGAAACAACTAATATGTTAATGATCACTGGCTTCATATGAATGCCCTTTTTCCTCTTTCTGCAGTAAAATTCTGAAGTACTCGCCTACAGAATCTGCAAAAGTTTATGACAAAGCAGTAAACAGGAAGGCCAATGTACATTTCAACCCACGGCAGACATTGGACTACCTGACGAACAGCCTATCCAATGCAGATCTTTCTTACGATGTCAAGAGGAGAGTCGTCAGACAGTATTTAGATGTAAACATTCCAATTTTCCTCTTTTGATTTGTATTTTGTCTTATAATTACGGTCTTGTTTAGGTGCAGCTAAAGGATTGTCACAATGTTGTTGTTTTTAATTTATTTTTTTGTGTTTTTTTAAAGCGGTCATGAACTGGCTTTAAAAAAAATTATACTGTTGTCTAAGGTCAACTAATGATGTTTGTGTGGTTTTTACATTCAAAAACATCATAGTGAATAAGTAATAGGCTATTTTCTATCCTGGTTTTGAGCCTAGTTCCTAAACGTTTGGTTTTTATGGGTGTGCCACACTGAAGACTTGGAAGTAAACACCCACTGGTATGATTGGATAATAGTTTTGCTTATTACAAAGAGCTTTGGCTCATTACATGTGAGGAACTGTTTTAAAAACATCCAATGTGGAGAAACGGCAACCAGAATGAATTGCCCACAGGGCTTGCAAAATGTCTTTATCAAACAAACACAATGATTTATCTCTCATCCACCCGCAATTAATTGGAATGTAATTTTTTATTACTTGGCCAGCCAGTGGTTGGTGGACATAACCACAAATTTTGCATATAACACACACACAAACACGTGAGCCCCCACAAACCAGTACGTGCATTAGCAAAATTTACCTCAGACAAATCTTCAATTACGCATTTTCAAAACTTCTGCGGTTTTGTCTTTTTTGTTCAAATTACTAGTTAAGAGAGTGAACAACACACATCAAAAAAGGAATGTTATGTCACAATTTAAGATAAAAAAAAGTCTGATTCATGGCCCATACATGTCGGAGTCTGATCACGAATCACAGCACAATGAACCAACAACACCTCAAATACAAAGGATACTCCAGCCTGTGACCACATGGAAGTTATGTTTATTTAGACACATGCATAATCAGTAGATATCAAACGTAACAATGCAATACTAACGCATATAAAGAAACAATTTTACTCGCATAATAGTGTTGCATCATTCCTGTCAAATCCAGATCTCATCCTGTCTGCAAATCCAGTCTCTTGTTTACAAACGAATCCACAGTGAAATGAAACAAACAAATGCAATGTCTTCTCCACATGAGCTGGATCTTCATTACAAATAAAGTTCAACCATGCATTGCTAATACTGAAATCTGAAGGAAGCTTATGGCATGTTTATTGCTTGGAAGTTCAATCTGGTTTAGCTCCACATAGCCCTATGTTATTAGTCACATCATGCCATTACATGCGCAAATCGTTGGGTGGGGCTACAGAATTGAGCATTGGTCTTGAGGCGGCGTTTCACTACACTCTGACGTCACGGGGACGCACATTCGCAGATCGATTGTTTTCTGAGCCTGCTGTCATTAAAAGCTTTTCTTTCACTAACAAGGAAGTTTTCAGCTCTGAAACTTATAGGATATTTCTATATCACCATGACGTTTTATATATCAAAAGCTCAAGGGAAAGTTGATTTCTCAATTCATGACCCCTTTAAAAATGTTGTTTATTATTGCCAATATTTGTCTTTTTGACCATCTCAATTTATTTATTTTGCTCTAAAGTGGCTTAAAAATGAAATGTCTTCATTTAAAAGACAAGAAATAATAATTTTATAAATGCATAATATCAAATTAAGACTTAATATGTAATTTTATATACCAGTTTAACAATTTGCTAACATTTAAAATCAGTGTTGATATTAACTAAAACTATTAAAAATGATTTTCACTAATTGAAATAAAGCTGAAATAAAATAAAATATTTTAGATTAAATAGTAGATGAAAAACTTAAACTCGAAAACTGAAATGAAGATTAGAAATGTTTCTTGGCATCTAAATATAAAAAGAAAATGGGGTTGAGCTAAAGTTCTAGTATTTCTTAAACTAAAATTAAAAAAACAAAAAACTAATAAAAAATTACAAGCATGTAACGAAATGACTAAATATATATATATATATATATATATATATATATATATATATATATATATATATATATATATATATATATATATATATATATATATATAAATAAAAGCAAATATAAATAAATGTTATAATACTAGCATACACTGTAAAAAAAATTGAGAGAACTTAAAAGTTTAAGGCAGAACATTTGAGTTATTTCAATTTAGGGTCAATAGTTGTACAAACTTTGTTTGAGTTATCTCAACTTGTTTCGTGTTAAATAGTTAAATAAACTTTAAAAGCTGAATTTGTCGTACAAAAAATAAGTTGGATTTTTACAGTGCATTTTAATTAATACACTGTATGAATAAAACGTTTTTTTGTAATGATTGTTGAATTGTTTTGTTTTATGAACTTACCATCTCTAACTGGTTTCCCCTCCAGTTTAAAGTACTGATGGATCACTTGGACCCAGATGAGGAAGATGAGGAGGGGGAGGCCAGTGCTCACGCAAGAAATAAAGCCATCACTTCTCTACTAGGAGGCTCCAGCCCCAAGAATAACGCTGCTGACTCGTACGATGACGACAGTGATGCAGACGAAAAGGCTCCTGGGGTAAGAAAGCATTTTATCATTGTCTTGCATCTCCGTGTTGCCGCCACTTTAAAACGCCATCTGTTTGTTCTCTTCTAGTCATCACGGAAATCCAGGAGAGGTGGAGATTCCGCAGAGGCATCAGGTCACATGAACGCAACCGTAGAAGCCAGGGACGTCATCGCTATCTGCTGCCCCAAGTATAAGGACCGGCCGCAGATAGCACGTGTTATTCAGAAGACAAGCACAGGCTACAGCGTTCGCTGGATGGCCGGATCGTACTCTGGTACCTGGGCGGAGGCCAAGAAACGTGACGGACGTAAACTGGTGCCTTGGGTGGACACTATAAAGGAGTCTGACATTATTTACAAGAAAATTGCCTTGACGAGCGCGCACAAACTGACCAACAAAGTAGTGCAGACTTTACGTTCACTGTACGCAGCCAAGGAAGGAACTTCCAGCTAATTAAATCTGTAATAACTCTGGAACTGTTGCACCCAACAAACTCTCAGCAGCCAAACTTCATCAGGATTTAACGTTTTGTAAACTTAAGTTGGAGAGCAAAATACTACAGACTCACAGGTTTTAAGATCCAGTGCGGAACTGGTGGATTTAAGGAACGACGGAGGGATTTTAAAAGTGTGGTCTGTTTGGAAAATGTAGATGTGAATCCTGTACATCTTTAAGTTAAACGGAAAAGAACGAAATGGAGCTCCTTCGCTGTTCTGCAGCAACTTGGTTGTTTGAATTTTTTCCCCTCCACTGTATTATAGTTTAACACAAAACAGAAACAAAAAATGTTTATATCTCTGACAAAAAAAATCTGTTTAAAGAAATAAACCTAAAGTGAATGTTGGAAATTAGTCTGTTGATGTTCTTAATAAAGTGACCTTGGAGTTTAACCTAGCACCGGATGGATTTCTTTAGCTTAGCTCAGTTTCCAGGGAAATAAACTTTTAAACATCTCCTCTGCTTTATGTTTTACTTCTTTTGTGCTGTAAAATGGAGTCTCCTGGACATAATTTATTCAGTTAAAGCAGAGCATGCAGTATCTGTTGCCGACATGGAAGGGAGGTTTTTTTTTGTAAATGTAGAGTTTTGATGTATTGGGTCAGGGTTTGGGTCTCTACACCCCACAGCGGGACAAGGGAACCCCAGCATGTGTGGAGGAGCAAATACTGCAATAAATTTTTTACTTCTCTTTGTTACTTACTTGTCTTGTTTGCATTTGACTTTGATTTTTACATCTTCAGAATTCTTTTTAAAAGATAAGGCGACCTTATAGTTGATTTTTTAAATTTATTTTTTTAATATATATATACATATATATATATATAATGGGGCTTTTGGCTTGGCTGTGCGTTTTTATGACTTCATGTTAAGATTTATCGTAGATATCTGGATATGTATACTCTACTGTTCATTAGTGTTGGTACGTTATTTTTTATTTATTTTTTTAAGTCATATGCTCAAAAGGGCTGCATTTATTTAATCCAACAACAAAAATACAGTAAGTGTAATATTGTGAAAAAAATAATTTAAACTGACTCGTTTCTATTTTTCTATTTTAATATAATTTAAAATATAATTTATTCATGTGATGCAAATATACTCCAGCTTTCAGTGTAACAGGATTCTTCAGAAATCATTCTGATTAAATACTTTTATTATTATAAATGATGAAAACAGTTGTGCTTTTGTAACATTATAAATGTCTTTAATGTTACGTTTGATCAGTTCAATGCATATTTGCTGAATACAAATAATCTTATTTATTTTCTTTTTTTTTTTAAACTAAGTGTATTGACCCCAAACTTTGAATGGTAAGGTAATGTAGACTGTAGTTATTAAAAAGATGTTAGGTTAAAATAAATTAACCATTTTAAAACTTGGTTTAGATGCCTTGATCTGACCAATTGAAATTGTTTATTTTAATGGTAGAAACCATAAATATAAAATATAAAAAATATAACATTACATTGGAGTTGGAATAGCTTGGAATTGTGCAAAACCTGCACCATCATTGTCTGTGTTGAGTAAGTGGGAGTTGATTATTAAATATCTATTTTCTTCTCTAAAAAAAAAGAATGTATTTTTCTCTAAAAACATCAACAGATCAGCCTGGTAGTCTGCAAAGGTAGTCTAGACTGTTTTTTTTCTGCTGAGGAATTCCAATGGTAACTTTTTTTTATCCCCTACTGAAGGAACTGACTTAAGTTACTATGAAATATTCTAAATCACAACATCTACAATGATAGCGGAATGGGTCAATTAACCCGCTATCAGTAAGACGTGATACAACTCAGACTTCCCGTCACAATGTTTAACTGCTCATCGGTACTGAATGACTCAAGAGCTTTTAATGGCCCCACAGATTCGTAAAGCAGCTACACGCCCATCAACACAGACAACTAAAGCGAAGGGCGACTATGAGCAGGAAGACCACTCGGGTCTGTCCTCAAGAAGTTAAAAAAATAAATAACATGCGGAAAAACACTGTTTCGCGTTTTGTTATGGACGTTATAGAGCTAGAGTCGTTTTTAAACAGCCCTCCTCATGGATTCACTGCCGAGCGTCGCGCGGGCTGCACTTTTGTGAAGTGGGATCAGGAGAACAGCTGCGTGTTCATCGATGAAATCCGGTCTAGCCAGAGGAAAGTCATTTTCTGCAATTCTCCAGGAAGGTAACTCAAGTGGATTCAAATAACATCATAAGATAATACCGGTATACATGTTTAGATAGCATTTAACTATTCATATCCATTTTAGGGAAATCACAGTACGTACTTTGGGAGAGTACACAGATTTGAGACGACAACTAACCTCAAGGACAATATACATACTGGTGTGTGCATGCACCAACACGGTCAATGAAAAGAGAAACAGAGATGTTCTAGGTATGATATATTATTATTGTTATTGGTATTTTACACAGTGGAAGTAATTGATTCTGTGAGTTAACTTAGAAGTTAGGGAGGGTAACGTTATGCAATTCTTGGAGCGGCTAGCAAAAGCAAAGTAGCCTAGTTTTGAAAGCATATGGAAAAATTGAGACTGCAAAATTATCAGTTTCTCTGGGTTTACTATTTGTATGTGTTGGGGTAAAATTAACATTTTTGTTTTATCACAGATAATTTTTGGTTCCCAGAACGTTCCCAGGACAGACGTCCTTAACATTCTCTATTGGTTAGCCAGGAAAGCTTTTTTTACGTAGATGGAACGTTTCCTGTTGGTTTGAAGAACGTTCCCCTAACCCACATGAATTTTATTCACAGATATTAAAAAATGAATAAATGACTTTAAAATGATAACATTTCATCAATTTCTTACCACTGAATTAACGGGACGTAAGTTAGCCAACTTCTCTCTTTTGGTCAGTAACGATAAACAAAACATTCTCGATTAACATCTTGTTGTCTTCGATTATGTGTAAAATCTCTCTGAAATAACACTATTTACACTCGTATATTTATTCATTATAACTTATTATTCGATAAAGATCGATAAACTTAAATTACGCGGGTGCGCGTCTTTCTGTGGAAGACAGAAGAAAGCGCGTGCTGGTGAAGCACGATCGAGCAGCTGAGGCGCGCATCAACGAAATATACAAATATACCCCGTATATATATTATAAAAATAAAATCTAAAAAATAACCTGCAGGGAATGTTCTGGGAAAGTTCTCTTTAGGTTACAAAAACATAACCAATAGATAACGTTTCCAGAACTTTCTTATTTGGTTCCCTACAAAAATAACCGAACAGAAACCATGTGGGAACGTTAGGGGAACGTTCTGTGTTTACTGGGATTCTACTTACAACATTATCCCTAATTCCAAATAAAAATATTGTAATATTTGCCGAAAGCAATAACTGGTCAAAATAATAACAAAGATACAGTGTTGTCAGACCTTGAATAATGGAAAGAAAATAAGTTCATATTCATTATGAATTCTTTCACATTGATATTGGGTGACTTTAAGCCACTCCTGGTGCAACAATTCACTCAGCTCGGATTTGTTTGATGGCTTGTGACCATCCATCTTCCTCTTGATCACATTCCAGAGGTTTTCAATGGGGTTAACCCATTTAATCCCACCGGTCAAAATAGTGACCGTAAAAAAACGGTCTGGAGATTGGGCTGGCCATGACAGGGTCTTGATCTGGTGGTCCTCCACACCTTGATTGACCATGGGCTGTGTGGCATGGAGCATTGTCCTGCTGGGAAAAAACAGTCTTCAGAGTTGGGGAACATTGTCAGAGCAGAAGGAAGCAAGTTTTCTTCCAAGACAACCTTGTACGTGGTTTGATTCATGCGTCCTTCACAACGACAAATCTGCCCGATTCCAGCCTTGCTGAAGTACCCCCAGATCATCACCGATCCTCCACCAAATTTCATAGTGGGTGCGAGACACTGTGGCTTGTAGGACTCTCCAGGCCTCCCATTAGACGACCAGGTGTTGGACAAAGCTGAAAATTAGACTCATCAGAGAAGATGACCTTACTCCAGTCCTCTACTGTCCAATCTTATGGTCTCTTGCAAAACTCAGCCTGGCTCTTCTTTGCTTCTCATTGATGAAGGGCTTCAGCCCTTTTCAGTTCACACTTTCCTTTTCAACTTTTTTAGCATGGTCAATATTTAGTTTTTGATTGCAATTACTTTTGAGGTACTACTATCACTGTTTTTGCCATCCAGCTGGTCCAACTGCAAGAGGATAGTGATGACCACAGAAGTGTTTTTTTTATACTTTTCCTTATTAAATAAATTTTGGTTCAGGTGATCACCTAATCAGCACCTCATACAGAATAAGGTGTGTCTGTGTTGGAATTCAACAGAAATTGGAATGGAATGGCTTCCATACTTGTAGAGATGCTGATTTAAGAAAAAATTGCAGTGGTCTCTTCATTTTTTCCAGAGCTGTAGATCCTCCTCTCCCAGAGTGTCTCCAAAGCCACTCCTCATTCAAAATACATGGACACACACAGTAATTTGCAATACCGACCGAGTGCAATGATGGAAAAAACATTTTTGGTCCCAAGACTTTCACAGAAGTCATGCCATCAAGATGTGAAGAGAGTTTGAACCAGAATATCAAAAAGTTTTTATAAAACCAATTTCCTACCCTATACCTTTAACTTTAAAAAAAACATCATCAATGCTTTCTATTTTAATATGTACTGGAAATGTATATGTATTTATGGTGTCATTGATATTAACAATCACTAAAGTGGTAAACATTTGGCAACAGGAAATGCGATAACTATACACCGATCAGGTATAACATTATCATTGATTATCTCTTCATCACGGCACCTGTTTGCGGATAGGATATATTAAGCAGCAAGTGAACATTTTGTCCTCAAAGTTGATCTGTTAGAAGCAGGAAAAATGGGCACCCATAAGGATTTGAGCGAGTTTGACAAAGGCCAAATTGTGATGGCTAGACGACAGTTCGTGTGGTGTGTTCCTGGTCTGCAGTGGTCAGTATCTATCAAAAGTGGTCCAAGGAAGGAACAGTGGTGAACCGGCGACAGGGCCATGGGCAAGGGTCAGGGTCAGTTAATGCTGGTTCAGATAGGAAGATGTGAGAATACACAGTGCAACGGAGTTTGTTAAGTATGGGTCTGCATAGCTGCAGACCAGTCAGGGTGCCCAAGCTAACCCCTGTCCACTGCCGAAAGTACCAACTTTGGGCATGTGAGCATCAGACCTAAACCAGGGAACAATAGAAGAAGGTTACCTGGTCTGATGAATCACGTTTTCTTTACATCACATGGATGGCATCGCTTACCTGGGTAACATGGCACCAGGATGCACTATGGGAAGAAGGAAACCCAACAGAGGCAGTGTGATACTTTGGGCAATGTTCTGCTGGGAAACCTTGGGTCCTGCCATCCATGTGGATGTGACTTTGGCATGTACCACCTACCTAAGCATTGTTACCTTAGCACTCTTTCATGGAAACGGTATTCCCTGGTGGCTGTGGCTCTTTCAGCAGGATAATGTGCCCTGCCAAAGAGCAAAAATGGTTCAGGAATGATTTAAGGAGCACAAGAAGTTGGAGGTGTTGACTTGGCCTCCTAATTCGCCGGATCTAAATCCAATCGAGCATCTGTGGGATGTGCTGAACAAACAAGTCCGATCCATGGAGGCCCACTTCACAACTTCCAAGACTTAAAGGATCTGCTGCTAACATCTTGGTACCAGATACCACTGCACATCTTGCAGATAGGACTTCTTTTGGTAGCAGAAGGAGGACCAACAAATTATTAGGAAGGTGGTCATATTGTTATAACTAATCGGTGTATGTCACAATGTTAACATTGAAGGCATCATCGACACAACTTAATATTGTATTTGTTAAGTCAAATGCCTTACCCTTATTATTGTCTATAGCTCTCGGATATTACGTGGTGGCGATCAATGGCAGCCATCCAATGATCAGATGGGAGATGGAGAGAGGTTTAGACCTGACTATTTCATCTGTTGCTGGAGAGAGCTATAAAGTTGATGTGAGTTCCTCTTTTCTTTGGAGACTTGTTTTTTAATCGGTTATGATGTACAATTTTAATGATATTTGTCTGTAAAATAAATAAAGTAAAATAAATACTGAAAAGTGTTTCTAAAAACTTTTTTAAAGGTTGATGTTAGTTCTGCACTACAGGGATGGGTCGGTGAGAACTTTCATATGCTTGTTAATGCAGAAAAGGTGAAACCCACCTGGAAAGACACTCATTTCACCATCAAGTACCGTTCTGATGCCCTTTTTGACTTTCCCTACTGGTTTGGCTTCAGCAAACGAAAGTTCAAAGTGTGTTTTAATAATTCAGCAGGCCTCTCTGATGGCTGTATAGTATTGAGAATATGACTGGAAATTAGATTTTGCACATCTCTTATAATGGGAGATGAGATCAACACCCTAAATATTGTGTGAGATGGCAAATATTTAAAAACTAAAAGCCTTAGTCTTGGGAAATGAAACCATGAGAGCTGCAGAAGTGCACTTTATTAAACCAACTTTGAGACGGTTTTAATGTAAATAAAACTTTATTTTGCTCATGTTAGCAATAATACATAAGATCATAAACAAATGGAGATCACAGGAATTTATTCTTAGTTATAATTCTGTTGAACCTGAAAGGTCAATTTCATAAATCCTCACAAACTCCCAGTAATTTTTAAAAGGGTAACTTTATGCAAAAGTGCCCAAACAGTATGTACACTCATTGCTTTAAAAGGGTCATATGAGGCAACAAAGTGTCCTTTATATTTTGAGATAAATGAAAACAAAGCTGGAAAATTCTGCAACTTTCTGATGTCACACGGAGTAAAACATTGCATCACCCTTTGAGTTTACACATTTCTTGTCCTGTTTCTGTGTGTAGCAAATTCTGCTCTGAATGTTCTTCCAGAGAATCGTTAGAAACGTGCAGTTTATTTTTAAACAAGGACCCTGATCTTTTCAGTCTGATCTTGACACATTTCAGCATTGATTATTTTGTAATGCAGACTTTGCAAAGAGGCTGTTAATTTGGTTGAACAATATTTCACATGACAGGAAACCTGCATGAAAAAAGGAAACCCTCAGTCCAGTGCATGAGCAGAACTTGGTACTTTTAAAGGCACAGTAGCAAAAAAAAGAACTGATCATTTGAAATCTAAAGTTCATAGAGGTGTCTGAAAATGGTAATGAAAACTAAAACATATTTATTTGCATTATATGACCCTTTTAATACATTTCATATACTGGGATAATACTATCAGCCTTGTGATGTTTGTACCCTCTCGTGTTGGTTGTGTAAATGTTTAAAATATGTATATAACCTTTTGAAATTAAATGCTTTTGTGACTATCAATGTGATCAGGGGTTTACTCTTTTCTTGCCACATCCGCGGACTAACTGACTAACCATTAACTGAAAGAGTTTATCTACACTGATGTCTTTGCACTCTATACTGTTTCAGTTGGGTGGAAGTTAAATATGTCTAGGACAGTTCAGGGTAGAAGCAAAAGGGTTGACGCTGCTTTGGTGATGGTCTGAATGTATTCTTTGTAGTCACTGCTGCCGTAGGTGAGCAATATATGATTTATTATTCCCACAATACACATGAGTGACAGGAAAAAGAGAATTCGTTTCCCGAACAGGAAGCCAGGAGTGCTGTCAGGCATACAAGAAGAATATGTCAACACATCTCGTTTGTAAAAATACAATTGGGTATAACAATTTGGTGAATAGAGATGTTTGTATAAAGCAATATCCAGGGTTAAAACTGTACTGACAAAGGGATTTTATCAAAGTTCAGCACATTTGGAATGGTTCAATAGATAATATTTGTATTCAGATTAGCTAATTATGGAATGCAGAACAGCCCACGTGTTTCATGTAGTAAAAAAAAAAAAAAAAAAAAAATATATATATATATATATATATATATATATATATATATATATATATATATATATATATATATATATATATATATATATATATATATATATATATATATATATATCGATTAAGTAAAAAATAAAATAAAAAAAATCTTACCTCTGGCAAGTCTGGCCCATGTAGCCAACGAAGTACTTCTGCCGGACCACAAGGTATAGAATGCCTGCAAAGGCAGCTGGAGCTGTAACAAAAATGGTTTATTGGTTTAAAAAAATACTTAGAAAATGTTCTTATTGGGCTACTAGCTAACATGAAACGTTCTTTGAACTTTAAGTTTAAACAAACATATTTCCAGTAACGTTACCAGAACGTTCTTTAAAATTGTTATTTAATACGTTCTCAAAACACAAAAATACATAGATGATTAAATGAACATTTCAGTTGAACATTCATCTAATGCTTTTTTTTATGTTGTTATAGTTACTTTTAAATGTCTGAAACTTTGCCATGTTTATAAAAATTATTGGCATAACGAAAAAAATTATAAACATTTAGAGAACATTCAAAAATAACGCTTTTATAACCTAATAGGAATGTTACTAAAACATTCTTAGAACATATTTTTGTGAGATGGCTAACTCCCAAGAAATGAATGTACAGTCATTTTCTGAGTCATAGGATTTTTTATTGGGGCTGACCGGATGACTGGCATTATTTATGCCTGGGTTGTTTAGCAACGCGATTATATATTTTTATTATGTTGACAATATTTGCATATGGGTCATAGCATGGATTCTTAGCCGAGAAATGCAAACCATTTCTACTACATTACAAAAGGGGTGGGAGTTTCTTAGCGTTTTATATATATATATATATATATATATATATATATATATATATATATATATATATATATATATATATATATATATATATATATATATATATTACAGTCTATCCCAATGTTACAGTCTAACCAGATGATAAAATGACAATGGGAATGTTGATGATGAAAGTGTTGGGATGAATTAAATAACGTACCTTGGCTGAGGCAGATACCAGCACACCACAGTACTGCCAGAAATGTGGGATATGTATCCATGCAGTTTCGACTTAAATTGTGAGAAAAAACAGTAAGTACATAAATCATTATAAAGCAATAATAAGAAAAACCTTTATGCAGTTTTAGAAACTAACTCTTAAAATCTCTGTGAAGTCATTCACGTATTTCATTTGACCAAACTCTAATGTAAAAACGTGCTGTTAGTTCTTCCATGCAGCACTGGGAAATAGTGTGAAAGAATTGCTTCCTTTGTGGTGGTGGTTAATGACACGTTTGTGAATGCATCTAAATGAAGACAAACTACCAAACCAGAACCCAGTCTAGATGGAACTGTGAAGTGCTGTCAATTTAGTATATTCTGCATATTTTAAATAATACTATTATTTTGAAAAGTCTCACTGGAAGTAGATCTTCTCAATATATCTTGACTCTAAATATTTAATTTTTTTAGAAATAGAGTCCTAATACATAATAGGGCCAGATATTTTTTTTTCTGCCCTTTTCCCCCTTATGTCCACATTAGCTCAATTTGTTTTAAAGTAAGAAATGTTTTTAAAATAAATATGAAATGTTTAAATAAAAACATGTACATTTGTTGGCTTTCAATTACAGACAGACCAGTGCAATCCTCTTGCAACATTACGATTATGTAAATAAAGCAGGAAGTTAGTTTCACCAACAACAGGAAAATGTGGAGCTGTTATGCAAAAGAAGTCACACCAACACTATTTCAAAAATGGATTCATCTTCATCTGCATATATAGTCTATATATAAAACACCGTTTTTAGAGTTTATAGCCATTGCTATGCTAATTCTATAGTGAATGAACAGAGTGGAGGAACTTGAACCAGTGGTACTCACTTTGCACAGGACAAGCGCTCAAAAGCAGTAGAATGTTGTTTCGAATTAAGACCTGTGCACTCTTTTTCAACCTTTAGGGCGAAGAAGACTAGAGGAGAAGTCAATATATTAGAGATTAGGTATATGGTTATTTTAAACAATTTGCATGTTTAGGTAGGATACACTATGGACTAGACGGACAAGATGTATAAACAGCACAGTGTGTTCAGAGATGATTTACATACACATTCATACATAAACATCATTTAACTATACCTCTAAAAAAAAAAGCAAAATCAAAATGTCTTACCATTCTGAACAATGCTGAGAAGAGTGACCAACACTAGCAAGATAATGTTTTCCATCACTTCAGCATACATGTTCTCTGAGTATGAATTTGCGGGTCTGTCTCGGAGCTGTTGGTCTGACTGTTCTCTGATCATTTTTAGTATCACAGATCAGATAACATCACCACTATACTGATGCGTTTCCTGGTGGGAGGGACACTAGAACTTCTACACACTGCTAGACGCGACTCACTTCTGCTTCATGATGGTACATTTAGTCCCTTTTGAAAAAAAACAATCTGAATGTCGAAAACCTTTTCCTGGTACAGCTGCTTTTTTCGTTTCACAGCTCACCCTATCAGCTATTTTAGGACAAAATGCGGTTTAACCAACACACATTGAATCTAATGTGGAAAGTGACAGTTTGTTGAACTCACTGTTACAGACTGTCGGTCAGCTGGGTTAAACTGGTTTGCTGGAATTAGCTGGTTTAAGCTTGTCTCCTGGTTCTGGATGTCACCAAGTAATGCATATTTTGGATGTCTCCTTAATCAGACACACCTAATTCAGCTCATCAGTTTATCAGCAGTGACTGATATGGTTGTGTCAAAAAAGGGAAACATTCAAAATGTGCATTTTCAGAGGACCTTCAGTCCATGACTGATGACATCTGCTCCAAAACTAGCCAACATATAGTGGGCTACCAATTGGTATTGTCACTTTTATATTTCATTTAAACACTTAATATAAGTCAACTTCATGCAGTTCACCAAGCCTGGTGAATTATATGCTGATGTACCATACATTGCCATTGTATTAAATTTGTCATTGAAATCTAGTTACTATATCAGTGATGCCTTGTGGCCAGTGGTTGGCAGAACAAGACAATTTAACTTCACCCATAACATTTTAGCTTTCAAGAATAATAATAGTAATATATTTTAACCAACAGTATAATGAAAAATGTTATAGGCCTTACCTACAGTTGCCCCAGAAGGTATCTGGATCATTTTGGACATTTAATAAGTCATTTATTGCTTTCTATAACAAATATAGCAAAAAACATAAACAAAAAACATAAAAGTTGGATATTTTTAATTCATTTTTATGATATGACTTGTAAGGAAATGTACATTTATTTATTTTTAGGCATTAAGGTCCACCCATAAATCTGTTCGTCAGTAGTAGGCAGTTCATACAAATTCAAAAAGTGAAGCGTTCTTTGCCTTCATATTGTCCTTGGCCAGTTCTTGCTCAAAGTGGAACACTTAAATATTGTATTATCAATCAATTGTGCATTATTATTTTGCACAGCAAACCTGACTGCAAACAAAACAAACTGCTCCCCCGAAAAACATTCAGTGAAAATATGGACAAATATTCAAATATTTGAATATAAATACATTTTTAGAATTGCCATATTTTAGTTTTTAATGGTAAACAGAAATGACTAATATTTAATTCCAATATTTTTTATTTTATATACATTTCTGTATTATGATACACTGATCAAGCATAACATTATGACCGGTGAAGTGAATAACAGATTATCTCCATCATAGCACCTGTTAGTGGGTGGGATATATTAGGCAGCTAGTGAACATTTTGCCCTCAAAGTTGATCTGTTAGAAGCAGGAAAAATGTGCAAGCTTAAGGATTTGAGCGAGTTTGGCAAGGGCCAAATTGTGATGGCTAGATGACTGAGACAGAGCACCTCCAAAACTGCAGCTCCTGTGGGGTGTTCCCGGTCTGCAGTGATCAGTGTCTATCAAAAGTGTTCTAAGGAAGGAACAGTGGTGAACCGGCCACAGGGTCATGGGCAGCCAAGGGTCATTGATACAATGCGAAGGCTGGCCCATGTGTTCAGATCAAATAGATGGGCTACTGTAGCTCAAATTGTTCAAGAAGTTAATGCTGGTTCTGATATATAAGGTGTCAGAATACACAGTGCATCGCAGTTTGTTGTGTATGGGGCTGTATAGCCGCAGACCAGTCAGGGTGCCAATGCTGACCTCTGTTCACTGCCGAAAGCAACAACAGAACTGGGCCATGGAACAATGGAAGAAGGTGGCCTGTCCTGATGAATCACGCTTTCCTTTTACATCACGTGGATTGCCGGATGCATGTGTGTGGCTTACCTGGGGAAGAAATGGCACCAGGATGCACTTCGGGAAGAAGGTAGGCAGAGGCAGTGTGATTCTTTGGGCAAGTTTGTCCTGTTGGGAAACCTTGGGTCCTGCCATCCGTGTGGATATTACTTTGACACGTACCCCCTACCTAAGCATTGTTGCAGACCACATACAGCCTTTCCTGGAAACAGTTTCCCTGGTGGCTGTGGCCTCTTTCAGGAGGATAATGTGGCCTGTCACAAAGCAAAAATGGTTCAGGAATGATTTGAGGAGCAGTTGAGAAGTTGAGGTGTTGACTTGGCCTCCAAATTATCCCAGATCTCAATATAATCGAGCATCTGTGGGCCCCTCCTAGCAACTTACAGGACCCAATAGATCTGCTGCTAACATCTTGGATACTACAGCACACCTTCAGGAGTCTAGTGGAGTCCATGCAGCAAAAGTTGGACCAACACAATATTAGGAAGGTGTTTGTAATGTTGTGTGTGTGTGTGTGTGTGTGTGTGTGTGTGTGTGTGTATACACTTTTTCAGCACACATTTTCAATTTTTCTACAGTGGGTATAAAAGACAAGGATCACTGACGATCACTCCAAAGTAATTGCTCTCTCCATTAATGACAAGACACACATGGCCATGACTTAACTATAAAATAAGGTTTTAACATGAGCTGTTAATTATACATTTTGGCAAATGGTTCTCCTTACCAATGTCAATACTGTACCAAAAATATTGGAACTATTTTATGTTTTGTTTAACTATTTGAAGACAAAAATATTAGTCAAAGTCAATGAATGACAAAGAAACACATTACACGTAATGTAATTTATAATAAAAATATAATTAATGCATCATTACTCAGCCATATCACTCTGTAGGCCAGTACTGGTTTCCCACTGAAGCTAAGCAGGGTTAAGCCTGGACAGTACCTGGATGGGAGAACTCCTGGGAAAACTAGGTAGCTGCTGGAAGAGGTGTTAGTGATGCCAGCAGGGGGCACTCACCCTGTGTGGGTCCGAACAGCCCAATATAGTGATGGGGATGCTATACTGTAACAAGCACCGTCCTTCCAATGATACACAGTGGTCATTAAAAATCCCATGATGAGTAGGGGTGTAACCCCGGCACCCAGGCCAATTTTGCACATTGGCCATAATGGCCTCCTAATCATCCCCATATACTGATTGGCTTCATCACTCTGTCTCCTCTCCACCAATAAGCTGGTGTGTGGTGAGCGTTCTGCAGCAATATGGCTGCTGTAACATCATCCAGGTGGACGCTGCACATAGGTGATGGTTGAGGAGATCCCCCCCCAAAAGCAAAAATTGTCATTTACTCACACTCATGTTGTTCTAATCCTATATACATCTATTTCTTCTGCTAACACAAAATATATTTTGAAGAATATGGGTAAACAAACCCCACAAACCCCAAAACCCACTATGGACATTATTCAAAGTATCTTATTTTGAGTTTAGCAAAAGAAAGATATTTATAAGTTTTAAGTTCTTCTTGATGGTGAGTACATTTTTAATTTTAAGGAGAATTATCTGTTTTGAGCCAGTGATAAAGTTATCTCGGCTAAAAAACCCCCAGATACATTTAAAAAATATATATATTTTCAAGGACACATGACGTTCTCTAATTTACCATGCATTTCCCAGGAGTGGAAAATTAGTTATCAAAGACACATGGAAAATCCATGATCAAAATAAAACCAATTTTAAGAATTCCATATAGTATCATTTAATTTTGCTTTTGAGTCAAAAGCACCTCAAAGTCATTAACCACACTGTGTTCAGTTTTCAAGAGCATTTAATATGAACTGCTTAAATACTGTGAAAAACATTAATAAACAGAGAACTGTACAATACTGTACACATTTTAATAAGTATATTATTCATTTGATCTTCAAACATAGCATACGCTGCACCATATAAAATGTTCTTTAGTCTTCACGTAGATCAGGCAAAATATCAATCCTTATTTCAATTAACTGACGATGAACCATACGCATTCCTAACAAAAGTCTTCCTTTCCAAATAAAAAACTAAAAAGAAAGGTTCTTATAACTTGAGACAACCAGACCAATCTCATGGTTTTTAAAGTCTAAAAGCTTTTCTTAAATCAGAAAAATATATCCAAGCCATTAAAATCAGTGCTCTCCATGGCAGTCTGGCTCATCTCTGATTGTATATATTCATCAAACGCCAATATAGAGTCATTAGTAGAAGATGGATAGGTTAAAGTTGCTTCTGGAACCACAGTTGCAACTGAAGAATTTTGTTGTGCGCTTCCAATAGTTTTCTCACTATTCTGGCCATTGTTCAACATCTCCAGGAGACCCGTGCTGTCAGGTGAGAGGTTATTGGTTGTAGTCGCAGGTGACAAAAGCTCAGCAAAGAACTGGTCATATGCTGGGCTGTCATAAGCCGAGGTACTAGAGGTGACAGAGTAGGGCGACGAGAGGGCCGTGCTGTCCGGTCTGGGTGCAGCTTCTCCTTGGCTTCCCAGAAGCTGGTTTAGCTTGGCCAGTTTCTTTTTCTTGGCCTTGAGCTTTTTCATTAGCTTTAACCTGAGGGCATCTGTAGTGTTAATGGGCTGGTCTGCTGAAAGGCTTGGAGTTTTCTTAACAGGCAGACACATGCCACCAGGAAAAGTGACTGATTTGTGTAGAGGCGCTACAGCAGGATTCACACCACTTGAATTTGCCGGTTTCTTGTTTATGAAGCCACCAAACATGTCAGCTGGCTTTGCTGGTAGAGCTTCATTGTCACATTTCAGAATGGGTTTGGGTTTTGGCGCAGGAGGAGGAAGTCTCACTGGTGTAGAATGGAAGGATGGATGCCGATGAAGTAAAGAGGACAAAAGTGGTGAAGGTGCATGTACTTTTGTAGCCTCTGATGAATTCACCACAGTGGGATTGGCCACAGGAAGTACTTCCTTCAAACCAGAACTCTGAGGATTTGAAGGTTGACAATTGGACTTAGAGGTACACGACAATCTAGATGTTACTGGAAGACTAGGGAGAATGGCCGGCATGACGGCTGGGCTCTGGGGAATCTGAAGATCCTCAGTGGTTCCGTTCACGTCAACCAGAGTGAGGGTCACTATATCCGTGTGTGACAGACCCTCAAATGTGTCCAGTAATGTGGTGCTGCCAATGGATGCATCCAGAGTGCTGGCAGCAGATTCTCCCACAGTGAGCGCGCTGATGAGACACGTGTCATCGGCCACAGAGTCTGACAGTTTGTCCGAGTGTTTATCATTGACATTTGGGACCGCCGAGGGAGCAGTCACTGAGCAAACCTCTGAAGCAGCATCTTTAGTGGAGTCTGCCTCCCAGAAAACAATGTGAATTTCATTGGCAGGAAATGAAAACCTCTTGTGGGTGATGCAGTAAGGGTGTTTCAAATCATCGAGTTCCAGCCATGAGCCTTTAAGACAGAACACAGACATGTAAATTAAGTAGGATTACATCCTGTCACATCAAAAGACTTAAAGGGTTACTTCAGCGATTAGCATATGGCCTTGTATCAGTAGAAACCCTAGAGTATATTCAAATGATTGTGCTTTCCCCCCTCATATCCCCCTGAGACAAGAGATTTATGCATTTTATTTCTGGAAAAATTCCTCCTATGATGGAAATTGACGATATTTGCATCATAGGAGGAATGTTTGGAATAAGGCTAAAGACTACAGCCAGCAGAGGGAGCCATTTCCGCATGTTTTGAACCTGCACATGGGGGATGGGAGATTACACTCAGCTGGCAGGGAGAGCTCAGCTCACAGCTACAGGCACTCATTTAAACGGAGGTATGGAGAGCAATGTAAGTGTTTTAACTTCTCAAATTAATTTCTATGAAAGTTAAGATTGCAAAGGCATGAACTCAAACGTGCCAGACTGAATTCGCGTTGTGAATGTATGCCGCGAGTGTAGTCACGATTACCTGAGCTCTCATCACGAGCTCATCAGCTCATGATGTTAAATGTAATATCACTCCTGCAGTTAGTGCTCAGTGCTGTGAGACTCGCGTGGTGACTCACTCATATTTAACAGACACGTTCAGTTTTTAATTGTAGTGTCTTCAACTCAGTCACTGTAATCCAGTAGGTGGCTTTAGGAATGGCCTAACAGAGCAGCGAAGCATTCTGGGAATTGTAGTCTTTCATCCCCATGAGACAAAAATACATTTTCTGTCTTTTCTCAGTCTAGAAGGCACCAAAATCAAAAATAATTTCACATTTCTACTACATTAATGATCCAGTTTAAATACAAATTCATCTTCCCAGCGCTGAAGTACCCCTTTAAGCCCTATTCGGACGGTAATTGTTTCTCATGTGGACGTTCGTAAAAATACATTTGCTTGCCACCTCAGTGATATAACTCAGATGGTGATATATTATTTATGGAGGAGCAAGAACACTGCTCACGTGGTCAGTCAAATGATTGTTTGTTGTAAAAATGTAATTTGCTTGTAATAAAATATTTAATTTAATAATAAGAAATTATTAATTTAAATCTCCTGTTTAAAATGAAAAGTAATTTTAAAAATGTGGAAATGAGCGTAAGTTACCCAACTACCTATATTACATGAATTACTGCCATAATAACACATTTCAAATGTTTACATGTTTTTTTCTTTCTTTCTCTTTTAAACAGTGATGAAAGCTTATTCTTGTAAACACTTTCCAGCATTTCAGTAATAAAAGTGTAGGCTAGATCTTTAAAATGCATCCAATTTACAGGGAAACGCACTGATACGGTGCCCTGCAGTGCCTGTATATGATGAAAATACCTTACGACCCCACGAGCAACATGAACTCATGACTTTGCGTAAACATACACGCCACTTTCTAAAGCTAAGTGCCGTGTTATCTGTACGCATTGAGCTATCCGGTGTATATATCTACACCGAAAAAAACATCATCCCAGCGTGTATATCTACGTCATGTGATTCCGCCAACCTGATCTCACAGAATGAATATTTATAGCCTAATTTTATATTTTGGAGCAACTAACTCCACTCCTACCCTAAACCTACCCACTCTCAAGAATATAAAAGACGTAACAGGCAAATAAATGTACAGTCACATGTATTTATTGCAAAATCTGACCAAAAAACTGTGTAAAAGTATTAACTAATAATGTTGCATTCCAAGTCTTCTGAAGTCATACGATATCTTCATGTGAAGAACAGAGATGATCTTAATGTTTTAGTCATTGAAATGATGATCGCGCCCCTTTGTGAACAGAACACACACGCACTCGTTCATATTTCTCATTCAAATGATACACACGACTCTTTAGAATTACACGATCGGTCACGAGACACACGAGAGCCAAATGGCATTTTACAAACAAAGCTGACGCAATGACGCAATTGGTCACGAGACACGACACCCAATGCTGCCAAAGCTGACCTGACGTTTCTTCCGGCGGCAATATTTGAAATGTATTATTAATCTTTGGCGGATGGACTCGACGTTCTGATCGCTTTTGGGGATTTTCTCCACACAACTCAATCATTTGCCTCGGTACACTAGGAATATTTGTACTTTCTGAATAAATTGTGCCTGCAGTCGTATCTGCCTGTTATATCCTGTTTTTTATAATCCACAAATGGGTAGGTTTGGGGAAGAGTTTACGTTACGCGTTCAAAAAGTCTGAATACGTGCGTGTCCACAAGGTAAATGGATTTATAAACATACTAAATTATTTTGATTTTTTGAAAATGTAAAAATGCAGAATGTTTCTTGTGATGGGTAGGTTTAGGGGCAGGGGCAGAGTGTGTGTGTGTGTGATGAGTAGATTTAGGGGCAGGGGCAGTGTGTGTAATGGGTAGATTTAGAGGTAAGGGGAATAAACAAAACAGCGCTGATAAACACGCTAAAAAGCGATTATGCTCTTGATAGCACGGCAAAATGGCGTGTCATACATACACCATTTCATGAGATCAGTCTGCCACGAGAAACAATTACCGGATAGGGTAGGCCCTCAAAAAAAACAACGTAGACTGAAACTGTGTAAAGGAAATCTCTCTTGTATTGAATTTAGGGCAATCTTTTTCCCTACACCAAACATTATTTGTAGTGTGCCTCCCATAAAATAATCGCAAAGTCTCAGCTTTCAAATTCTGTTTATCAAATTCAAACAATAAATGGTGTTTTGACATGACAGATCGCTGTAGAGCCTCAGTTCTCTTCCAGTTTAATACAAGTTATAGCACAAAAAAAAACATGCATGAGCATCATAAAGTATGTTGAAATATACAGTACAACTTATGAAAATGTATCATACACCATGTAATCTCTCACTAAGCGTTTCAACTACGGAAAGTTGTCAATAAAACCAAATTTTTACTACATAAATTACCCAATTTAATTAGACACAATTTAATTGAAGTGCCTCTTTAACACTGCATTTACCTCAGAAAAGTTATCCAATGTTCAAGTTCCTTAGCTATAAAAAAAAAAAAATCTTACGATTAACAATATTTACAATTACTTATATACAGCTCTGGAAAAAGATTAAGGGACTACTTAACATTGATAACTCATTGACATGAGAAATTACATAGGTGTCAATGAAAGCCTTTCTGAGCCATCGGATTTCAACAAAAATATCTTAATTTGTGTTTCGAAGGTAAACGTAGGTCAACGAAAAATGTAAGGGGTCGAATGGAGGTGTCGTGCGATATTAGGGTTAAGTAATTATTGACAGAATTTTCATTTTTGGGTGAACTAACCCTTTAATGTCAAGCCCTGGTTGAATGGTAGTGCAAGTAGATCAGCTAATAAACTCACAGAATCAAAATGGAGACTCACCGTTGCTCTGACGGATCCATGAGACAAAGTGCTGAAGATGCTTATTGTATTGGATAACAGTGCTAACGTTGTAGTGCACGTTTTGGAATTCAAACGAGAGTTTAGAGATGTCTTTCCTGGGCAAGCCCTCCACAAAGTGCAAAGCAAACACAGGGGACAATCTGCAAAAAATATTAACAGAAGAAACAATTATCAATCAGACACAAAGACCAACAGAATTTCAAATATTCGATTGTGATGAAGCACGGTGATTATCCGGGGGAAAAAGAAACAAGGGCATTTGTATTTATTCCAGCTCTTGCCTTTCAAGCACCATTTTCCTCCTCTGGTTTTTACGGTTGCAGTTACTGCACTGAGTGCGGTGGATGGCTTTTAGTGGGTGCCAATCATTCAGAATCTGAGTGAATGTTGTAAGAGTCTTCTCAACACTGCAAGACAAAAGGAGGGTTGTGTTACTTGTGACACCAAAACAATTATCTACTAAATTAAAAACAGTTTAAAAATCACCAAATACAAATTATTTCATATTAAAAGACTAAATGCTTACCTGTTGCTTACAGTATGACTACAAGAAGTGCATTTAAATTCCCAACGGATAGTGTGCTGGAAAAGATCCTGAGCCCACTTGTCAGACCGAAGAAGGAGAGGGAGCGCAAACACGGGTGTTTCCTGCTGACCTGCATGACAGACGTATAGATCACACAATACAAATGCCAAGCAACACATTGAAATTAAATTACTTTATGTTATAAGTATTTTTTACCAATTTCACACTTCAGTGTAGGCTGAAGGAGTTTGAAGAGTGACAGACGAAGTGCAGACAGCTGCCGCTCTGCCTCATCTAGGACATTAGCAGGGACTCTGGTTACCTTATCTGCAAAGAGAAAAAAAAGCTTTTAAGAATATTAAAAGTTAACAAATAAAAACAAAATAAATAAAACATTTTAAATGAAGATTATTAATATATGAGAAAAATAATGATTTTGAACTGCCAAAAAAGAGTCATCAGCAACTCCAGTCTCATTAGTTTGCAAGCTTATGCTGGAATTGATTCAGTAAAACCGAGGCCATCGTTATACTGTTCAAGTCACTCCGGAGCTAAAAATCAGATATGGTAATGAGAGTTTTCATTTACAGCGCGCACTGTAAGGAGTCGATCAATCACAACAGACTAGGTTGTCTGACCAAACACAGCAGAGTAGGCTCTCGAAAAGGAGTGTTTTTGAGTCTGAATCGGTGGTAAATCTATTGTAGGAGACCACCAAAACAAAAATCGGAAACTTTAAAATAGCATTTAAGGGGCGCATTAAAGGGGGGGTGAAATGCTGTTTCATGCATACTGATCTTTTTACACTGTTAAAGACTTGGAATCCCATACTAAACATAGACAAAGTTGCAAAAGTTAAGGTGGACGTTTGATGGGAGTATTTCTTTGTCAAAAATACTACTTCCGGTTAGTCATAAGTTTCTGCAATTTTTTTTCGATCATGGGTCCACTTGACGTTAAAATTTCGGAATTTCCTTGTATGGGCCGTACGGACAATTCTACCGGAAGAGCGCGAGAGAGAGAGAGAGAGAGAGAGAGAGAGAGAGAGAGAGAGCTAGAGAGAGAGAGAGAGAGAGAGCGAGCAAAAGCAACATGCTACGCCCATCAAAGCGCTGGCTCGTAGGCTGCGCTGCACAGGTGATGTGACTTCAAGAAATTAACAATGTCACCAAAAAAGTGCGTTTTTGGTTGCCAGACCAAGACAGTCCTGTACAGATTGCCAAAAAACCCCGCGTTAATGCAACAGTGGATGTAATTTGCTTTTCCGGATCAGCAACCGAGTTGCGCAAAGGTTTATGTCTGTTCACTGCATTTCGGTGCCGACTGTTTCATAAACAAGGCCCAGCTCGACGCCGGATTTTCCGATCGCCTAATGCTGAAGGATGGAGCAGTCCCAACGATAAAGGTCCCAACGTTAGAACCGCAGGCGGTGAGTAAGACTGCTTTAAATGTCTGTGTTTTTGCCTATGCCCATCAAGTAGCCCAAACATGATCACATATAGTTAATTGATCAATGGAGCATGCGATGTGTAGTGCGTGTACATTTGTTTAGCTGGCCACTATATGTGTAACTTTATGTTTGTGTATTGTAAAAGCACTCCAAACAACAATACACAAAGAGTGGGGAAATATGTTGAACTAAATAAGCGCGCTTCTTCATTCAAATGCGCTACTATTCCATGTCTTTCTATGTAAACACTAGCCTGCCGTGCAAAACCAGTCCGCTTTCTACAATTGTCTACACAAACCACACGTAAACCACACACACACGTGCACAACTGCACTTCCCACATGTACACCTTCAAAGACAAAAATACGACGATATAATTCAAGTATAAATATGTAAATAACAAGTAGCTAAGCATATTATATAGTTAGTGTATAACTTGTACCACATAGAGACGTCCTGCTCTAGTCGTTTTTGCTGCTGCTCCTGTTCAACTGCAGCCTCTGGGTCTGATTCCGGATCATAGATGTATGGCTGTATCTGATTAAAAGCCATATTTCTATTTTGAATAAAGTTTTTTCCCGCTGTTAGGGATGACACAGCTTTACGACGCACTCAACCACAATAACAGCGGCGCGCACACGTCATTATTTAGCTCCGCTCACACGACACGCCCCCACCCGCTCGGCTTTTTTCGGAAAGACTCGGAACAGCGCATCTTTCTTATATAATTATTAAAAAAATAAAGACTTTTCGGAGATATGCAGGATGCAATGCTACTCTATAGGTACTCAAGATTGACATGACACTGACTGAAACTGAGTGTTTCACCCCCCCTTTAAATTTAATGTGTAATTTTTCCCCCCAAATGTATTATAAATATAAGGAGTGGGCGATATACTGGTAGAAATTTGACAACCAGTAAAGATTTTGGATCCTATCGCCTTTACGCTCATGTGATGGTACTGTGCCGCGGCATCACAAAAGCTTATGATTTGAATGCGTAAAGCCTTAAGGTTTAAAAACAAGTTCTGATATATGTTTTCTGAGCGCACACACCTGAAACCTGTGCACTTAAAGCCGCTGCTCAATCATACAGCAATGGTCACATACACTTTGAGGTATATCACCCACCCCCTGATAAATATCCATTTAGAACCAAGACCATGTGTTTATATATATATATATATATATATATATATATATATATATATATATATATATATATATATATATATATATATATATATATATATATATATATGAATACATATAAATAATTGTAATTGGCAATATATGTACTTACATAACATTATACAAATACTATATGGAGTGACAAGGTGGTCACTTTAGCTAATTTTGTATTCCTTTTACCTTCACACTGTTGCTCCTTGGCTTTTAGATATGCACATGTCTTATCATATGTAGAGCAAAGGTTCCAGACAGCAGAGTTGCTGATAGGTGCTGATGTCAACTTGTCAATTAGCTTAACATTCTGACATGGAGTCTCTCTGATGGTCTTGCAGTTCACAAGCATCGTCAACAATGAATCCAACCAACAAAGGTTGTCCTCATTTTTCCAGAAGAGATGAGGATGCACAGGAACCAGTGTAGAATTCACCTCTGGTGATTCCATATCTACATCCAGTTCGAAGATCTCCTCAACCTCATCTTGAGTACTAGATACACAAACATCCTTGTCACACAAATCTATATCCTCATGGGTAGCAGCAGGTATCTCTTTCGAATGTTGTTCCTCAGTGTCCTTAATAGAGACAGTCTTTTCAAATATTGATTGTTCACCATCCAACATTTGCCTTTTAACAGCATCCTTTGGAAGGATGCCGTCATTGACATCAGCACCACATGGCTCAAATAAAACGTCCAGTTTCTCCTCTCTCAATCGCTTCGAAGGGGAGGATGCATCATCGACATCGGACAGGGTAGAAATGTTCCTCTTGCATCCATCTTTAGACAAACCAGCACGCACATCTTCCAGAGATCTACTAACCAATGGGTAAAGGCACTGCAGTGACAGAAAAAACACCACAGATGTAATTGACTGTTTTACTGGATAATCAGTCTTTTTAAAATGTAGGACTGCACGATTAATCGAAATTAAACCGCACATGATTTTTTTATGCGCAGCTTGTCAGTGAAGCACGGCTCGGTGATCAGTAGTAGACACTGCCCCGCAGAAGTAACACTCATCGTTTCAGGAAAACACTATGGACATCACACTATTGCTGTAGCTGAAACTTTTTGATTGATAAACATGACTAATAAACAAAGATGAATACAATGCTCTCTGCTATTTTCATGATAATAACGTATATATTTATACTTCAATGCTAATCGCATAGACTTTATCACTGAATAGAATGCTATGAAATATGTTGTGTGCCTTATTCGGTGTAAGAAGCCACATATTCTCACAGAAGGATGCTCAATGGTCATGGTGCTTTCACATGGAGCATATATTCAGTGGGTACGGAAAGTACACATTTTTCACACTTTGTTATATTACAGCCATTTGCTGAAATCGTTTAAGGTCATTTTTCTCTCGTTAATCTACACACAGCACCCCATATTTACAGAAAAACACAGAATTGTTGACATTTTTAAAGATTTATTTAAAAAGAAAAACTGAAATAACACATGGTCCTAAGTATTCAGACCCTTTGCTCAGTATTTAGTAGAAGCACACTTTTGATCTAATACAGCCATGAGTCTTTTTTGGAAAGATGCTTTTCACACCTGGATTTGGGGATCCTCTGCCATTCCTCCTTGCAGATCCTCTCCAGTTCTGTCAGGTTGGATGGTAAACGTTTGTGGTCAGCTATTTTCAGGTCTCTCCAGAGATGCTCAATTGGGTTTAAGTCAGGGCTCTGGCTGGGCCATTCAAGAACAGTCACAGAGTTGTTGTGAAGCCACTCCATTATTTTAGCGGTTTGCTTGCAGTCATCGTCTTGTTGGAAGGTGCACCTTCACCAAGTCTGAGGTCTTGAGCACTCTGGAGAAGGTTTTCATCCAGGATATCCCTGTACTTGGCCACGTTCATCTTTCCCTTGATTGCAACCAGTCTTGCTGTCCCTGCAGCTGAAAAACACCCACAGCATGATGCTGAAAACACCATGCTTCACTGTTGGGACTGTATTGGACAGGTGATGAGCAGTGCCTAGTTCTCTCCACACATACTGCTTAAAATTAAGACCAAAAAGTTCTGTCTTGGTCTCATCAGACCAGAGAATCTTATTTCTCAACATCTTGGAGTCCTTTAGGTGTTTTTTTTTCAGCAAACTTTCATGTGTCTTTACCGAGTAGAGGCTTCCCGTCAGGCCACTCTGCCATAAATCCCCGACTGGTGGAGGGCTGCAGTGATGGTTGCCTTTCTACAACTTTCTCCCATCCCCGAATGCATCTCTGGAGCGCAACCAGTGATCTTTGGGTTCTTTTTTACCTCTCTCACCAAGGCTCTTCTGCCCCGATAGCTCAGTTTCCTGGCAGCCAGCTCTATGACGGGTTCTGTTCATCCCAAACATCTTTCATTTAAGGATAATGGAAGCCACTGTGCTCTTAGAAACCTCAAGTGCAGCAGAATTTTGTTGTAACCTTGGCCAGATCTGTGCCTTGACACAATTAATTTGCTCTAACATGTGAGGCAAGTGAGACCAGCTGTAAGGTCTTATATAGACAGGAGTATTGCTTTCCTGATCAAGTCCAATCCGTATAATCTAACACAGCTCGACTCAAATTAAGGTGTAGAACCATCTCAAGGATGATCAGAAGAAATGGACAGCACCTGAGATGAATATGAGTGTCACAGCAAAGGGTCTGAATACTTAGGACCATGTGATATTTCAGTTTTTCTTTTTTTAATAAATCTGCAAAAATGTCAACAATTCTGTGTTCTTCTGTCAATATGGGGTGCTGTGTGTAGATTAATGAGAAAAAAGGAACTTAAATGATTTAGCAAATGGCTGCAATATAACAAAGAGTGAAAAATGTAAGGGGGTCTGAATACTTTCCGTACCCACTGTACACACACACACACACACACACACACACACACACACAACGAAAAAAGCCACTTCATTAAATTTGATTAATCGTGCAGTCTTAGTCACAAGCATTTAATATGACAAATATCATATTACCAAAAAAACAAACAGTTGGTGAATAACACAAAACTTGTCAAGAACATGCTCCGCACTAAATAAAGCCTAATTTTAGAACAGTAGTTTTATTTTCAATGTAAAATGTTATTTGTAAAACTCAATATAACAGACATTTTCATGACTAATTTTGCCTCGCACTGTAATGCAATTTCTTTCTTTCTTTCTTACTTTTCGTACACAAGCTTTTTACTTCTTTTTTTGAGTCACGATTTTCAGTAGCAATAAGCATATTATTGGACTCTATTCTAATATTGTTGCTTAATTTTTGTCTAAAATAAAATCAGCATAAACAAAAGGTAAAACACACTAACTTAGTGTGAAAAAGCAATACAAATATTTTTCCATTATACATGTTTCAGAATTGTAAATGCCTTTTCACACTGAATCTGACACGAACGGTGCACTCTCATCAATCATGAAACTACTGATTGAACATTAGGTGGAACACTACCCAATAATCTGCTGAGCAGCCTATCGTCTTTGACCAGAGAAGAATCACTTAAATGAACCACTAAGACATCTGCAGTAGAATCATTGAAACACTTATAAAATTAATTTAACGGTCCCGTTCTTAGCGATTCCATCTTTCAAACTTTAGTTAGTGTGTAATGTTGCTGTTGGAGCATAAATAATACCTGTAAATTTATAAAGCTCAAAGTTCAATGCCAAGCAAGATTTTATTTAACAGAAGTTCCCTTTCAAAGCCTACAGTGAACGGACGCTTTGGACTACACCCCTGCACTTCCTTGCCTGGGTGACGTCACTAGAACCGTTTGTTGACTAACCCTCCGCCCACAAGTACACGCAAAATAGGGGGCGTGGTCTCGTTGCTCTCCCACGTGGAGAACAGCGCGTATTCAGCGCTTGCATCTCCCCGTTATGGTAAGAGACGGGACCTTTCCGGGCAAAGTGCGCTAAGCTGCTGTCCAATCACAACATGGGAAGCGCTGGATCAATCAGAACTTGTTACGTGTTTCTAAAGGAGGGACTTCATAGAACAAGGAAATCATCAGGCCTTTTTTAGGACAGAGAAAACAGCGGTGTACAGATAAGTAAATTGTGTGAAAAATACTGTGTTTTTTTTACACGCGAAACATGAACTCATGTTATATTACACACAGTAAACATAAAGCTTCGAAAACACACGAAGAACGGGACCTTTAAACTCTCTGGCTGGGCAAGTTGATTGGCAGTATGAACATTCCAATCCTCAACATCCATCTTTCTTCCAAATACTTTTCTTCAGAGTTTACACTGGTTATTAAAACAGCTTTTCTATAAGCACCACAAATCTTGTCCTTTTGAGCAACAGCAGTGGCCCTAGACATGTGATCTACAGCTAATAAAAAAATAAAATAATTTTTTTTTTATATGAAATAAAAAAATCTTGCTGTCACACCAAGTGTGAATAGCTCCCCATATGGATCTATTGTCTCTAAGTTACACAATGAAAAAAATTATGATTTTCTTTTTTTACTTTTTATTTAATAATTAAATTATTTAATTAATTACTTTAATTTTAGGGTGAAATGACCAATATATATTCTTGCCAAGTTTTGTGAGATTCACACACTCATTACAATGTCAGTTCTTAATAAGCAAGGCATTTTAATGTAGTGGAAACTCAAGTGTCGATGGATAAAAGGTCTCACCACTGGATTTGTACAGAGCATAACGGTTTCCTCCAAGTTGAGCGCGTAAAAGCGGAGGGAATTGGTCTGACCTTTTTCCAAGCACCACGGACAGTTCCCAGGTGAGGCATTTCTGTCTTTACACTGTAAAAACCAAAAACAGATGAGAAACCACAAAAGCTTTAAAACAAATCAACAACACTCCTTACAGAAAATAGAAGACTACAAAGAAAGCAATTAGTGTACAAAGTGCTTTAATGACTATTCTTTCGCCTTTTACATCACAGATTTCCGTGTTGTTTCTTGTTTGAGGTGGGGCAATCAAATCAATAAAATTGTCCATTCAAATTAGAAATAAATTTGAAGGTGACAGCGGAGCTTTGCACGAGTGACAGAGGGAGAGAACTGAGCATAACTGACTTTTCCCAAATACCCCACCACTGCTGGGGTCGGAGCCCCTATACCAGTCCCTTTGCCGTTCATTTTCATGCCACTGAAGTTTCCATTCTTTGATGAATCCTGCTGCCATAAACTTGACATAACCGTGTCACCTGGTTCACCGCCTGAACATGCTGCAGTGAGAAAGAATATTTCATTTCTGAGACATCAACTGAACCATTCCAGGTTGATACACAAAGCTAACATTCCAAACTACATCAAATGAGTGCATGCCAGTCAGTAAGAGAACAGCGTTTAAAGTCAAGATAGAACTGAAGTTGTGATCGCCTGTTCTTCCCTACTATGTATATCTGAGTGGCTTCTCAAACAAGAAAAATGTAAGGCATTCATCAGTAATTGATTGGATCATTGTGGTTTGCCATTTCTTCAATCTCATGTAAGTGCCAGGTTGTCACGCCCTCGTGGCAGTAAACACATCACTTCATCAGAGAAGAGATTTGTTGTTAAAAGTGCAAGTTACTTTGATTAAAGGAATAGTTCAACCTCAAATGTCAATTCTGTCATTTACTCTCTCTCAAGTTGTTCCAAACCTGTATCAGTTTTTTTCTTTTGCCGAACACAAACCATGATATTTTAAAGAATATCAGTAACCAGACAGTTAATCGTCCCCATTGACTTCCATAGGAAAATAAATACTATGGAAGTCTGATGGGGACCATTGCTGAGGGAGAGTAAATTTACCTAATTTACATTTTGTTCCTTAAAGACACACGAACTTAAAAAAAAAAAAAAATGAATGTGAATGTGAATACAAATCATTCATAATAAAGACTTCAATATTCCATAAGAAAAACAAAACAAAAGATTTATCCCATTTACATTTTTACAGTGAGCAAGTTTTAGAGGGCTTTGTACAGAGTTTTAAGTTCAGTATCAGAGGGCAACTTTATAATCAGCGCGCGACTTGTTTTCAGGCCAATCACAAATCAATATGCAAATATATGTTAAGACGACGACCAATCCTACTTATAGAAAGCAAATACATACATCATTGCTGTCGCTAAGGTTCTGAATGCTAAACGTTTCAATAGCGTAAGTATATTTCAAAAGTTAACTGAAATACAGTTACCTTAAATACATAAAAACAAATTAGATGGCACAACCCAAAAATATAATAATCTGCAAAATAAACAGTTTGGGCTGAATCAGTGGGGGAAGTGTAATACCAGAATGCTGAAGGAATAGCATGGACAGTTTTTCAATCGATCTTGCAGCACTGTTTTCTTACTGACATTTGAGTTTTGGTCCTGGATAAGCTACGCTATTATGTCGAATACACAAGACTCTTCCGATAACTGCCTTATTAAGATAAAATATAAACATATGCAAAGTCTTTAGATATTTTAAATACTTCTTTGTTGGCTAATATCAAATGCGGCTACAGTGAGCTGATATGACAAGCAGATCGCCAAAATCTAAAAGATTGCATTCACAACAACAGATTTTCGAGACTCGCATCATCTGCACAAACACATAACGTACCTCGAAACCGGATCGAATGTTGAGAATTTCCAAATAAGATTTCATACACGCATTAGGTAGTTCCAGCACGCCGGTAGGAGACATTTCAATGTGCGTGCCTCTCAGCGCTCTCAGTCGTACGCTCAACGTACTACTTCCGGTTTTGAAGGAACAAGTAATAAAGTTTTTACAAAGTTTCTTTTACAGTACAAGAGCGCCATCATCTGGGTTGTCTGCGTGCATGCCGGTAATCGAACGATTGAAAATACTGTCGAAATTAAATTAGGGAGCAGAAGGGATTTAACCAACAACATCAAAACATTCAAGTCTAATCTATAATTAACAACAGAAACACGCAAATAGACAGGCAGATACGTGTTAATGAGGTATAAATTATTTAGATTGCTGAATGTGTATATAAATATTCATAAAAATATGTGTAAATAAAGCCATATAGAATAAAGTTGAGCATTCAGTTTATTGCTACACACAATTTCTCTCTCAAACTTTATTCGTTGCATGCACGAGTGCAAATTATTCAAACGAATGGAGAGATCAAATACATTAATAGCCTACGTTAATTAATAAAAATACAGATGAGATTAAAAAATACTGATAAAATGTATAAATTATTTTTAAAAGCACCAGTTTTATGGTTCAGTTTTCATAAACCTTTACAAGAAGGTTTCAATTTGTTAATGTATTTACTAAACTAAACTAACTCTGATCAATACCTTTATTAGCATACAGTATAATATTTGTTAATGTTAGTTAATGAAAATACAGCTTTATTGTTTGTTCATGTTAGTTGACAGTGCATTGTTAATAAATACAACTTTTGATAATGCATTAGTAGCCTAAATGTTGAAATTAACATTAAAAAATATTATGAATGCTGTAAAGTAGGCCTATCATTCTTAGTTCATGTTAACTATGTAGTTAACTATGTTAACTAATGAAACGTTATTGTAAAGTGTTACCCGGAAATAAAGACTTTCAAAAGCAAAGTAAGATCACATCGATATGATCATATGATGTCGTGTTGACTTTAAATTCTTAAAAACAGATAGAATAAGGGCAATGAAAAAATAAAAGCGTTCTATAAGTAAACGGAGGTGTTACAGAATGCACATGCATCATGTATCATGTAGCCTATCTGGTGACTCATTACCTGGATAAGAATTGTTTGGTAAGTTCACTTTTTTAGGCTAGGCTACTTAAAAAAAAAAAAAAAAAAAAAAAATAGCCCATGCCAATCCAGAATATTAGCTTGTTAATTAAATAAAATCGACCAAGAGTCGTTAGATTTCTATTTAACCTACTGTGGACTATCCGGACGCAGGCGTTTAAACGTTTCTGACTTAGTTAAAACGTTATTTCTCTATTATATATTGTATTCTTTTGATATGTCAAAAGTTTGCATACCACACAAATTTAGCATGCCAAGAATGAAAATGAAAAAATTGTCAATATATTAGATCAGCATTGGTCTAAAATAAACATGACCGTACAATGCATATCTTATGGATAGTACTTTTTACGACGTACCCAAGTGTCAGTAACAGCGCCTGTGCTCATTACAACATATGCCTGTGCGTCTGTGAGCATGTGCTTGAGCGGCGACGCGCCTTATTGAGGAGTCGCAGGGCGCTACAGCTGCTCTCTTATGAAACAATAGAAGGCTATATGGGCATCAATTCCCCATCAGGCTCCCCTGGCGGTTTATCTGCTGCTCCCCGTCCTACACAATACGAATTTGCATATTTTCCCAAGATTCAGCCATTAGCATGCACTTCGATTCTTTCGTGTGCTTGGACATTAATTTGGTTTCTATATTATGGCCTAGATAGAATAATAATTAAACAATTATCAATGTTGCGTTTTTTTGTATGTGATAATAGACAGACAGACTGACAGACTGACAGACAGATAGACAGAGAGATAGATAGATAGATAGATAGATAGATAGATAGATAGATAGATAGATAGATAGATAGATAGATAGATAGATAGATAGATAGATAGATAGATAGATAGATAGATAGATAGATAGATAGATAGATAGATAGATAGATAGATAGATAGATAGATAGATAGATAGATAGATAGATAGAGATAATCATTGTGCTCCACCATTGCTTTTCTTTGATTTCTTCTCCATACTAGCTATATTTGATCTGCTCAAATTACTACTGTAATTATGAAATGTAGGTAAATATATAAATGCACGAACTAAATCTAAATGTTATGATATCGAGATGAATGTTTTGAGAGTATTAACACGTGGAATACAAAAATCGTAACCATTGTTTTGGGGAGCTGTCATTTAATTATTCAAATTAAAAACTAACTAACTGCAGAAATCTCCTATGACGCTGTCATAATTGATTCATAACGAAATTAATCAGCTTTTGATACTCAAAAACGAATCCCGCCGATTAAGCCACTTTAATAAATATGACTCATAAATGCATATTTTCGTTAAAATCTGACTTGGATGTCCATATAGTGTTTGATCTAAGCGGGGCGTCAGTTGGACTGACCACTCTTTCATTCAGCGTTTTCCACCTCACAGCAACGCCGACACTCCGCATTGACTCACTCATTCATCAGCACTCCGCGTGGAGCACATACAACACAGTACTACTACAGCCAACACAGTACACACAGCCTTTGCTTTAAGCTGAGACAAGAAACACACACACTCACTCCGTATTTTGTATTTACCCGCCATTTAAAAGACTCATGACGTTTCACAAAAGGCAGCCAATCGCTGCGCGGCTGTTATTAGGACAATGGAAAGCGCTCAGCCAATCGCAGAAATGTTCGGCGTGGCGGCAGCCAATGGAATGGAAGCCCTATTGAGAGTAATGCTAGAGGGTTGAGAGAGCAGACTACTGCGTAGCGCTATTACATCCACATACAGCCATTGCAGTACATTCACTATCCAGACAAGACAGTGGTAAGTGTCAGCTTGTAGACATTTCAAAGTGTGGGGTAAGTACAAAAATTGCGAGAAAAGGTCAGAAAACCATACGGATTTGAAATTTACCTTGTAAAAAAGCTATTTTATTGGTGAGGGGATTTTTATGAAACGTTAAAAAATATGATGTTATCCCCTCAGAATAGAATTACCGGATCTTTTTATTCATTTTTTTCTTGATTTACACCTTAAAATATACTGAAAATAGTCGGTTTTATTCGAGGGTTGAAATACTGAAAATGTGACGAAAATTATTTTATTCAGACTATTCGAAATGTAATGTTAAACGGACAACTAGGTGACAGAATTGCGTGCAAACAAGGTCTATGGACGGTGATAGTGCCAGCAAGCAGCCATTGCAGCGCTTTATAAGGGATGTCTGTCAGAAGAATACAGTGAACTATGAGAAATTATAAGAAAGAAAAAAAACAGACTAACGGAAAAATTAAAGCATTACGCCATTCTTGTGTGTATGGATTTATACGCTCTGTGATATTGAAATGACAGAGATACGGGCGGAAAAAAATCACCTCAGAAGCTGCGCTTTACTGTAATGGCTGACTGTACTCGCATAGGAAACAAGGCAAAGCCATAGAGCTACAGACAGGCGCAGTTCGCTTCAACTTTTTCAAATCGGGTTTTCTAACTCGCCGAGCTCAAAGTTCGCGTTTTTTAAGGCGGAAAATAAAAATTCAATCTTTCGTCGTTCCAACCTTGTTATTTTGATATTTTTCCGTGCGTGAGAAGGGTGTTAATTTGAGAGTTGAAGTGAGGTAGGTAATGCGGTCGCGCGGCTCCCCCTTATTGCAAAGCAGTGTAATGGCTGAGCGCTGACACAAAGAGAAGGAGCCATATTCTCAGTGTTAGTGCATGAAGACAAGCGGCCATTGCGAGCCCACTGCAACTCTACACAGCACAGACCCAATGTATTACTATACACCAGGCGAATGCACTGGGCTTTTTGCGAAGGAAACAATTTTCGGTCAGGAAAACCGACCCGCGCCGTTTGTTTGTCGTGTCCAAAAGCGAGCAGGAAGGCGGGCGGAGACATTTTAGGGGGACTTTCTTTCATGAAGAAGGCTTTCTCACAAAATGGAAGAAGAAATATTGCCGTCGTTGTTGACCTCCTTTCCTTCAGCGAGACAAGAGTGTGCGCCATTGCTATTTCAACGGTACATAGAGAGAAACGGGCTCTTTTCAACGGGGAACACGGCGAAAGTGAACTTGATTATTATGAAATTTTACGAGTTTTTCAATATCGCGCGTACTTTGGCACATTAAATAACTTTAAAGAACTTAGTTATTTTAGCACTTTTAACCCTTTTTAACTTTGAAAAATACGGGTTGAAAAAAAGTGAGCATTTATAAAAACTTTTTAATGTTTCAAAGGTGCATACAATACTTATTTTTTAAACGCAATTTTGTGGAAGGGATATTGTTTACATCAATAAATAGTCAAATTCGTTGCAAATAAAAACTTCGCTCCCTGTGAAAGCTTAATACTACAAAAAATAACTTAAGTTAGTTAAAAGATTTTCAATATTATCACGTCAAAATAACAATTTTGCTAGTCAAGTTCAAAGCAAAGAGCAAAGCGATAAACATTTAAATAGGACATTGGGAGTAGAATTTAATATAATTTTATAAAAAATAAAAAATATGTTTTTGTAATTTAATGATTTTTAATATTTTTCTTCCTCAATTCAGGATATTTAGGCAAAGATGGGGAAAGATCCAACAAAACCAAGAGGCAAAATGTCCTCGTACGCGTACTTTGTCCAGACCTGCCGAGAGGAGCATAAGAAGAAACACCCTGAGGCAACGGTCAACTTCTCTGAGTTTTCCAAAAAGTGCTCTGAGCGATGGAAGGTCAGTCACACCTTTAATTAACATTGTGGTAATGCCAGTTCCCGCTCTTCCCAACAATGATTTTTTTTTCATCTCTTCCTTTAGACTATGTCAGCCAAGGAAAAGGGGAAGTTTGAAGATATGGCCAAACTCGACAAGGCACGTTACGAGAGGGAAATGAAGAACTATATTCCACCCAAAGGCGAGAAGAAAAAGAGGTTTAAAGACCCCAATGCTCCCAAGAGACCCCCGTAAGCACCTTGTTTGTTCATGAAGATGCATTGACTTTTGTTATGCATTCAAAGTTTATAATTATTATTTTATCCTGTTCTGTCAAAGGTCTGCATTCTTCATTTTCTGCGCCGAGTTCCGACCCAAGGTAAAAGAAGAGACCCCTGGTCTGTCTATTGGGGATGTGGCCAAGAAACTGGGTGAGATGTGGAACAAAACAGCATCTGAGGATAAACAACCATATGAGAAGAAGGCCGCCAAGCTGAAGGAGAAGTATGAGAAGGTGAGAAAAGATGCCACGCCTAATCAGCATCCTACTAATGTAACACTTGTTACATTACATGGTGCAACCCATGCTATATGAAGGCATTTTCCTAAATTAAATTGAACCAAACATCTCATTTTCCTTTTAGGACATTGCTGCATATCGCTCTAAAGGCAAAGTGGGTGGCGGTGCAGCAGCTAAAGCCCCTTCCAAGCCGGACAAGGTTAATGATGAGGATGATGACGACGACGATGATGATGAGGAGGATGAAGATGATGACGACGATGAGGATGACGAGTAGATAAAAAAACGTTTATAGCTTAGCTTGTTGTCTATAAAGCATTTAACCCCCCTGTACACTTTACTGAGGCCATAAAATGGGTAAATGAAAAAAAAAAAAAAAAAAAAACAAGAAAATAATTAAGGCTGTGTATATGATATGTTTTTAAGCTGTACAGTTTCTTTTTTTTCTTCCTTTTTTGTATAGTTAACACTACAGAAGTGTCATCTGTGTTCGTCCAAATGCCCCAACCCTTAATTTAGTTCGAAATTTAATTTCTTAAAGATGGTTCCAACACCACTATCCTTACCCGGTACAGTTAAAAAAAAATGGGGGTTGTAAAATTGTCTTGGAGGTCAGTGGAGTTTTAGATGTGCGCAGCACACAACCTAGTTTCATGTGAGGTTGTAGTTCATATCTTAATGTACTTTTGTTTGTTTACTCTTTTTCCAGATCAAATATTATCATTAGTAAATCGCCGTATCAAAGTTATTTTACTGTATTTTGAATACCACTGTAATTGCAGAAATGATAAAAAAAAAAAGTAATGTTTTGTTCTGGTATGCTTCTGACATCAATAAACTTTTTTTTTAAATAAAGAATTTTCCAGCTTTTCTTCATCGGATTACCATGTAATTGTGATTTTTAAAAAAGGCATTTGGAGCTCATTGTATCAAACACCAAATATAAGTGGGTTTATCTAAAGTTTTATGGGTCTTGTTCATGCCAAACGATTTAGGTAAACACATTAACAGAATAGCATCATGTCAGATAATGTGTATTACTCGAGACTGATTCCAAACTCAATTCTCTTAATATGTCTATTGGGTGCTTCATTTTATCATATTAATCGATTTAGTAGGGCAGTAGATTTAAATGTATGGCTATAGTAAACCAACCAGGGAGGCCGTTTTGAGGCTTTCATGTTTTTTTTTTTTGACAAACAGGCTTAAAAAGAACACACGAATGTATCACCAGATGAAAATCTCGATTAATCCGAGCCGCCTGCTGTTCATCTGGTTAAACTGCATATTATGCTATACAGCGCCATCGTATGATTGTTTTGTGGTACTGTCATATGTTTATACAGGCCAGGGCATGACACTTCAATCAGATTATTCTAGAGATCAGCAGCTCTACATTCGCCATTATTTTCAGTCCTTTATTTTTTAGCTATTTTAAGTGGTCAATATACAGTAGTCACTCTGCTATTATGGATGAGATAGATTTTGTTTAGTTTTGTATTGTACTCAGAGGCACAATATCTAATTTATGGCACTAATACCATAAAAATGGTTTGTTAATTTCAAATGACGTCAAAAAAGAGAAGCAGAGAAGCATTTTCAATAACATCTATTATTACCATGAATTGTTCATGTCTATTATTAAATGCTATATTATAGAAGAGACTGGGGCTAGTTGTCTTACTTTACTCTTATGGATATGTATCATGATTTCCCCCACCCCTGTAACTTGGCTACAAAACAATACAATTATTAACATTAATTACCAAGAAAATACAGGTAAATTGAATATTGTAGAAGTTACTTTATAATATGTGACAACTAGACCTGTGGTCCATTCTTCATACTCCGAGGCTCTGAGAAAATGACAGATGGCAGTTCTTCTACTTGTGATTATTGATATCTGCATGGCTAAGTTGGCTCTTCAAACGAATTTGTGGATTTGATTAAAATATCTGGATTAAGTTTTAGATTACTGCATGTTTTTGTGTTCGCTGAAGAGCAGATATATTTGAATGTCTTTATTGTCATAGCTGTACAACAAAATTAATGTGCAATTCCTTGTGGTAAAAAGTAACACACGACAAGCATAATACAAAACACTGAGTAAAAGTAAAACACACAACAAGCAAACTCGACATACCTGCAAGAATATATAAATAAATAAACAATATTAGGTATATTACACAATATGTATTGCACAGTCCAATGTATTACTGTTTATGTTTTCTAGTTCTTTTATGGCATTTGGATAAAATCTGTTCATAAGTCTAGAGGCAATACTAGAGCTTCGGTGCTCAAAACCATGATTAGCAATGCAGTGATTGGCTGTAGACAAGACGACAGCTTTTTTAAATATACATACAGAAACAAGATAGTAAAAAAATATTAAGTTCGGGGTACCCCTGTCTAAATAGAAGAGTCTGAGAGTCTGATTTACACTAGCGGCGACCCCATGTCTCTCCAACATTACTGCAGTGGAACATCCAAAACACACTGTGTGCCTCTGATGGCTTCCCATGTCTTTTCAACCCTATTGGAGTGGAGGAAAACACACCTGCCACAGGTATAACAGCTGCAGCCTGTATCCTAGGTTTGTGATTTACACTAGCAACCCAGGCTTAGTGTCTTTCCGGAGGGCTTAATGACATCATATAAATATGTCTGGACCAAAGGGAACAGCCAAAACAACATAAAAGTAATAAATTAAATATGTACTTCTGTTTGCTACACGATTCCCAGGTATTTTCATTATTTCACGATTTCTTGTACAGGCTTTACATTTTTATTTCATCACCTTTTAAAGGGATAGTTCACTCACAAATACCCCCCCCCCCCCCCCCCCCCATGATTTATTTCCCCTTAAGCCATCCACGTGTATATGACATTCTTCTTTCAGACAAATACAGTCAGAGTAATATAAAGACATGCCCTGGCTCTTCCAAGCTTTATAATGGCAGTAAATGGCAGCCCAAAATTTGAAGGCCAAAAAGTGTATCCATCCATATTAAAGTAATCCACATGGCTCCAGGGGGCCTTCTGAAGCAAATCAATGGGTTTTTGAAAAGAAAAATATCCATATTTAGCATGTCATAAAATAAAATATTCAGACTGCCTTCCGTATTCAACTTACCAAAAAAGCGTAACTGGCGCAACGATGACGTTCGGGCGTAGCATGCGTGTTTTGAATTCCAAAAGGTGTAACACTTTCTTTGTAAGTTGAATATGGAAGGTGGTCTGCCGGAAACTAAATATTTACATATGTTAAATATGGATATTTTTCTTACACAAACGCATTGATTCCCATCAGAAGGCCTTTATAACCCCCCGGAGCCGTGTGGAGAACTTTTATAATAGATTGATGCCTTTCTTTGGTTTTCAAATTTCGGGCTGCCATTCACTGCCATTATAATGCTTGGATTAGCCAGGACATGTTTTAATATAACTCCGGCCCGTCCACACGAAGTCTGAGCTTTCCCAATTCAAACTTTTTTTGCCCCTTGTTTCAAGAAATATCTGCGTCCACATGAGATCACTGAAACCGACTCAAAAGGATGTAGTATACAAGCCAGGCCAGTGTGTGATGCTGTAACTCTGACACAGAAATACACTAAAAACAGAGAAGAAGAGTTGTGGCTAGAAGCAGTGGTAGAAGGTGAGGCAGATCTCATGATAAAATAACAATAAATACATTTGCTTCTTAACAGGTGTGTTTTATTAACATCTGCACCTACACCAACCTAAACCTACACTTACAATGATGCAAATACGATAATTAAATAATGCGATATTGGTGTGTGCATGCCCAGTGCCTGTAGTTGTGCTGGACGTAGTGTAATGACATCACTTTTTCAGAAAATATATACGTTTTCAGATTTATCCACTCTGGGACCCGGTTTCAGAAAATATAAAATTCATGCTTTAAAAATGCTGGATCCGTGTGGACGAAAACGCTAATACTGTACAAAATGTACAGCTAAACACGCCTCCATGTAGACAGGGCCTCCAATTGTATTCGTCTGAAAGAAGAATCAAGAATGTCATATACACCTAGCTTAGGATGGCTTGAGGGTAATTTTTGGGTGAACTATCCCTTTAAGGTCATGATACACAGGGCATCTTTTTTGAGAATTGTTGCCGGGAAATGTTGCTTGGGCACTTTACCATTGAGAATAGGCAGCAAATATCTATCTAAAAACTTTAGATCCATTGTGAGCCCTGTGTCTCACCTGGATGCCCGTTGGCGACAACATTGCCCAGCAGCATTGCTCAAAAAGTTGTGTATCTTCTGTGTATCATCACCTTTCTAGGCAGAAGTCTCCAAACTCATCCTTTCCAATCAATCACTCTACTACCTGTCCTATTGATCCTGTACCCTAGCATCTCCTTCCAGCCATTTCTCACTTCATACCGGTCTCACTTCTTCCATTCATTGCTAAAACACTTGAACAAGTCATTTCGAAGTCTCTCTCACACAGAACAACCTCCTGGACAGCAACCAGGTTTCAAAAAGTTTGGTTTCAAAAGCGACCACTCAAAAAAGAGTGCCCTGCTCTAGGTTATTGAAGCTCTGTGAATGGCAAAAGCAGCTTCTATATCCTCAGCTCTCATCTTGCTGGATGAAGGACCACCACACATATATATATATATATAATTAAGAAGCTATTGGACATCTAAAAGTAAGGCATCATCATTATTATTTTCTTTTTAAATAACTAGTAATTTTAAGGAAAATACTATTTGGTTGTTGGCCCATTTTATTATATATATATATATATATATATAATATTGCGTGGATGTTGATTCCATACATGTGCCCATACATACACATGCCATTTGCATTGTAATAACTATTATCAGTAAAAATGAAAATAAAAAATAAATAAACAATAAAAAAAGTAATTCTGCATAGAAATGTTCAAACAATCTAAAGAGGTTTGTACAGAATAGTAACAATGAGCTGGGCGAGCTTGTGTTTTAATGTTACAAACATTTCTTATTCTAACACCCACAAATCCACCTCATTCTATCTGAAGTGCAGCTTTGCAGATTCCCTGGAGCATTTTACTCAAATAAATTGTTTTTTATACACTAGTTGACTTCTGAATAGTTCTTTAAATAGCTTTTTGGTTGTATTTTGTTAAATATTTTTAACAAACTAAGTCACAGAAGAGACTTTACCCAATGAGTCTGGAAATGTGCAGAGACATTTATGCTGCTCTAGATGATTTGCCAGAAAGTGATTTGTTGGACTTTTTTATTTTACTGCATCTCCTGCACTGCACTAAGACACTCACCTAATAGCGGTCACCATTCAAATGAACTGTACTGTACATCATATACGCCTCAAATAAATCTATTATGTAGGCTAATAATGTATTCCCTCACAGTCACAAAAACATCTCTCAGTGAATAAAATGGTCTGTGTATATTATTATATTATGAGACTATACAACATGAACATATTATTTTCAGATTAATTTTTAAATTATTATTATTTTAAATTATTAGTGTCCCTTGTTCAATAGGGCACTGTTGTAAGCAAGTTGCCTAGCAGTGGCTGGGACAGACTTTAAATATCACCTCCGCTTAACAAGATGTAATCCTGTTACATTAAGTTTTTTTCTTTTCTTCCCTGTTTAACGTTACATGAAATAAGCCTGTTCCGAGTAGGTCCGAGTTACGGACCTGTTGCTATGACAGCAACTCCGAGATGAAAATCCTGAACCATGTCAAATCGTACAATCAAAGGTAAATCCAGATAACTGGGTAATCCACAGACTTCGTTTATAAAGTGGTTTGAGTTGTATTTGTCCAGGCCCCACCCACAACACATGCACTCACTCGTTCATCAGTCAGCGTCTTTCCGCGGCCATGGCAACATCAGTGGGCAACGGTCTGTGGACCTGTCGACTGTAAAAGTGCCTCCAGTAAAGGTAAGACGTTTACTCATTCCCATGAAAACGTAGAATTAAATGTACAACAAATATGTCATATCGCACGGTCTGAAAAAGATTCATAAACTAACAAATTGACTCCGTATTTTGTTTTCTTGCAAATCCTTTTTGTTACCGCTGGCCTAAATCTTAAGCATCTTGCACTGTTGCTTTATGGGTAATGTAGTTCCTTATTGCAATTTTCGCTATTGGTCTGTACTTTAAGGCAAACGGAAAAAAACTACAAGTCCCTTGCAAAGGAAAATCTACGGGCGGTGACGTGTGTGCTGTTTTTACATACAAGCACGACTTGATCGATTTGATTTGATAGAAAAAAATACTGAATGGAATCATTCATGTTAGACTGTCAGGCTATTTTCTTCAAATAAATATATATCTTTTTTTTTTCATCACCAATTTAAGATTACCTAAACGCCATTTATTTTTTTATGTGCTTCACGTCATGTGTCCGACGAACGAAATTCTTATTTTTGACAGTCGCCGTGTGGTCAGGGCAAAGGTTAATAAACCAAAGTTTAGTACAATAACTTAATTGTAGTAACTGCAGCTTTGCATTCAAACCCGTGGAGAAATCCTGTGGTGGTTATCAGTGAAACCACACATACGGTGATGTCAGTATCAGAAAAGATTGTTTAAGTTGTTTAAACAAATGCAATGATATCACTTGATATTTAATACAATCGTTAAATATAATTATATCTGATTTGATTAGTAAGACTCTAGAGAGGGCAGGATTTTTTTTTTTTTTTTTTTTTTTTTACAGAGGCCGGATAGGAAAAACCTTTGAATGGACTAACATTGTTAGAATTAGCAACCCTTTTATATATATATATATATATATATATATATATATATATATATATATATATATATATATATATATATATATATATATATATATATATATATATATATATATATATATATATATATATATATATATATATATATATATAAAATTAAGAAGCTATTGGACATCTAAAAGTAAGGCATCATCATTATTATTATTTTCTTTTTAAATAACTAGTAATTTTTAAGGAAAATACTATTTAGTTGTTGGCCCATTTTATTATATATATATATATATATATATATATATATATATATATATATATATATATATATATATATATATATATATATATATATATATATAATATTGCGTGGATGATTCCATACATGTGCCCATACATACACATGCCATTTGCATTGTAATAACTTTTATCAGTAAAAATGAAAATAAAAAATAAATAAACAATAAAAAAAGTAATTCGGCATAGAAATGTTCAAACAATCTAAAGAGGTTTGTACAGAATAGTAACAATGAGCTGGGCGAGCTTGTGTTTTAATGTTACAAACATTTCTTATTCTAACACCCACAAATCCACCTCATTCTATCTGAAGTGCAGCTTTGCAGATTCCCTGGAGCATTTTACTCAAATAAATTGTTTTTTATACACTAGTTGACTTCTGAATAGTTCTTTAAATAGCTTTTTGGTTGTATTTTGTTAAATATTTTTAACAAACTAAGTCACAGAAGAGACTTTACCCAATGAGTCTGGAAATGTGCAGAGACATTTATGCTGCTCTAGATGATTTGCCAGAAAGTGATTTGTTGGACCTGAGTTCACCCCTCCTCTGTTACTATCATTGTAAATGTTTGATTTGGCTCTTCATCATCTTATCAGTCTCTCTGTTCTTTGACATGTTTAGGACTCATGGCCTTCAATCAGCTGCACTCAAACCAGCTTCTCTGATGATGCTGTGAACTCAGGTCACATTGAAGCGCTGAAGCAACGTTAATTTGGATTCTCTTTTTCATCATGAATCTGACTGAGATTTGCGACAATGCTAAGAAAGGAAGAGAATATGCACTACTGGGGAACTACGACTCGTCCATGGTGTACTACCAAGGTGTTATACAACAGATCCATAAGCACTGTCTGTCACTAAGAGATCCTGCCCAGAAATTCAAATGGCAACAGGTAAGACCCTGGCTTACTGAGTGCGTTTACATGCACACCAGTAAGCTGATAACTCACAAATATTTTTGAAATAACCGGTTTTCCCAGTTTACATGCAAACCAGTAGCCTGACATGGTCATACTCAATTCTAGTCAGAATATGAGTCTAAAACTGCTCCATTGGGCTGTGATTATGGGGCGTGTTTCAACCGAACCAGGAAAGACATCAATTGGATAGACCTACAACCAATCAGAGCAACGAAGCGACACATTGTCAAATGTCATCAGATAGAGTTCAACTGCACTGTGTTGCCACTTCCACTTCCCCCCCCCGAGAAGCTATTGTTTAGGGCTAGTAGTTGGCGGGTTTTGTTGTAAAAACTTTGCAACCCTGTCTGCACGCACGCTGAAATCAGGGTGGAATACACGGTGTTGTAAGAAAATAAAATAATTGAATGATACACAGAGTACTTATCCAACATGATCATAATTTCTGAGAGAAATTGTGAAGGTGAATGCATATGCAAACAAGCTCTCCGTTTAGGATTCTAACAAATATAATCCAAGCCCCTTTGATGACGTGCATGATTACGTTACTGTTGATCATCTGTCCCTCATCGGCTAAAGCCCGCCCTGATGATTTCATTGGTCCGAACAGTTTCTGTTCGGAGATAATTACTCCTCTATGGATCGAGGCCAGACCGAACTGCCCGACCTAAAAAAATTGTGGGCGGGGCTAAGTTCGTCTGGCATCCAGGCTAGCAAACCAGTAAACTGACATTGTACTGACTATTTATATTAATTTGAACCGGTAATAGCTAAATAATATAATGGTGTTTGTAAAGTATATGTAATCTGAAGGACTCAATCCAACCCTCCACCCTCCAACCCCCCACCCCCCTTGAGCCCAGGTTCGGCAGGAACTGGCAGAGGAATATGAGCAGGTGAAAAGCATCGTAAACACCCTGGAGAGTTTCAAGGTGGACAAACCAGTTGATTTCCCCAACCCTCTGCCTGAAGAGAGCCCAAGGGACCCCGATGTTTGGCCTCCCCCAACCCCAGCGGAGCACAGGTAAAATAGGCAGCTGATTACATAAACCCCTGAGGAGTTCTGGCAGCTGCAGAGTCTCCTATCTTCATGCTGTCACTGCCATATTCACTCATGCTCTGTTTTGTCATGCAGCACAAAATGAATAGCTCAGTGAAAGCATATTCACACGTTTATACACACACGCACACACACACACACACACACACACACACGCACGTCTGGTTCACTATCTTTGTGGGGACTGTCTATAGACATCATGGTTTTTATACCATACAAACTGTACATTCTATCCCCTTACACTGCCCCTGCCGCTAAACCTACCCATCACAGGAAACATTCTGCATTTTTACTTTCTCAAAAAAACTCATCCTGTATGATTTATAAGCCTTTTGAAAAGTGGGGACTGCTGGCTGGTCTCCACGATGTAGGTGATCTCAGGTTTTACTATCCTTATGGGGATAGTAACACACACACACACACACACACACACACACACACACACACACACACACACACACACACACACACACACACACACACACACACACACACACACACACACACACACACACACACACACACACACACACACACATCAGGCATAACATTATGAAGAGTGACAGGTGAAGTGAATAACATTTGCAGATAATATCTTCATCACAGCACCTGTTAGTGGGATATATTAACAAGCAAGCATAAATTTTTTCCTCAAAGTTGATGTGTTAAAAGCTGGAAAAATGGCCAAGCGTAAGGACTTGAGCGAGTTTGACAAGGGCCAAATTGTGATGGCTAGACAACTGGTTCAGAGCTTCTCCACAAACGCAGCTCTTCACAGTTTGTTGCGTATGGGGCTGCATAGGTGCAGACCAGTCAGTTAGCAGCCCATGCTGACCCCTGTCCACAAATGTAAGCACCAACAGTGGACACATGAGCATCATAACTGGACCACGGAACAATGGAAGAAGGTGGCCTGGTCTGAATCATGTTTTTTTTTTACATAACGTGGATGGCTGGGTGTGTGTGCGTAGCTTACCCGGAGAACATATGGTATCAGGGTGCACTATGGGAAGAAGGCAGGCAGAGGAGTGTTATGCTTTGGGCAATGTTCTGCTGATCTTGGGTCCTGCCATTCATGTGGAGGTTACCTTGACACGTATCACAAACCTAAGCATTGCTGCAGAGCAGACCATGTACACTCTTTCATGGAAACGGTATTTCCTGGTGGCGGGAAATCATACGTCCTGCCACAAAGCAGAAATAGTTCAGGAATGGTTTGAGGATCAATCAGGTATCCGTGGGATGTGCTGAACAAACAACTTAAAGGATCTGCTGCTAACATCTTGGTGTCAGATCACAGCACACCTTCAGGAGTATAGTGGAATCCATGCTCAACGGTTCAGGGCTTTTTTGCCAGCAAAAGGGGCAAAAAACAATATTAGGAAGGTGGTTATAATTTTATACCTGATTGATGTGTACACATATACACAGTCATGTGAAAAAGACAGGATTAAGGTCTTTGATTAATTGATAATCAGCAAGTGTGATCACCTTTATAAAAGCAGAAGTTTTGGCAGTTTGCTGGTTGAACACAATGTGTTAACACAATGCCAAGGAGTAAAGAGAATCAGTTGTTGCTTATTAATCTGAAAAGGGTTATACGGCCATTTCCAAACAATTCGAAGTCCATAATTCTACAGTAAGAAAGATTATTTACAAGTGTAAAACATTCAAGACATTTGCCAGTCTTCCCAGGAGTGGACATCCCAGCAAATTCACCCCAAGGTCAGGCCGTGCAATGCTCAGTGAAAAATATCCAAGAAGTACACCCCAGACTCTACAGGCCTCAAAGTTCATGGCTGTACAATTAAAAAAAGACGGTAAAAGTATGGCATGTTTGGAAGGGTTGGCAGGCGAAAGCTTCCTTTCTAAAAAGAATTCAGCAGCTCGGCTTAGGTTTGCAAAGTTGCATCTGAACAAACCTCAAGACTCCTGAAACAATGTCCTTAGGACTGATGAGACCAAAGTGGAGATGTTTGGCCATAATGCACAGCGCCATGTTAAAAACTAAACACAGAATATCAGTACAACTGTCTATCACTCTGATGGAGGGTTGATGGTTTTTGGCTTGTTTTGCAGCAACAGGACCTGGACACCTTGCAGTCATTGTGTCAACCACAAACTACTCTGTGTACCAAAGTATTCTAGAGTCAAATGTCAGGCCATCTGTCTGAGTTTGAGAAGACCCGCCCCCCTTTATTTACTGTTGCTATGTCCGACAAGCCATGGTGCTGTCACACCACACATTCTCACGCAGAGAAAATACATCACCAAGCAAAGAGGACAATGACATCATGCTGACATTCAGGACAGAACAAGTTACTTTTGATATGAAACAAAGTTAAAAATGCTTAATTTTTTTTAAGGTATTTAAACAACAAATACCAGTTTGTGGCTCTTTAATGTGTCGTGATCGCTGTAGCGCCTCAGTTTAAGCTGCTCGTGAACTGATCATCTTTTCCTTGTAGTTCATTAATAAGCATCAAATTAACATCTATAAACACTAAAAGCAAAGTTGTTTCAACTGCGGAAAGATGTCAGTGCACACAGGTTTTCAAGTTCAAGTCCACCGATGTTAAAGGGGGGGTGAAATGCTATTTTATGCATACTGAGCTTTTTACACTGTTAAAGACTTGGATTCCCATCCTAAACATAGACAAAGTTTCAAAAACTAATGTTGGACGTTTGATGGAGTATTTCTGTGTCAAAAATACTCTTTCCGGTTTCTCACAAGTTTCAGAGTTTTTTTTGAGTATGGGTCCACTTGACGTCAACAGAGCGGAAGGTCCTTGTATGGGCCGTACGGGCTCTTCTCCAGGTTGGGTGCGCACACGCGTGACTAGATCGAGAGAGGAAATGCACGCCCATAAACACTCGCTCAGCTGCAAATCCACTCGTCCGTGAAGACTTATGTCGTTATAGTCCGCGCCGCGCTCCACTTTATTCCTATGGGTGACATCAAGCGTCTTCAACGCTTCAGCACAGCATTCCGGGAAGCCAGCGCTGCATTTGAACCGATATGAACGCAGAAATGACGGGAAGCTTCACAACATCGCTTCAGTCGCTTCGCAAAGTGGATCTCCACGGTCACTGCTGTCACAGGACTTCACCAAATCATACCAAAGAAGTGTGTTTTTGACGGAGCGGCCCCAGCGATAAAGGTTCGGTCCTGCTTTGGAAGCAGGCGGTGAGTAAAACTGCTTTAAATGTCTGTGCTGTTGGCTATCGTCACGTGAGTAAAAATCAGTAAACAACACCACGATCGTGTATAACGTTAGTTAATTTATCAATGGAGCATGCGGTCTATAGTGTGTGTTTAAATACATTTGTTTAGCTGACCAATATAGGTGTCAGTTTGTTTATTGTAAAACCACCCAAACATAAACCTAGCGTGCTCACAAAGCGTGCTTCGTCATTCAAATGCGCTAATGGTTACTCCATTGTTGTTCTATGTATAACGTTACACTAGTCTGACGTGCAAAAAACGTTTTGCTTGCTACTGCTAAGGTTTAGTCGCATACAATAGTCCATAAACCAAATCATGTCCTCATAAACTGTGAGTAAACGCACACAAATGTTGACAGGTCACTAAATACAGTACATACCACAGAGACGGACGTCCTGATGTTGTTGGTTCTCCTGTTCAATTTATTTCAGCCTCCGGATCTGATTCTGGATCATATATGTATTAGTTGAATCTGGGTAGAGTTTTCTTCTCCACGCTTGAGGATGTCACCACTTTGTGCGCACTCGTCATTCTTTAGCTCCGCCCACACAATACGCCTCCAGGCACTCCAGGCGCTTTCCGCTTTTTCCGGAAAGACTCGGTACAGCCTATATTTCTTTTATAAATATAATAAAACTAAAGACTTTTCGGAGATATGAAGGATGCAATACTACTCTATAGGTACTCAAGATTGACATGAGATTGACTGAAACTGAGTGTTCCACCAAAACTCAATGAACTAAAGCAACGTTATAAAGAGTGGGCCAAAATTCCTCCAGAACGATGCAAGAGACTGATACTGTCATAAAGAAAACGATTCCTTCAACTTATTGCTGCTTAAAGTGCTCTACAAGCAATTAAATCATAGGGTATACTTAGTTTGTCACCCATGGATTTTCCATTTTGGATTTATTTTTTACTAAATAAATAATATCACAGTGCAATATGTAATAACATTTGTTGTTTTTTTGCAAGTTCTCAAACACATCTGGTCGGGGCACATGGTTAGACATGGTTTGTTGAAAACTTGGAAACTTTTTTTCAGGATTCTTTTTGTCCAATTTAATGCATTGTTGCTGAATAAAAGTATTAGTTTCTTTTAAAATATTTTACTGTCCCGAAACTTTTGAATGTTAATGTAGTTTATTCACATGTATAAGATATATTCGCTAAATCAGTTCAACTGATTGATATGATAGAAATTAAGCACCAACAACTGGAACTAACAAAATGGACTAACACAAATTGGTGTATGTGTTTGCATATGTGGTCAGAAGGTCCTGATGCCTGATGATATTCCTCTGTCTGGTCATAGGGGACCTGCCCAGGTGAAGAAACCAGTCACTGTATCAAAGCCTCAGAGGAAAGAGTCACCTGGGATGCAGCATCGCGGACCTGTGGGGAGGGGTCAGCCAAATGTCAAATCAGATAGACCGAACACCCGTGATGGCCGTGGAAATAAAGCTAAGGATGAAAAAGTAAGTTACCCAAACTATCACACTGGACACGATCACTGGCAAGTCGAAACGCACCCCAACCGCTAGAAGCTGTCTACAATAGACATGACCGTTGCAAATCCATTTGTCCTTCCTATAAGAAATTTCATGAGTACTGGCACCGCTCGTGTCCGGTGTGGACCCAGTGTTAGGCTGAATATAATGAACTACAGCTTAGACCATTTAAGTTTTGTAGGTACATGCTAGCATGTGTCCCATCTGTCTGTGTTTTCAGAGTAAGAAGAATTCCCAGGAGGGTGCTGCTGATGTGGAACAGAGAAAGTTTGATGGCACAGGCTATGACAGCGATCTGGTGGATGCACTGGAGAGAGATATTGTGTCCCGGAATCTCAATATCCACTGGTATTGTGCCATTTTTCTACTACTTTCACTTTTCAAGTATTGTGATTTATATATTTTACAAAATAAATGTTTTTATCCAACTTCTATAGATCATTTGCTATCATAAAAAAGAAAGAAAATTCTTAGTCTTTAATCTCACACTGGAGCCCAACAAATCCTCTGGGGTTTGCCCCAAAAAAAGAAGTCTCTTCTGCTCACCAAGGCTGGATTTATGTTATTAGAAATAAATACAAAAAAAGCTGTAATATTGTGAAATATTATTAAAATATAAATTAACTATTTTCTATTTGAATATATTTTAAATTCCTGTGATGTAAAGCTGAATGTCTTCAGCAATAAATTAATACATTTATTTGGCAGGGATGCATTAAATTTGTCAAGTATAGACATTTATAATGTTGCAAAAGCTTTACATTTCAGATAAATGCTGTTCTTTTTAAATTTCTTTCAATATTGATAATAATCATAAATGGTTCTTGAGCAGTAAATCATCATATTAGAATGATTTATGAAGGATCATGTGACACTAAAGACTGGAGTAGTGATGCTCAATTCAGCTTTACATCACAGGAATAAATGACATTTTAAAATATATAAGTTATTTTATATTTTAACAATATTTCACAATATTACAATATTTTTTGTATTTCTAATAAAATAAATGCAGCCTTGGTGAGCAGAAGAGACTGCTCAAAATCTTGATAAAAGATCGAGATAAAAAGATCTTGATTTTTTATCGAGATAAAAAAATCTTACCGTTCTAAAACTTTTGATCGGTAGTGTATAATAAATACATTTTGTGAGAACACATACCGGAAAAACGTGTGTATATACAGTACTGGCCAAAAGTTTGGAAACATTACTATTTTTAATGTTTTTCAAATGAGGCTCTTATGCTCATCAAGCCTGCATTTATTTGATCAAAAATACAGAATTTGTTTTTAATATTGTATATATTATTACAATTTAAAACAACAAGCAATAACATTTTATGCTTTAAAGGTCCCATTCTTTCGCGTGTTTTCGAAGCTTTGATTATGTTAACAGTGTGCAATATAACATGAGTTCATGTTTTGCGAGTAAAAAAACAGTATTTTTCACACAATTTACTTATCTGTACTATCTGGAACTTCTGCTCCAACAGCAACATTTCACACTAACTAAAGTTTGAAAGATGGAATCGTGAAGAACAGGACCTTTAAAATATAATTATTTTCTTTGATGCAAAGCTAAATTTTCATCAGCCATTACTTCAGTCTTCAGTGTTACATGAACCTTCAGAAATCATTCTTATATGATGATTTATTATCAATGTTGGAAACAGTTGTACTGCTTAATATTTTTGTATAACCTGTGATAGATTTTCAGGATTAATTGAGTAAAAAGTTTAAAAGAACAACATTGATGAGCAATGTCGAGTCTTCTTTCAAAAACTGGTGTTTATGTACTTTTGTAATGTATTATTGTGGTCATGGATTAAAGCAGCACTTGGCAACTTTTGTTCTCGGGGTCCCCCTACAGTTGGGAAAAAATAATGTCTTCAACTACTGTTGTAAGCTCTGTCATCCTACAACAGGGGATGCCATCGCGCGTGCATTTGTTGACATGACAACCCTGATACTAGTAATGCGCGGGTCGTCTCATAACCCGCGGACCCCGTATGTCTATTTAATGGTTGCGGGTGCGGGGCGGGTTGTAAAAATATATACAGTGGTGCGGGGCGGGCCAAATAACTTCATAAAAGCGGGTTGGTGCAGCACTAACAGTTCCCTGACCTGAACACTGCAGGAGGAGTTCACATCTGGCGTCGCGTGTGAAATGTCTTCATCCCAGGTACAGTCAGTGGCATGTTTCAGCATGTCATATGAATACAATTTCATGGGTTTTATTTTTTTCAAACGCCAAATAATCACGATGCTCACGTTTACAAGCCAGCGTCATTATAGTAGTCTATTGGTTACCGTTTTACAGAATCTATAATACTTCAATTCAATGTTTGAGTGGTAGGTAATCACCGTAACAAGCAGGACAGCATCGGTCGGGCACGCCTCCTTCAGCTCACGCCAACGGGCAAACGCTGGTCACATGTTGATCCTCGTCCTGCCTTTAATCCCATCACTTTTTCGTTTCCTCTTATTGCTTTCCTCCAACAAAACCTTTTCTTTCTTATTTGTCTCTGCTGCTTCGGACAAGACTATATTATCCGACGAACAAAGTTGGGCTCGCACGTCCGAATTTAAGGAAGTGTGGGTGTTGGTGGAAGTGACATATATGCCGTAAAGCAGTCGAATTTTGTAGTTCTTAAAACTGTATCTAAAAACAATACAGACCCCATCAAGCTATGGCAGACGTGTCATTCAACCTATTGTAAGTCGATGTATCATCACAAGAGTCTTGAAAATATATTATGAAGGTTGAAAAGTTACCTATTGCTGCTTTAAGAATTCATTGCCCTATTTAATTAATTAATTTCCTTGTAGTTATTTAAACCGTAGCCACGAATTAAGAAGTAATTCCATCGCTTCACCAAAACGTGGTTAAGTTATACTTATTTCTTCCTTCGTTTTGATTTAACTAAAACAAGGGAACAAATTATTACAACATGGCCATGATTTATCAAAACAAGGAAAAAAATTATTAAATTGTGGAACAAATTCTTATTGTTGGCCTCAATATAAATATTTTTGTCTGCATGTCATGCATGGGGCTCTGTAGTGAGCAAATGCAAAAGCGTTGAAATATAAATTTTCCTCTCACCTCATATTTTTTCATCACCATGTCCCTTTAGGGGGTCCATAAAACAACACCCGAGTGAGTAAACATCTGAATTTTCCCTTTAAATAACGGGTCAATGTGGTGCCGAAATCTGACTTCCTTTCTTCCCCCTACCACGCAGGAAAATGAGACACAACAGCGCACGCTTGATGTGTTTTTATTTTTATTTTTACATTTCTTTAAATTTCCCTTATATGAATTAGAATCACAATTATCACAGTTCTTTCAAAAAATTATGATTGGATCAAACAACCAAAATCAGACAGTTAATCAATAATAGGGACATACCACATAATAAATGGTAAATGCTACATACTAAAGTACAAAATGTGTCAAATAGGCATTAACAAAATTGGAACGCCTGTCATTAATAAAAAGTCTCTCGCTTTTGCATGTTCATCATTTCAAATTCTGCCATCATTTACTTACCCTCATGTCTTTCCAAACCAATAAGACTTTGATTCATCCTCAAAACACAAATAAAGATATTTGAATGAAATCTGATAGATTTCTGTACCTCCATTGACAGTTTTACAACTAACACTTTTATTCTTCAAAAAGTGAATAAAGGGATTGTAAAACTAATCTATATGAATTGAAGTTTAGGCAATTTTCTGAAGAGACATGATCGCGTTATATGATGAACAGATTTAATTTCAGCTTTTATTTACATATAAGTATTCTTCAACGCATAGATATGCTAAACGGAAGCTCGTAGCACGTTTGAGCTTCAGCAAGAACCAATGAGGTTTCTTCTCATATGTCAAGCAAGTACGGTTGAGCTTCTTTTTATTTTTGCTGATCGAATAAAAGCCTAAATTCAATGTGTTCATCATATAAAGAGATCATGATCACCGTTTGATTATTTTTTATTAGTTTTACAATCTCCTTATTAACATTTTGAAGCAAAAAGTTGTAGTTGCATGGACTGTCAATGAAGGGACATAAATCTTTCAGATTTCATTAAAAATATGATTTTTTGTTTTTGAAAAACAATCAACATGAGACTTTTTTTTGTTTTGGTGAACTAACCTTTTAAATATGTAGGCTAGTATGATTATTCCCTTGCTTCCAATAAGGGTTTATACTTTCAATTTGCTTAAAGGGGGGGTGAAACACTCAGTTTCAGTCAGTGTCATGTCAATCTTGAGTACATATAGAGTAGCATTGCATCCTGCATATCTCCGAAAAGTCTTTATTTTTTTAATAATTATATAAGAAAGATGTGCTGTTCCGAGTCTTTCCGAAAAAAGCCGAGCGGATGGGGGCGTGTCGTGTGAGCGGAGGTAAATAATGACGTGTGCGCGTCGCTGTTATTGGGTTGAGTGCGTCGTAAAGCTGTGTCATCCCTAACAGCGTGAAAAAACTTTATTCAAAATAAAAATATGGCTTTTAATCAGATACAGCCATACATCTATGATCCGGAATCAGACCCAGAGGCTGCAGTTGAACAGGAGCAGCAGCAAAAAACGACTAGAGCAGGACGTCTCTATGTGGTACAAGTTATACACTAACTATATAATATGCTTAGCGACTTGTGTTATTTACATATTTATACTTGAATTATATCGTCGTATTTTTGTCTTTGTAGGTGTACATGTGGGAAGTGCAGTTGTGCACGTGTGTGTGTGTGTTTACGCGTGGTTTGTGTAGACAATTGTAGAAAGCGGACTGGTTTTGCACGGAAGGCTAGTGTTTACATAGAAAGACATGGAATAGTAGCGCATTTGAATGAAGAAGCGCGCTTATTTAGTTCAACATATTTCCCCCCTCTTTGTGTATTGTTGTTTGGAGTGCTTTTACAATACACAAACATAAAGTTACACATATAGTGGCCAGCTAAACAAATGTACACGCACTACACATCGCATGCTCTATTGATCAATTAACTATATGTGATCATGTTTGGGCTACTTGATGAGCATTGGCAAAAACACAGACATTTGAAGCAGTCTAACGCCTGCAGTTCTAACGTTGGGACCTTTATCGTTGGGACTTCTCCATCCTTCAGCATTAGGCGATTGGAAAAGCCGGCGTCGAACTGGGCCTTGTTTATGAAACAGTCGGCACCGAAATGCAGCGAACAGATATAAACATTCGCGCAACTCAGTTGCTGATCCGGAAAAGCAAATTACATCCACTGTTGCCTTAACGCGGGGCTTTTGGGGAATCTGTGCAGGACTGTCTTGGTCTGGCAACCAAAAACGCACTTTTTTGGTGACATTGTTAGTTGTGCACATCACCTGTTCAGCGCATCCTACAAGCCAGCGCTTTGATGGGCGTAGGCATAGACCGTAAAAAAGGCTGTTACTTTCGCTCTCTCCCTCTCTCTCTCTCACGCTCTTCCGGTAGAATTGTCCGTAAGGCCCATACAAGGAAATTCTGCCCCCATTAACGTCAAAGTTGACGCATGATCGCAAAAAACTTGCAGAAACTTATGACTAACCGGAAGTAGTATTTTTGACAAAGAAATACTCCCATCAAACGTCCACCTTAACTTTTGAAACTTTGTCCATGTTTAGTATGGGATTCCATGTCTTTAACAGTGTAAAAAGATCAGTATGCATGAAACAGCATTTCACCCCCCCTTTAACACAATTTATCAGATTATTTATCAGATTATCAGTTCATTTTGTACATTTTCTTTCAAAATCAGCCCAGAAAATTTGGGAAACAGTCTTAGTTCCTTCTGGGCCTAGGCACTAGTTGTATGCATAGTTTAATTTTTGTACTTCTCCAGAGTGTATTTGTTGTGTGTCGAGTCAGCGACAGCTGTCAGTCACAGTGGCAGTTAGTGATTCAGTGCTGGACGGTGATTCAAGCAAGCTGTCATGTGTTGCTGTTCCTGCAGGGATGACATAGCAGATCTGGAAGATGCCAAAAAGCTGCTGAGAGAGGCAGTGGTCCTGCCTATGTGGATGCCAGACTTCTTCAAGGGGATCCGCCGTCCATGGAAGGTTAATATGTTAGATGACACCTGATGCCAGAGTTTGACATCTGAGCATGCACACATATGGATGGAGAGTCTGTCATATTATGTTTTTGTGAAAATGTATGTGTCCCTTTCTTGTGATCAGTTTAAGACACCAGGGGGCGCTGTTTTACTAGTTTATTATGTAGGACAGAACTCAAAACAAGTTCACATTAGTAAGGTATCAGTCACAGATTGAGGAGGGCTGATATATTTATACATTATTTTTTTTCACATGCCATCTGGTCTACTGTTTTTTCGACAAACCATCAACTGCATCTTTGTTTTTGAAATGCGTGCCCATGTGCAGATGATAACAATGCATGTTGTTCTTAAACTGTCAGGGTGTGCTGATGGTGGGCCCTCCAGGTACAGGGAAGACCATGCTGGCTAAAGCGGTCGCGACCGAATGTGGCACAACATTTTTCAATGTATCGTCCTCCACACTGACCTCAAAGTACAGGGGAGAGTCTGAGAAACTGGTGCGGCTCCTCTTTGAAATGGTAAATGATGTAGTCACTGTGATTAGTGTTTGTCCATTTAATTGTTTTTGGACTGAAATCAGCTAAAGTATAGAGAATACTATCCCAACAACATCAAAAACTGAAATGGTAGAGATCTGTATATTCTAACTTGAGGACCAATTATTTCAAATTCATTTTTGTAGTGTTTGTACTCTCATTATATATTTTGCATGATTATTTATAGGTACTTTTATAGTTAGTTAAACAACAGTATGCACAACAGTATGCCCTCATAAAAATGTTGAGTTGACATTAATGGCCAATATGCTGTAAGGTCAAAACAGTCCTGAAATCATTGATTTGATTTAAATGGGTAATATGCTGTTTTTTAGGGAGACAGTTGGGTAATTAATCAGTCAGTTAGTTAATAATATAGCTATTATATAGCTCTTTTCGAGGCATCAAACCGCTTTACATAAAAGGAGGGAATCTCCTCAACCACCACCAATGTGCAGCATCCACCTGGATGATGTTATGGCAGCCATATTGTGCCCACCACACACCAGCTGATTGGTGGAGAGGAGACAGAGGGGTTAAGGCAATCAGGATAGGGGGTATTAGTTACTTTGTTAGTCAGTTAGATAGTTAGTTAGTTAGCCAGATAATTAAAAAAATGCCCCATAAAAGGTAAAAAATAGCCTTAATTAGCAATGTTGATTTGGCATGATGTGTGTTTACATAGCGAAAAAGGTTAGTTAGTTAATTAGTTAGTTAGTTAGTTCGTTAGACAACAAAATATACCTTTACTAAAGGTAAAACCAATTTCAAGGATCAAATATTGCTGTTAAAATGTAAAAAAAATATTGTTGTTGTCTGTTGTTCAGTTATTCAGAATTCTATATATATAGAATTCTGAATAACTGATATATGTATATGTATACTCTCACCTAAAGGATTATTAGGAACACCATACTAACACTGTGTTTGACCCCCTTTCGCCTTCAGAACTGCCTTAATTCTACGTGGCATTGATTCAACAAGGTGCTGAAAGCATTCTTTAGAAATGTTGGCCCATATTGATAGGATAGCTTCTTGCAGTTGATGAAGATTTGTGGGATGCACATCCAAGGCACGAAGCTCCCGTTCCACCACATCCCAAAGATGCTCTATTGGGTTGAGATCTGGTGACTGTGGTATGTGTAAATGTGGTAAATGTCGGGAGACATTTTAGTACAGTGAACTCATTGTCATGTTCAAGAAACCACTTTGAAATGATTCAAGCTTTGTGGCGGTGCATTATCCTACTGAAATTAGGCATCAGAGGATGGGTACAGGGCTGAACGATATGGACAATATTCCATATCTCGATTTTCATGCCAGATATCGAGACAATACGATATGAATACGTGTTCGGTGAAAACCAAGCATTTCTCAGAAAAAAAATTGAGTCAGAAAATATATTGTTTTTAAGCCATTCGCACGTACGATCACACAGGTGTAATCAGTCTAGGCTGGTCCCTGGAGCGTATGACCAAGTGCATCACGATCAACTGCTAAATCCAAATGTTGAATTTAGCCGGAGACAGGCGCACTCAGCGCTGTCATATATCACAACTTTTCAGTGTTTTCAACCACATACTGTTAATTTTAGGTTTCAAACACATAAATTCACATAAGTACTAAAAAAAACAATACATTTAGAGTTTGTAAAATACACACTGATGTCTATGGAAGAGGCAATAATAATCCTTTCCATTATAATTCGACACGTTTTATTCATATCAGATACACATTATGTAAGTAACTTTAATGTTTAAGTGTGCAATCTTCCGAACTCCAAACTGAATTTCAGAATGGGAAAGAAAGATGATTTAAGCAATTTTGAGTGTGGCATGGTTGATGGTGCCAGACGAGCCGGTCTGAGTATTTCACAATCTGCTCAATTACTGGGATTTTCACGCACAACCATTTCTAGGGTTTACAAAGAATGGTGTGAAAAGGGAAAAACATCCAGTATGCAGCAGTCCTGTGGGCGAAAATGCCTTGTTGATGCTAGAGGTCAGAGGAGAATGGGCCGACTGATTTAAGCTGATAGAAGAGCAACTTTGACTGAAATAACCACTCGTTACAACTGAGGTATGCAGCAAAGCATTTGTGAAGCCACAACATGCACAACCTTGAGGCGGATGGGCTACAACAGCAGAAGACCCCACCGAGTACCACTCATCTCCACTACAAATAGGAAAAAGAGGCTACAATTTGCACAAGCTCACCAAAATTGGACAGTTGAAGACTGGAAAAATGTTGCCTGGTCTGATGAGTCTCGATTTCTGTTGAGACGTTCAGATGGTAAAGTCAGAATTTGGCATAAACAGAATGAGAACATGGAGGCCCCTTAGTGCCAATTATGCATCATTTAAATGCCTACCTGAGCATTGTTTCTGACCATGTCCATCCCTTTATGACCACCATGTACCCATCCTCTGATGGCTATTTCCAGCAGGATAATGCACCATGTCACAAAGATCGAATCATTTCAAATTGGTTTCTTGAACACGACAATGAGTTCACTGTACTAAAATGGCCCCCACAGTCACCAGATCTCAACCCAATAGAGCATCTTTGGGATGTGGTGGAACGGGAGCTTCGTGCTCTGGATGTGCATCCCACAAATCTCCATCAACTGCAAGAAGCTATCCTATCAAAATGGGCCAACATTTCTAAAGAATGCTTTCAGCACCTTGTTGAACCAGTGCCACGTAGAATTAAGGCAGTTCTGAAAGCAAAAGGGGGTCAAACATAATATTAGTATGGTGTTCCTAATAATCCTTTAGGTGTGTGTGTGTGTATATGTATATATATATATATATATATATATATATATATATATATATATTAGTTGCAGTCATATTTTTTGTTTTAACAGGCTCGTTTTTATGCACCTACAACAATTTTTATTGACGAGATCGACTCTATTTGCGGGAGGCGGGGCACATCAGATGAACATGAGGCCAGTCGCAGAGTGAAGTCAGAATTACTTGTGCAGATGGATGGTGAGTTTTGTGTGTTAAGTGACACTATTATGATAGTACAATGAATAATGCAGCCTTATTTTAACGCTCACCTATGTAATGCCATCAGGTGTAGGAGGAGGTGCCCAAGAGAGTGATGATCCATCTAAAATGGTAATGGTTCTGGCTGCCACTAACTTCCCCTGGGACATTGATGAGGCTCTGAGAAGACGCCTGGAGAAGAGGATCTACATTCCACTGCCCACTGGTAATCTAACGCCCTCACACACAAACGCCCATCAACAGGACAATATTCTCCAGGCAGTCACGGCTCCTCTGATTTCTCTGTGCATCTCACCCACTCATAAATGTACCATCCTGACTAATTTCTATCCATTCACGCTGTGTAGTTTAGTTAGTGAGTCATTACTCATGTGCTTTTATTGTCTGATGCAACTCTTTGTTATCGTTGAAGGGCCTGCATTTTAGAATTTCAAATATGTTGGGAGACTAACAATATGTCAAAAAGGTCGTATTTCTCCCCAAAACCAAAAAGACAAAATTAGAAACTGTATAAATAAAATGAAGGTTATTTTTAAGACCTGGCATTTTTCATGACACTTAAGCACATATTTTGAAATATGAATAATTAGAATTTTCATTGCTGATTTAAAATAACTTGAATTTTATTTTATTTTTTAAAATAAAAAAATAAAAAAAATAATTAATAAATATATATATATATATATATATATATATATATATATATATATATATATATATATATATATATATATATATATATATATATATATATATATATTTTTTTTTTTAATTTTTTTTTTATATATATATATATTATAATATATAATATATATAATTATAATATATAATATATATAATATTATATATATAATATATATATAATATATATATATATATATATATATATATATATATATATATATATATATATATATAATTTTTTTTTTTTTTTTTTTTTTTTTACCAAATATTCTGGAAAATAAGTTGCACCTGGCAATAATTTTGCACCGGATCAGTATTGCATTGTTGAGAGGGCAAAAGAATACAGTGGTCATATAAGTTACATTTTATAATTGTTCAGAAATAATGTAAAATACCAGTAAATAAAACAAAACTTTTACAAAAATGATAAAGGTGTATTTTAGTTCTCCTCGCTCCACAACAAATCCCTTTACATTTAATGGTATTCATAGAACAGAAATAAGAATTATAAGTATAAAACAAACATAACTTATAGTGGAATTATAGACAACATTTATTAAAGCCAAACTAAACGTATCAGCACTGCTGCTATACAAATAAACTTGGGCTCACACGTCATTTATCAGGAATCCAAATATATGGGCTTTGTTTTGCTTTACGTCAATTGTATTATACAAGTCGCTGTGAAATATAAGTCTCAGCATGTTTCAGATTAGTAAAAACCTGACTTCTATTCCAGAAAATATGGTAGTCAAAATAATAATATTTTTATGATTACACAACTATTTTTTATATTTTAATTTTTTATATCAAAACAGGAGAACAATAATAAAAAAAACCCTGATAAAAGTAAACAAAGCATAGTCATTTGTTTTATAAATGCATGGCTTTCATCAAAGTGTTATTGAACTCTACAGCTACAGGACGGGCAGAGCTGTTAAAGATCAACCTAAGGGAAGTTGAAGTGGAATCTGATGTGGATCTCACCCTCATCGCTGAGAAAATTGAGGGTTATTCAGGAGCTGACATCACCAACGTCTGCAGGTACAGTATGTTTTCAGGATTACAGATGACACCTTGTTCTAAATGAATGTGATGTGACTGCTTTCAAGCGTCGAGTCATTGTTCTGCCCTTGCTAAAAATGTGATGCAGCACAAAGTGACAAAATCACAGCCAAAAAGAACAGACTAAAGCTCAACAGTGGCTGCCTGGGGCTCGTTAGTTTATGTTCCATTCATTTTCCCTTCAGCATGGCAGAAAATTAATAAATAGAAGAGTTGAACCAAACCAACCAGCTCTAGCTACTTCAGCTAAAATGACAAAGTGTGTTTTAAAGGGTTACTTCACTCAAAAAAAGAAAATTATCCCATGATTTACTAACCCTAAAGTCATCCTAGGTATATATGACATTCTTCTTTCAGATTAATAAAATCAGAGTTATATTAAAAATCTCTTGGCTCATCTTAGCTTTATAATGGCAGTGATTGGGTCATTTTTGAAGTTGGAAGGGGCCATCCCCAAACTGTTCCCACAAAGTTGGGAGCATGAAATTGTCCAAATTGTCTTGGTATGCTGAAGCATTAAGAGTTAATTTCTGTTATTCACTGGAAATAAGGGGTCAGTTTGGGGATGGCACAAAGCAAGGTCAATAAATAAATGGATGAGCGAGTTGGTGTGGAGGAACTTGACTGACCTGCACTTAACCTCAACCCAATAGAACACCTTTGGGATGAATTAGAGTGGAGACTGCAAGCCAGGCCTTCGTGTCCAACATCAGTGCCTGACCTCACAAATGCACTTCTAGAAGAAGTAATTAATTTATTTTTCAAATAACTTACCCAACACTGCTAACAAGAAACGATGCTTCTAACCACTGGCCAAAGCTGTAGTTCCAACCACGTAAATGTGCAATGCTGCTTGAATGTTCACTGGAAATATGGTTTTGGGAAACATGACATACACATTTTGGTAACTTGTGACCATAGTTATTTAATGATGCTTTTGGGAAACGCAAATGTTTCTGTCTCTGTGAAGCCCCCTGATTCTGAAAAGTACAACGTGCTCTGATTGGTTGGCTGGACCAGTTTGTTGTGATTGGGCAAACATATTTATCATGTTTTGGAACCGTGAGTTTTGACACACAACAAAATTAACCAGACCATGCCCCTTTTTAAAATATGTCTTGGGTGGGAATTATTTAAATGAGGAATGTTCTAATGTGTTAGCCTGACAAGCCAGACCCACATCAAGATGTTTGGTCTGGAAATTCACCATTGACAGGGCTCAGTCCGAGGGGCGGGATAAACGGTTGTCTTTCAAACTCCCTCTGCATGCGATAGAATAGCGCTACCACCAACCAGAGCAACAAAGGTGAAACAGAGCTTGTTGATAGATTTAACATTCACCGTATCCGGTCAGCAAAACTCCGAACACATCTTCCCTTTTTAAGAATGACTTCAGTGCCGTTCTTTGTTCTTTTCTCAGAGAAAAGCTTAACTCCAAGTCTTCCAGAGTCGCGGTTAAAGCTGATTCGAAAGACCGCCGTTCGCCAGTTTCTGTGTTTACTAGAAACACGCAAACGCAACTCGGCCGTCGTCATTATGGCCCCGCCCACCGTCTCTATACACGATGTGATTGGCCCGGCAAGAGTTAGGGGAATACAGCTCAGAAGGGTATTGAGAGTTGCTAGACGACACTCGCAGGCAGATTAGATTTGCTGCCGCTAGGGTGCGTCTAGATTTCTAGGCTAGTAATGTGTTTGTTTCCGGAAGAAAATTCAAGAGAGTTCAGAATGAGCAGCACTGATGTAGATACAAATTCCTTTTGGAGTGATGTGCTTTGTGACTTTGCAGACCTTTTTCATGTGCAAACAGCAACATTACACTAAAGAAAGTTGAATAATAGGTCCTTTTTAAATGATGTGTATGTTTTAAACATGGTAATCTGACTGATAAACTTGTGTTTGTTCTCTTAGAGATGCATCAATGATGGCGATGCGAAGGAGGATCCAGGGTCTGAGTCCGGAGGAGATCCGTGCTCTTTCTAAAGATGAGCTGCAGATGCCAGTCACCATGAAGGACTTTGAGCTTGCACTCAAAAAGATCTCAAAATCCGTCTCAGCCGCAGACCTGGAGAAGTATGAGTCCTGGATGTCCGAGTTTGGGTCTGTTTAAAGACAAACAACAGCTACAAGACAAGTGTGGATGAGGGAGAACACATTGTGGACCAATAATTGAAAAAAGGCACGGTTTTATGTTTCAAGACATTTTAATATTCAAATATGCTACTGAAAACTTGTCAAACCAGTGTTCAGATGCATTTGGCACCTTCAAATGTCATAAATTCACTACTGGTCTGTGTATGACACTGAGCCACCTTTATTTGTTTCTAGTATCTCAGTTTCAAGTCATTTCTAACTTTATTTTCTGCTAACGAATGGAAATAACCTAAGTTGCTATTGATCTGTTTTAAGTTTCAAAAACTGAAAATCTTGTTAAAATGATACTTGACAAGGGAGACCAGCATAATCCTGGTACTGTACTGGATGTTTTTAATGTTTAATAGACACTCATAGGTGTTGTGTTCTTTTATTTGTTTTACTTGATAGTTCTAATAAAAATTAACATTATTCTCTACCTATTTTACATGTTCTTTGGCCAGAAACCTTACTTTTACTTTCTCAATACATGTTTTATTTATTAAAATTATGTGCCAGAGAAACAAGTGAACAGCCATCTTTAGAAATTTGTGTTTGAAATTTTGATTTTGTTTTTGCGGTAGCTCTGTATGTTTCTATGGCATCGCTGTTGTTAAAGGGTTAGTTCACCCAAAAATTACATTTATGTCATTAATGTCGTTCCACACCCGTAAGACCTCTGTTCATTTTCGGAACACAGTTTAAAATATTTTATATTTAGCCCGAGAGCATATGCAAGTGTATGCACACCATGTCCAGAAAGGTAATAAAAACATAATCAAAATGGTCCATATGTGACATGGAAAAATAAAGGCCTTCTGAAGCAAATTGATGCATTTGTGTAAGAAAAATATACATATTTAACACGCTATGAAGTAAAATATCTAGCTTTCGCCTGACTGCTTTCCATATTCAACTTACGGAAAACAGTGTAACTGGTACGATTTGTATGACGTCGGATGTAGTGAAAGCATTTTGAACTATGTGAGGAGTTACACTTTCTGCATAAGTTGAATACGGAAGGCAGTCTGGTGAAAGCTAGATCTTTTTTTTCTTACACAAACCCATCGATCCGCTTCAGAAGACCTTTATTACTTCTCTGTTGGCGCATGGCTTAAATGGCTGCCACTTACTGCCATTATAAAGCTTGGATTAACCTGGAAGTTGTTTTATACAACTATGATTGAATTTGTCTAAAAGAAAAATATCATATACACCTAGGATGGCTTGAGGGTGAGTAAATCATATATATATATATATATATATATATATATATATATATATATATATATATATATATCCAGCGCATCAGGAGCAGGGTGTCTTGCTCATGGACACCTCGACACTTGGTCAGGTGGAGCCGGGGATCGAACCACCAACCTTCCGGTTTGTAGACAATCTACATGAACCACTAAGCCACTGCCACCCCTATATATATATAAGACAGGACTTAATTTTGTTTTTGATGATGAGCACAGATTAATTATTAATAATAAATAATGCAATATTCCATGAAAAACACAGAATCCCTTTAAAACCAACTTTCTGTTGGCCAACGCAGCGACTCAACGTAACCAACTTGAACCGGTTTGCGAAATTTTTCGTCCTCATGCTAGATTCCAGATCACATAGATTCCTATGACTGGGTTTCTCTCCTGAAAAAATTCCCAAACAATGGTAATTGTGACCAGAGCTACACATTGAAAATGGGAAACATTGTCTAAAATGTCTAAAACAACAAACCCTTAATTAATATTCATTAATTATTGAACTAAATTAGTAACAGAAATATAATTTAACAATTAGAATGTGACTCATATTCTGTACAAAAGATGCATTTACGTTTTGTATGACTCCTTTATAGCCAGATCTGAATCCGTGATGGGTGATTAAGTTATTCATGTGTCCTACAGCAGCAGAAGGGTGTGACTTAGTCATCAGGAGGGAGTACAGAGGGGGGAGAAGATGACTCTTGTTGTTGTGGGCTGTGCAGTGGGAGTGTGGGCTGTGTGTGGAATTGATTGTTTTCTGACTACTTCAGAGTTAATGCGCTAACCGTCATGATGTGTTGTCAGCCCTAAGGGAGTTGTCATGATTGTTATGAAATTATTTATCTGTTCTGCTTTATGGCTAGCATTAAAAGTCACTAAGACAAAAACTGACAATACATTGGCAAACTGACAATGCATGACGCAGCAATATACCAGCATAGATAGCTTCTGGTTAAATTTGGTTAGCGAGGGGTTAATAGTAGGGGTTAGAGGGGTTAAAGATGCAGGTTTTGTTCTGTTAAATGACTTCATCCCAGAGAGTTTTGTGTGGACACAGATGGACAGTGTATATCCAAATAATGTAAGAGTGTGAATGAATCATAAGTATGGGCAACAGTCCGGCAGGCTGATGAGAGGGCCGGTGATGGGATGACGCGTCAGATGGAGGAAATAGTCAGTACTCGTCCTGAAGCGTGGCTTTTTAAAGGCCACAGTACACATAGCTATGAGACAAACCAGCTGCTCTTATTTACTCTGATAATGATTTTTCTCCACCAAGCATGCAGGAAAACATGACATTTATACAAACCTAATTCCCAAAAAGTTGTGACACTACAAATTGTAAATAAAAAGAATGCAATAATTTACAAATTGCATAAACGTATATTTTATTCACAATAGAATACAGATAATATATTCAATTTTGAAAGTGAGACATTTTGTAATGCATGCCAAATCTTGGCTCTTTTTGGATTTCAGTTACACATTCCAAAAAAATTGGGACAGTTAGCAATTAAAGGATGGGAAATATAATGTACATATAAGGAACAGCTGGAGGATCAATTTGCAACTGGTTAGGTCAATTGTCAACATGACTGGGTATAAAAAGAGCCTCTCAGAGTGGCAGTGTCTCTCAGAAATCATGATGGGCAGAGGATCACCAATTCCCCCAATGATGTGGAGAGGGAAAAAAAAAAAAAAAAAAAAAAAAAAAAAAAAAAAAATATATATATATATATATATATATATATATATATATATATATATATATATATATATATATATATATATAATATATATTAATATAATATAAGAGTTTCTCAGAGAAAAATAGCAAAAAGTTTGAAGTTATCATCATCATCTACAGCACATAATATCATCCAAAGGTGCCGTGCGTAGGCCGGAGGCCAGAAAACCATACTTGATGCCCTTGATCTTCGGGCCCTTAGATGGCACTGCATCACCTGAATGTCAGAATGGGAAAGAAAGATGATTTAAGCAATTTTGAGTGTGGCATGGTTGATGGTGCCAGACGGGCCGGTCTGAGTATTTCACAATCTGCTCAGTTACTGGGATTTTCACACACAACCATTTCTAGGGTTTACAAAGAATGGTGTGAAAAGGGAAAAACATCCAGTATGTGGCAGTCCTGTGGGCAAAAATGCCTTGTTGATGCTGGAGGTCAGAGGAGAATGGGCCAGCTGATTCAAGGTGATAGAAAAGCAACTTTGACTGAAATAACCACTCGTTACTACCAAGGTATGCAGCAAAGTATTTGTGAAGCCACAACATGCACAACCTTGAGGCGGATGTAGCCACAACCTTGTAGCCACAATAGCAGAAGATCCCACCGGGTACCACTCATCTCCACTACAAATAGGAAAAAGAGGCTACAATTTGCACAAGCTCACCAAACTTGGACAGTTGAAGACTGGAAAAATGTTGCCTGGTCTGATGAGTCTTGATTTCAGTTGAGACGTTCAGATGGTAAAGTCAGATTTTGGCATTTTCATATATATATTTTCACACTTTAGGCTCCTTAGTGCCAATTGGGCATCGTTTAAGAGCGTTTTCACACCTACCTTGTTTGGTCCGGATTTTCAGACTTACAGGTCCGAATCAAAATTACAGGTGTGAAACCTCCCTCGGACCAAACAAATTAAATTTGGTCTGACGAAAAGAGGTAGTCTCGAGGTAGACTTTCAGACCATTCATAGGAAGTTCTGGTGGTAGGATTAGTGAAAAAACACAGGTTAAACTCATAGCACATGCAGTGATGGAGCGCGCAGCATTTTAAACAGAACCGCTTGTGTAGTCAGCTCGCGTAACTTTTGCAGTTTTATATACTACATATATGTATATATATTTCTCATGTCTGTGAGAAAAGTAGCCTATATGCTGAGTTTCGGTTTATTTATGAGACTGCTCCAGTTTACAGTTCAAATGATTGCTCCGTCACTTTCTGTTTGTCTGCTATATTATTTATTAAAGCTTATTTATTAAATCCAGGCAAATGGATGATGAAACATTTATTAAAATTAAGATACAATTTATACAAAGCTTTTATACAATTTCTACAATTTTTATACAATTTATACAAAGTGGTCAAAATCATTTATGACCCAATGTCTTTGACATATATTACACATCTGTGCACTTTTCATAATCAATATATCCTAGATGAAATTTTAAAATAACATTATAATAAACATAACTATGAAATAAAATGCATTGTTTAATGGCTAAAAAAGTAACCTAATAGTCTTCGCACAACGAGGACGATCATTTGTCAAACACAGTATTAGTATGGTGTTCCTAATAATCCGTTAGGTGAGTGTATGTTGTATTCTGAGTAAATATTGAAATTTGAAATAAATGCCCTTTTTGAAAGGACACCTAGACTTTTCTTGACATAAAAGCTTACACAAGCTTCTTTTAACATTTAAAGTCTGTTGAAAAGTGAATTTCAATAAAAAGGTATATTTTACCTTAATTGTTTTAGGCTACAACGCCAGATTAATGAATATTGACCATAGGGTTTAAGAGCTGCAGACATTTTTATTTGGGTATGTCGTTTTCAGAAAATTCCCAAAAATAGGGACGCAAGTTAAGATTTATGCAAATAATTTTTAATTGAAAACGTTCTTCTTCATGTTTATACAGCCAATAAACCCATAAGTATAGACAATTTAAGTTTGGAAACAATATATCGTATTTATAATGTCACACTTACTTTTTCATACATAATATATAGATTGTTTTTAGGAAGGGGGTCCTTCACAAAAGGTTCATCCTTTTGGAGTGTCCTTGGCACTATAAAGTATGAAAACCCCTGCTGTACTATAGTTTTTTTCCCTAATATTAAAAATAATGATGAGAGGGATAAGAATATAAAAAATGTACCTCATATTTTGATGGTTTAATATATTTATATATACTTTTTAAATTTTGAAATTTGATCATGTACTATATATTGGAATAAAGGAAGATATCCCAGCCTTAAATGCATTTATTTTACCCATCCATAACTGCCTGTTCATTATCGCCAAATGTGTTCTGGGAAAAATATCTTTAGTGGTATAGATTCAATCATATGAAGACTTAAAGATTTAGTGGTACAGACCACTAAAGATCAGTTACTCCTCCACAGCATCTGGCCCCAGACAGATGTAGATGCTTTAATGGATTTTATCTATTTAAAAACCATGCTGAGTACTTACATCTGTTCCATTTAGATGGAATGATGTGTGCATTACATAACTCTACAGGAATTTGTTCTTCATTAATATATTTGCAAATATTAACATATTCGCACAGAATTAAGCATTTAATAGTCAGTTCAAGTCATCTTTATTTATAGAGCTTTTTTTTACCATCGGTTGTTTCAAAGCAGCTTCCTTGTTTACAGGAAAGTAATGCAACAGAGTTAAATTATCATATAGTGTCAATGCGGGCAGATGAGTAAAATTGTTGAATATTTAGTGTCCCCAATTGAGCAAGTAGAAAGCCAAAGGCAACAGAGGCGACGGTGGCAAGGAACCAAAATTCCATCATCAGGTGACAGAATGGAGAAAACAACCTTGGGAGAAAGCAGGCTCAGTAAGGGTGCCAGTTCTCCTCTGGCCAACGAACAAACAGTGTTTGATTATTATTCAGGCAGAATTACAAGTCAGAAGTCATATTAGATCGGAACACTCAGAGTAGTTGTCCAGTTCCATCTCATTGAACATCGAAGTCATCACACCGGAGACGTGTTTGTTGAGGATCGTGCCACTGGATGTCATGTCGAGGAGGCCTTCATTGAGGAGAGTTTACTTGACAAGGTCTGCAGACACTTCAGGGTTCCGTCAGTCATGTCTAGGAGGCAGGTACACCATCTGATCTAGATACGGCCTGGAACTGGGTGACTACAGTAATCTTCGGGATAAACAGAGAGACTAACATTAGCGTAGATGCCATTCTTTGTATGATGTAACGAGTAAATCAGGTGTTATGGAAGTGTTCCCAGTTCTGGCAGAGCTAGTTAATGCAGCCTAACAGACCATCATTTAACTGTGATGATGTAATTGATAATGTTCTATGTGTAGGCCATAGTAAAGAGATGTGTTTTTAGTCTAGATTTAAACTGACAGAGTGTGTCTGCTTCCCGAACAATGCTAAGAAGACTGTTCCAGAGTTTAGGTGCTAAATAGGAAAAGGATTGACTATCTGCAGTTGATTTTGATATTAGGTATTATCAAGTTGCCAGAATTTTGAGACTGCAATAGACGTGATGGAGTATAATGTGTTAAGGGCTTGCTCAAGTACTGGGGAGCTCAACCATTTAGTGCTTTGTAAGTAATAAGCAAGATTTTAAAATGTATGTGATGTTTAATAAGAAGTCAGTGCAGTGTTGACAGAACTGGGCTAATATGGTCATACTTCCTGGTTCTAGTAAAAACTTGAGCTGCTGCGTTTTGTACCAGCTGTAGTTTGTTTATTAAGCGAGCAGGGCAGCCACCCAGTAGAGCATTACAATAATCTAGCTTTGAGGTCATGAACATGTACTAACTGTTCAGCATATTGAATTAAAAGCATTAAATAATGTTTGCTGTTGGACATGCACATGTAAACTCTGTATAGAAGTGTGAATGTGAACATATGTGTTTTTTTGTTGTTGAATGGTGTTGGAATATTCAGTTTTATGTACTGTATTCTGAGAGACTCAAGTGACCTTCAGCAGCAGCATTTGATTTTATGTTGTTCTGAAAGTTAATCTTGGGGTTTTTAGAAGAAGGAGAGTTTCAAGATGGCTACTGTGATGCATTTGATACTTCTTTGCATTGTGTGCTTCTGCTCTCGGCTTCAGACCACAGCTGTGTTGCAGTTTCTAATTTGTCCCAAGAGAAGATGCTTTTGTTGTTCTTCATCACCATATTTCCTGTTTTACACATGTGACACCCAGTGCCTTAGAGAGAACAGAATTTCCTGAAATGAATACAGACTGTAATATGACCAGCTTGAAACCCCATGGGACGAGTTTAGAAAGGCCAACTTTGGTAATTACATTTAATCTTTGTATTTATTGAATATATATATATATATATATATATATATATATATATATATATATATATATATATATATATATATATATATATATATATATATATATATATATATATATATATATATATATATATATATATATATATATATATTCAATAAAAATGTGTATATATGTGTATATATATGTTACATGTATGCATGGCTTGTGTCTGTTAGTTTAGCTTGTGTTTCTCCCCTGTTTAGTTAATTAGTCATGTCAATCACCTGTGCCTTGTCTTTCACCTTCCCCTCGTTATCCTGTGTATTTATTCCCTCAGTTTGCCCTCAGTGTTTGTCGGTACTCGTTGATGTCTAGCTGTGTTGCTTGTTTCCTTGAGTGTGTTAATAAATCCATGTTTATCATTCTCCTTCGTCTCCGTGAGCTTATCTACGAGCACAGCACGTAACTATATATATATACAGTCACCTAAAGGATTATTAGGAACACCTATTCAATTTCTAATTAATGAAATTAATTAATCAACCAATCACATGGCAGTTGCTTCAATGCATTTAGGGGTGTGGTCCTGGTCAAGAAAATCTCCTGAACTCTAAACTGAATGTCAGAATGGGAAAGAAAGGTGATTTAAATGTGCCCTAGAATGAACCTTGCCATAGTGAAATAATAAGAGTTCAGTACATGGCCATCACATACTGTGAGTCTCAAACACCATTGCCTTCTACTTCTTATGTAAATCTCGTGCATGAATGTGGCAAGGGGGGGCGTGGTTCAGCGAGGTCTGCAGCGGGAGAGAGAGCCGCGGGACGAGCGGTAAGTGAGTGGGTTGGACGCAGATTAATAACACCTGTATCTTGTTCCAGTAATGGGCGCGGAGAGAGGATAAAACGCCCGTGGAACCGGAGACCAGGGGGAGAGAGAGGCGGACTGTTGATGCGACACCCTGACCCTGAGTTTACCTGGAAGCCGGAAGCGCTGTGAACCGGAAGTGATTGTCTATGAGTTTGTCTGAAGCACACGCTGAGTGTGACACTGAGTTTGATACAGAAATAAAGAGAGCATCAACAGTCCAACCGACCCCCGTGTCCTCTTCCTTCCTTACATTACGAACTTACTACAATGAAAAACACCACAGAAAAATAAGTGATTATCACCATAATGCCACCTGTGACGTAATCGCTCGGATCATTAATACGTACACCCCCAACATTTGCATATGTCCAAACATGTTCATTGTCAGAACTGCAGCCGAATCATCAGGAAAACACGCGTCACGCGAGAATAGCGAAAATGGCAGCTCTCGTGGACACAAATGTCATGTTCCAGGCTGTGCAGGGGATGTGAGGACTTTTCATACCCTTCCCTCAGATAAAAAATGTCAACAGTCATGGTTGATGTTTATTATAATCGGATACCGTAACAATTTAATTCAAAATGTCTTAAACTGAAGAAAGGGGCAACTATATTCCTGCAAACAGTAAGTAGTGCTTTATCCACTTATTGACTGTTTAAACAATTTCTGATTAAATTGCAAGTTTCTTAGAGAGACAGCATTGTCTAGACAACGCAAGATGCTAGTACAGTAACAATAGGAACACCAAGTACCATACAAAACTAAATAGTGTGTCTAATGAAAAAGGTTAAAATTATTTTGTATTACAAAATACAACCATATATACGCATGTCATACTAAGTTTAGTTGACGTTTAGTTGCTAACGTCACCTTCTCCATCATATAAGTTAAAACGATAGTCATTACATAGATTGACAAGGCTTCTATTAATTTTGAAAAATATATATATTTATATTTTTGAGAACTGAGGTAAGATGTTTTTGCAGCCTTGTATTTCAGAGTACATCACAGTCACTATGTAGCCTACATTGTGACTAACGTTATATAAACATGCAGTACCGTTGACGAAAAAATCCCTAGACGATTCTAAAATGTAGTTTAAAAAATAAAAACTTGAACAAAAACCACTGGTTTTGGTTTTGTCAGAGAGAAAGATGAGCGTTCGTGCCCGTGGTTGCCAGATTTCTGACATTTAAATCCCCTAATCAGAGCTTTTCTGTTAAAAGAACACGTATACTATCTGGCAACCATATGCACGCAAGCTCTCTCTCGCGCATGGATGATCTGAAAACACCAATAAACAAGTAAGCTGCATTTTATCAATCTCCATTTGAGATGTTCTGCTTAAAGTGTCATTCAGTCGGTCTGTGTTCTGTCAGGACTCACGAGCCGCTTCACTGAACAATTGAACTGCTGTGTGCTTTGAGTTGCTGAAATAAGCAAATCAGAGCAGAGCTCAACATTAATATTCATGACTTTTCCAAATAAGGCAAAAACAGAGCATTACATCCTAGAGCCAATTTATAGGATTGTAAATAGACCTGTAAAACTGTATCTGGACATTTTTTGCCCTTAAATAAGCCAAATACCCTCTATGTAGATATAAGAACAATTGAACATATTGTTTCAAATCATTCTAGGGCACCTGTAAGCAATTTTGAGCGTGACATTGTTGTTGGTGCCAGACGGGACACAATCCCGTAGATCAATTCCAGATTTCACAATCTGCTCAGTTACTGGGATTTTCATGCACAACCATTTCTAGGGTTTACAAAGAATGGTGTGAAAAGGGAAAAACATCCAGTAGGCAGCAGTCCTGTGGGCGAAAATGCCTTGTTGATGCTAGAGGTCAGAGGAGAATGGGCAGACTGATTCAAGCTGATAGAAGAGCAACTTTCACTGAAATAACCACACGTTACAACCGAGGTATGCAGAAAAGCATTTGTGAAGCCACAACACACACAACTTTGAGGCGGATGGTGTGCAACAGCAGAAGACCCCACCGGGTACCACTCATCTCCAAGACAAATAGGAAAAAGAGGCTACATTTTGCATGAGCTCACCAAAATTGGACAGTTGAAGACTGGAAAAATGTTGCCTGGTTTGATGAGTCTCGATTTCTGTTGAGACATTCAGACATTCAGATGGTAGTCATAATTTGGCTTAAACAGAATGAGAACATGGATCCATCATGCCTTGTTACCACTGTGCAGGCTGGTGGTGGTGGTGTAATGGTGTGGGGGAGTTTTCTTGGCACACTTTAGGCCCCTTAGTGTCAATTGGGCATCATTTAAATGCCACGGCCTACCTGAGCATTGTTTCTGACCTCCTGACATCCTTTATGACCACCATGTACCCATCCATTAATGCCTAATGTTGCAAGGCAACGTGGGGGAGAGGACGCTGGCGTTGTCTGTTCGCCGCTTCTCCACCCACAAATCATGTTACTGTACTATTAGATTTAGATTTTATTATGTTTGTGACTAGTCTAACAGTCAGAGCTACAATTGGGACTTATGCTGATTGCTGGCAGCCACTGAGAGGACGTTGTTCACCGTTCGCCGTTTTCCACCGCTTCTCTGATGTTTATGTTTGATTTGCTGCGGTTGGTTCTGGTTTGAAGGACATTTGATGTTTCTCGCCGCGGCTGCTCACTGGTGGTCTCCCTCGGGCTTGAGCTGCATGGTGGCTGAAGTTTGCACCGGGCTAGCGTCATCCGGGCCAGCGTCATCAGCATCCGGCATGATGTTGGGATGTTCCGCTTCTCGGCTGCACCGCTGTTCCATCTTGCATTGCGGCCGTGGAGCGGCTTGGACTTCTGCGCCGACCCCGGTGTGTCCACAGAAGTGCCCGGAGAGCTTTGTCTGCCTCCTGTATGGTGCTGCGGCGATCCCCATTGTCTGAATCGTCATGAAGACCCATCATCTGGTCTTCAGCTGTCATGCCTCGACGACATCATCAGGACACTGCCGCTGGGAGAAATTTAAAACATGGAGTGGACCATAGTGTGCTGCGGAGCTAACAGAGACTTCCACCATCAGCTCTGTTTCTGTTCACCATCAGCTCTGTTTCTGTTCACCATCAGCTCTGTTTCTGTCCACCATCAGCTCTGTTTCTGTTCTGTTTTTTGTGTTGGTTGATTGTTTGTAGTATTCTATATTTTTACATGTTATTCATTTTTTGTTATTTTTTTCCCCCTTTGTTGCACTTTGAGATTCTTCGGAATGAAAAGTGCATTATAAATAAAATCTATTATTATTATTATTATTTATTATCCTCTGATGGCTACTTCCAGCAGGATAATGCACCATGTCACAAAAAGCTTGAATCATTTCAAATTGGTTTCTTGAACATGACAATGAGTTCACTGTAGTAAAATGGCCCCACATGAACCACATCTCAATCCAATAGAGCATCTTTAGGATGTGGTGGAACGGGAGCTTCGTGCCTTGGATGTGCATCCCACAAATCTTCATCAACTGCAAGAAGCTATCCTATCAATATGGGCCAACATTTCTAAAGAATGCTTTCAGCACCTTGTTGAATCAATGCCACGTAGAATTAAGGCAGTTCTGAAGGTGAAAGTGGGTCAAACACAGTATTAGTATGGTGCTCCTAATAATCCTATATATATTTACATATATTTATTTCAATTATTATACAAATTGGATGTATTGTATGTATTCTCACAAGGCTTCCTTTGGATGTTCTTTTACCACATTACTGGATGGAATTGCCGTTTCTGGGCTGCTGGCCATGATCAGTGGAAGAGCCAGAATTTAAATCACATGGGTCTCCCTCTCATCAGACCAACCAAGCATGTTCGGCTCTGTCCAACTGCTGTGCTCTGACATTGTTAGTGAGATACAGGATATCCCTGAAGGGGAAAGGCAGCTAAACACTATCAGACCTAATCAACATTGTTTGTTAACAAACAGTAAGCCAGACATCCTTCTCGATGATATAACACCCCACGCCCAACAGATATAAACAGTACGCCATGAGCCCCTAGGCAACATTTCAATCCGTAAATATTTTAATCACAAATAGTCATATTAAATTCTTGCAGTAAACTTACTTAATGCCATGTTCAGATTCAAGCCTTGAACTTGACACTTGTCTGTCTCAGGTCATCTTACAAGAACAACTTTGACCCCTTGGTGAAATCTAGAAATCCCTCACTTGTTTGTGGCCACACGTGACTTGAGGCCTCATTTAGATAATGGTCGATATTAGACCTGTTAGAGGATTCTTATTACGTCAATGCTAATTGCGGTCCTGCTAGGTGGTCTGGTTATTTGTGGCTTCCTGTCACTATCAACAATGTCAAAGTAACACAAAATGGGTTATCAAAGTGTTTGGTCACAACTAACCCTACAGCTGTGTAGGATAATGTGGAATGAGGCAGGTTTAAGCGGCATTAGAAAAGGATGCCCACATGATGTCAGTACATGATGTCACAGCTATAGAGTAGCCTAACATCTGTTGAGTTGATTTTTTTCTAGTTAAAGGTAAGGTTGATCACTTGTGAGAGGACCGTATGCAAGACATTCTTAACTATTAAAACCACGGAGGATTCCATGGGAATACATAAATATGAGCCTGCATGTAGGGCTTCATTTCAAACAGATGAAACATACACTGTGTGTCTCCACCCTTTATAATACAGTGTATTTATCGCTGTTGTTGTGTTGAGGTAATACTGTCATTATGGCCACACCCGGCCTTGTATGCTCTAATCATGTGTCTGGCTGGACTTTACACAGGGTTTACAGTAAGAGCCATGTTATGACACCTAAACTGAATCCAGGAATGGTTAAAAACTGTGAGGTCACCAAGATTCAATGAGGTCACCAAGATTCAGTGAAGTAGAAAACAGCCTTGTCTCACCAACTTTTTAAAAATGCAATGTTGTATGATCATATAATTAAAAAAACACATAAGTAATGCAAAATATAACTCATTAATATTCTTTCTGTGAGTTTTGCATCATTTACTCACATAAAGTAAATATACATACATTGTTCCATTGTGGAACACACAAATTTAGCAGAATCCCTGAGCTGTTCTTGGTATAATTGTTTGTGAATGGGCTTTCAAGCTCTTAAAAGACAAAAACACACCATTTAAGTATTATAAAAGTTATGTATATGATTTATATATTACGCTATATTGCCAAATAAAAGTATTGGGACACCCATCCAAATAATTTAATTCAGGTGTTCCAATCTCTTCCATGGCCACAGGTGTATAAAATCAAGCATCTTGGTATGCATACTGCTTCTACAAACATGTGAAAGAATGAGTCGCTCTCAGGAGCTCAGTGAATTCAACCGTGGTATTATGATAGGTTGCCAGCCATTAGCCCATTCCTGAAATTTCCTCACTGCTAAATATTACACCGTCAACTTTTAATAATAATAATAATAATAATAATAAATTTTATTTATAATGCACTTTATATTAAACAAAATCTCAAAGTGCTACAGAATTTAAAAACAAAAACAAAACAATCAACAACAATAAATAAATAAAACGGAAAAATAAAATAAAATAAATTAAACAAGTAGCAAGTCAATTAAAAGTCAATTAAAAGCTCTGCTAAAAAGGTGGGTTTTAAGACCACGCTTAAAAGTATCTATAGTCTGTGGAGTCCGCAGGTGGTCAGGGAGAGCATTCCACAGACTGGGGGCTGCAGAGCAGAATGCCCGATCCCCCATAGTACGGAGATTGGCTGTGGGAGTTTTGAGGCGATACAGCGAAACAGAGCGGAGGTTACGAGTGGCTGTTTGTGTGGTGAGGAGTTCCTTGAGATAGGAGGAAGCATCACCATGGATGCACTGGTGGGTAAGGTGAGAGATCTTGTACTCGATCCTGAACGACACAGGAAGCCAGTGGAGTGATTTTAGAATGGGGGTGATATGGTCGTATTTGCGCACCCTCATGAGGATCCTAGCAGGGCTGTTCTGAATACACTGCAGCCTCTGGAGATTTTTGCTAGGGATGCCAATAAGGAGCGCATTGCAGTAGTCCAGCCTGGACTACTTTTAGTGGTATTATAACAAAGTGGAAGCAACTGGGAAAAACAGCAACAATGCCACAAAGTGGTATGTCACATAAAATCACAGAGCGGGGTCAGCGCATGCTGAGGCACACAGTGCGCAGAAATGACCAACTTTCTGCTGAGTCAATAGCTAAGATGTCCAAACTTCATGTGGAATTCAGATTTGCTCAATAAAAGAGTGTGTCCCATGAAAAGGGTTTCCATGGCTGAGCAGCCTAGCCTCACATCACCAAGTGCTATACAAAGCATCAGACGCAGTGGTGTAAAGCATGCCACCACTGGACTCTAGAGCAGTGGAGACGTGTTCTCTGAGTGACAAATCACGCTTCTCTGTCTGGCAATTCAATGGACGAGTCTGGGTTTGGTGGTTTCCAGGAGAATTGCAGACATATTCCTTGGTCTGTGGTCCAACTCAGGTCAAGTCTCAAGTCTTTAGGGTCCAAGTCAATCTTTTTTCTATTTTTAAAAATATTTTTTTTCAGCAAGTTGTTATAATTAACAGTGTCGAACTATCAAAACAGATTCCTTTTTCTTTAAAACAGCTTAATAAAGAGCACAAAATACTACTTAAATTATTACTTTTAAGTTTCCAAATTTGTATAAAGTTATACTATTTAGAACCACCACAAGGGGGGAAAAGTGCTGTGTGTATTTTGAGCTATTTGAGTTGCCATAGTTTGCTGTAGATCTCAAGTAATGCTGGATAATGTAGTCTTACAGAGCACCCGCGGTAACAAAACCATAAATTACGAATTAAGTATGAAGTGTTCCAGATACAAATTACCTTAGTAAATCTGGATTATATTCACGTTAGCAAATAACCTACTTTGGGGGAAAACACGGCAGCTTCCCTTCAGATTAATTGGTTGCTTTTCAAATTAAATGACAGTTTTGTAAGGTAAGGCTTGACTATTGTTACTATTTGTGGCTAATTCATTTAACAGACGTTTTTTAATAGGTGATGAATTTGCGTGCCTTCAGATGTGTCATGTTCGCTGGCTTAGTGTGTTTAGAAATGTTTTGCTGTATTGGCTGCTGCAGCACATATTTGTGAATGAATGAATAGTAAAAGGAGTTGTTTTCGTACTGTCATGTGGGGTAGTAAATAGAGAACATAATCAAGAATGCCATGCCAAAATACTTTTTTCCACAAGTCTTATTCTTCAAGTCGATGTCAAGTCCAAGTCAAGTCTAGAGTAAAATCTCAGGTCAGTTGTTTGCGGCATTTTGGATAATTTCATGCTCCTAACTTTGTGGGAACAGTTTGGGGATGGCCCCTTCCTGTTCCAATATGACACCAGTGCACAAAGCAAGATCGATAAAGACATGAATGGGTTAGTTTGGTTAGGAGAACCTTGACTGGTCTGCACAGAGTCATGACTTAAAATCCAAAAGAACACCTTTGGGATGAATTAGAGTGGAGAATGAGAGCTAGGCCTTCTCGTCCAACATTAGTACCTGAACTCACAAATTTGCTTCTAGAAGAATGGTCAAAAATTCCCATAAACACACTCCTAAACCTTGTGGAAAGCCTTCCCAGAAGAGTTAAAGCTGTTATAGATGCAAAGGGTGGGCCAACTCCAAATGTAACCATATGGATTAAGAATGGGATGACATTAAATTTAACGTGCATGTAAAGGCAGATGTCCCAAAACCTTTGCAAATATAGTGTATATTCCAGATCTTTTGAAGACACATGGTAGCTTTTTGTGTTGTTATGCTCTTATTTTAAGTTGTTATACCTTCATGAAATTATATGGAAATGAGCAGTGTGAACATTCTTCTAAATTCTCTTTTTGTGTTCCATGGATGAATGAAAGTTATATGGGTCTGGGACAATGTGACAATGGTTATGGCAAAATTTGTCTTTTTAAATTAATCTAACCTTTAAGGCGCATTATGAATGGCCAGTTTCAAAGCTGCGCCTGAAACAGTGGAAATGTTTAGGGAGTACCCTAGAAAGTTTTGCTCTGAGCTGGAAAGAAAAACAGAAAATGGTGGCTGCCATGGTGATTTGGGCAATAGTTACACACAGTAAACGCTGTGGTACTCGTGCTTCAAAGGATCATTCAGACAGACCAAACTGGCACAGTCAAAAGATTCATGGAAATGTTCAGACATGTGATGAGGCATAAACAGGTTTGTTTAGTAAAAATGTAATAGGAGACTAACCACACCTCTATAATAAAAAAAAATCTAAATTAGTTCCTCACTATCTATTGTAAATCTTAGACGGACGAAGAAACTGTTTAAATTATTATTGTGTTTTCACCACTATAAATATTGAGTTAAGGATCAATGTTCAAGGCAGTTTAAAAGCCAACTTTTAAAATGTTAATTATCAACCAGAAACAAAGTGCAAATACAATGTTATAGATCTTTTCCTGTTCAGTATACAACCATTCAGAAGTTTAAGGCCAGTAAGATGTTGTTATTTAAATAAATATTCAGCCAGGAAACATTCAATTGATCAAAAGTGACAAAACTGTTTAATAAAATTAAACAATTTTTGAAATTAAATTTCAAAATCTTGTTAATAAAAAGAAATATTTATTGATTAGCTATCAAATCAGCATCTTTGCATCAGTAATAAAATAAATGTTAAATTATATTAAAATAGAAAACATTATTAAAAGGGGGGTGAAATGCTGTTTCATGGATACTGAGCTTTTTACACTGTTAAAGATTTGGATTCTCATCCAAAACATAGACAAAGTTTCAAAAACTAATGTTGGACGCTTGATGGAGAATTTCTGTGTCAAAAATACTTCTTCCGGTTTCTCACAAGTTTCCGAGAGTTTTTTTCGAGTATGGGTCCGCTTGACGTTAATACGGTCCTTGTATGGGCCGTACGGGCTCTTCTCCCGGTAGGGTGCGCACGCGCGTGACTAGAGCGAGAGAGGAAATGCACGGCCATAAACACTCGCTCAGATGCAGATCCAGTCGTCTGTGAACACTTCTGACGCGCCACTTTATTCCTATGGGTGACATGAAGCGACTTCAGCGCTTCAGCACAGCATTCCGGGAAGGCAGCGCTGCATTTGAACCGATTTGAACGCAGAAATGACGGGAAGCTTCACAACATCGCTTCAGTCACGTCTCAAAGTGGATTTCCACGGTCACTGCTGTCACAGGACTTCACCAAATCATACCAAAGAAGTGTGTTTTTGGCGGAGCGGTCCCAGCGATAAAGGTTCGGTCCTGCTTGTGAAGCAGGCGGTGAGTAAAACTGCTTCAAATGTCTGTGCTGTTGGCTATCGTCGCGTGAGTAAACATCAGTAAACGACACGATCACGTGCTTCATCATTCAAATGCACTAACGGTGACTCCATTGTTGTTCTATGTATAACGTTACACTAGTCTGACGTGCAAAACCGTTTTGCTTGCTACTGCTAAGGTTTAGTCGCATACAATAGTCCATAAACCGAATCATGTCCTCATAAACTGCGAGTAAACAAGCGCAAATGTTGACAGGCCACTAAATACAGTACATACCACAGAGACGGACGTCCTGATGTTGCTGTTTCTCCTGTTCAATTTATTTCAGCCTCCGAATTTGATTCTGGATCATTATCTGTATTAGCTGAGACTATTGGAGATTAATATGGAATAAATAAATATTCAGTAATATTAATGATTAAGAGTTGCCAGGGTTTTGTCAACATAACCCGCCAAATTGCAAAAAAGAAAAAAAAATTTTTTGGTAAGGTTTCCCTGCAAAAATTAGCATTCCGATGGCTAAATATCACATTATTGAGGTTGCCTTAACCTGCGGACATGGAAAACAGGACGCGGCAACAGTGTTAAAGTAGCTCAATCCCACTGGAAATCGCCTGACTCACATTTAACTGGTCCTGTTACTGTAAAGCTGCTTTGATCTTGAAACAATATGTATGGTATGAAGCATTTTTGGGACCCAGTAATATACTTTTGTCCACTGTAGTGGACATTATATTTTAGTGAGTATCTGTGACATCACACACCTCACAGTTTTGAGTCAGGATGTCCTTTATAGAGCACATTCAGGGCTTTGCACAGATACCAAATGTTTGGAGGTTTCACCAGGACAACAACATCTTCTTGGTCTTTAAAAATGGCTGATATTAATGTTTAGCACTCTTATGGAAATATGATAATATTTTGTGATTATAATTTAAATCGTATTAATTTTCAAATTGTTTGTTATAAATCGGCATCTCAGGAAAATGCTATGGGGTTTCTAATCAAAATAGGACTTTTTGTTACAAAACAGGGCACTGATTTCATAAATGTCCACTGTAGAGGACGCCAGGACTTAAATCATGTTTATCAGGCATTTTGGAGACACAACAAGTAAATAGGGAAATAAATTACATATCAATATTCCTATGAAATATTACATATTATTATGAAAATATTGCCAATTATTACTCTCATTATTACACTTCTTTTTTCATTACATGTTGCACCAAGAACACAACAATATGCAAATTAGATGCAGTGTACTGATACATTGTATTGAATGGGAAAATCCAAGTATGGCCATTTTACCCACATATTGCATAAAGTAAGATGGTATGTCAAAGCATTATGTTATATATTTATAACATAGCTCAGAATCATCTTTAAAAAAAGTTTGTTTTAAAAAAACTAAAAAAACGTAAAAATGTATTTGCAAATTAAAAATAAATCTTATTGTTTTTGCCTATACATGCAATTACATTTCATTAAAAAAAATTAACAACTGAGTCCTGGTGTCAACTACAGAGGACATATCATAACATATTAATACAATATAATTTTTCAAAAAATAATGTGTCCAATTGTTTCTTATGCTCTAAACAATCTAATGACATGAAAAAATACAAATTTCGAAAACTTTTTTTTTTCTTCTGGGTCCCAGGAGGTTGTATAAATAAAGGTGACTTGACTTGTCAACTTATGTTAAGCACAGACCTTATTTTACTCATAAATTGAAAACCCCCAGGGAACCAGTGGAAAATTAGTCTTCCAGGTTTTTCTCTTATTCCTGCACCTTATTTAGCTATTGTATAATTCAATTATTCACATTACCAAAAGCATCTAAAAGAGTTTTTAGTTAAAGTATAATTGAGATCTCCTGAGGTTTAAAGTTTGAGCCTGTGAATAACATTTTCCTCTGGGTTATGTGTCTATCTTTCACATGCCTGTCCTGTCTTGTGTGCACATGTGAGTTTTGCTATTCTGAGCATGTGCTCATGTAATTGTCTGATCCCCCCCCCCCCCTGTTATCTGATTAGTGTTTGATTTCTCCCACCTGTTTCCGCTTGATTTCTTCCCTTTATAAGCTCCTTGTGTTTATCAGTCTGTGTCCTATCCTTGTTCTGTCTACGTCTCCCAGTCCCCTGCGACTTGAGAAACTGTTGACTTTCAGTTTATGTATTTTCTAGTTTATGTTTTTCCCCTCGTGGGTTTTGTTTTGTACTTATGTATTAATTTGTTAATACATTATCAGTTCTGCACCTGCACGAGTCCTCGCACCATTTCCTTTGTGTCTGAATGTATCTGGCCTTTGCGACCATAGACCGTAAAAAAATATGGATGACGCAACATCATCCGTTTCCGCTTAGCAGATTTGAAGCTTTCAGGCGGCATGCGCAGTGCTGACATCTTGGGATCGAGTCTGCACAGTAGTGATTTCAGGACCGGAGTTGCGCAGTAGCGAGCAGGAAGTACAGCTGCAATATCAAAAGCCCGCCCACACTCTCACAGATGAAGAACAATGAATTATGTTGGTGTGAAATAAACAGTTATGGAAATGTAGAAATTAAAGCTATAGCTCCAATCTGCTCCCAAAAATCACGAAAAAAGTCTGTTAGTTCCTCAGTGACAACTTCACTCAGAGAAGATGTGGATCTCAGCTGTCAATCATGACAGCACACCCCCCGTTTTTATAGCATCAAATAACTAAGTAAAACTAAACTTATTTTAAAAACGAACACTTAAAAAGAAATCATTGTGATGATAACTGCATTCAAAGACAAACTAACTGGAGAAAAAATATTTGAAGCGTAATTTTATTGTTTAGTTTGCCTCGAGTCCATTAGAAAACACAGAAGGGCAACTATACTGAGACCGGTCACCAGGGGGCAATCAAGGTGCGAAAGCTTCAGTTTCTGAGAGGGGTGCTGCCATAGATATAATATACGTAGATGCCTCATGACGTGCTGGAGCGTGATCCACCATCGCCGCCATATTGGTTGGGTCTCCCAACTCAACGCTAGCATTCAATCGGAGTCAACGGAGAGCGAGCAATTATGCCCGTATTTTGTGCAGCTTACAGTTGCAATAATGCAATATTGATACCAGATCGCATGGGATTACATTTCACAAGTAAGATTGAACAATAATTTAGGTTATTTTACAATTTATACATCATTTCATGCTTGTCATTTGTGGTGTCTGTATTTCACAAAGTACGGCTGCACTACATCGCAAAATTAACTACCCTGGAGTTACAGAGTGCAAGCATATGCAAGAAGCTGTGCAAAACAGTTCTTTTTAAAGGATTTTAGCTCCCCAGTCCCAGTTGTAAGCCAGGGTAATGTAAGATGCTGGAATGACCTGGAATAATAATGTTTACTTTAGGCCTTTAAAAAATAATAATTCTGAGCTGGTACAATATATATGGGAGCTTGTATGATATGTGTTACAGAAGGTGAGTGTGTGTGTGTGTGTGAGAGAGAAATAAATTCAAGTGAAAAATCAAACTTGTTTCTTTATTAAAATATAAAATTCATAAATTTATACATTTATCAATATGCCTGTGTGAGTGTGTGAGAGAAATAAATTCAAATGAGCAATCGAACTTGTTTCTTTATTAAAATATAAAATTAATTCATTTATACATTTATCAATATGCCATTGTGCGCGTGCGTGTGTGAGAGAGAGAAAAATAAATTCAAATGAACAATCAAACTTGTTTCTTTATTAAAATATCACAAAGTCTTTCTACATGAAAGCAGAATTTTTCAATGTGTGACAGCGTCCTGTATCATAACTAAGTCTCTGCAGTTTGTAACAAACCAAACCGTGTGAAAATCCGGTAAAAACTCGGGGAGTTATGATCATTGTAGTTGAGAACACATCTTCCTCAGTAGAAATAAATGTGGGGTGGCGCATTGGGGACCCATCCAAGATGGCACCGCGCTGATATGTCTGCTCCAAAAGGCAGCGTCAGTCTATGAGGCATCTAAGTATATTATGTCTATGGGTGCTGCAGGCTTGTTTGCGACTAATGCATACTTCTCTCAGTTTCTTAAAGGTGTCATAACCTGGTTTTTTCATTTTTTTTATACTGTTGTCTGAGGTCAACTAATGACGTTTGTGTGGTTTTTACATTCAAAAACATCATAACCAATAAGCTATTTTCTACACTGGTTTTGAGGCTCTCTCCTGAACACTGGATTTTGAAGTAAAAGTACTACTCGTCAAATATTACTCCGTTACAAGTGAAAGTTGTAAAAACAGATTTTTACTTAAGTAAAAGTACAGAAGTATTTGTTTTTAAAAGTACTTAAGTATCAAAAGTAAATTTCCTTTTTATGTCGATGCATTATTTTATTATTGTTGTATAAATGCACATTATGCCATCATGGTTTAAGACATTCAGTGATGCTCTATCTGACATACCATACGACTAACTTAAACTCATTTAAATACTTGTATAAAAGTTACAAAGCTCTTTATAAAGCTGCGGTCATTTTAAGGCTGAATGCACTGATCCAATACACTGATACACATCTGATATTCTCCCAACTTTACTCTTCTCTTTTTCCCAGACGTTTATATTTTTAAGTTTTATAAGACATGCATCAAGTGTATGCCAACTAAACTAATCTGATTTTTTTGTGTGACTGAAACATACCTTTAAATTATGGCTATGGGTGCACACACTCTGCCTAAGAACCGTCTTCTTCCATTTTGCTATATGAACTGATCAGTGTTCAAAAAAAGTTGGGAAAATGTATATGACTAGAAGAGTCATTCCTGATAGACTGTCTGCAACAACAACAAAAAACCTTTTAAAGAAGAAAAAACTCATGCACCGACTTTCAGAGCTGCTAGAGAAACAACTTTTGACCTAAATTGATATGTAGTGGAGTAAAAAGTATGATATTTGTCTTTCAAATGTAGTGAAGTAAAAGTCATAAGTTTCCAGAAAAAATAATACTCAAGTAAAGTACAGATACTAGGGCCGGGACTTTAACGCATTAATTAAGATTAATTAATTACGGGACTTTAACGCGTTAATTAATTTACGCAAAAAAATAAATAACATAATTTTAACTACACTTATCTTATTTTTGCACCGCGGAACATTTTTCAATGAATGAGTTTCGACGGACCGATTATACTGGAACACCAACTAGCATTCACGAGTCACGACAACAACAAACCATAGTGAACATGAACGGAGAAGCTGATGAGACCGTTTTGCTTGGCCCCGAGGATGAGAAATTTGGTTTTAAAAAAACGAAATGATGGAAGCTGCGACAAAAGCATGGCTGTGTGCAAGCTATACAACAAGGAATTTGCGTATCACCGCAGCACATCGAGCCTCAAATATCACAAATATGCTTTTGCTACACTTAATGGCAAACATTGCACTGGTCTGCTGGACTGAAATAAATAAACAATATTTTGTTGATTAAGCTTATGTATTCAGTCATTATTCAATGGTATACTAAATAAAAATACATGTAAAAAAAATACTTCTCATTGTTCTCATATGCAATTAAAATGTGATTCATTTCGATTAATTAATTACAAAGCCTCTAATTAATTAGATTAATTTTTTTAATCGAGTCCCGGCCCTAACAGATACTCAAAAAGTACTTAAGTACAGAACTCAAGTAAATGAGCCAAGTTACTGTCCACCTCTGGTTTCGTAGCACTATGATGTAAGAATGAAGCACAAGATTGTTTGCTGGGCCTGGTGTTTATAAAAGCTTTTCTTTGACTAACAAGGACGTTTTTAGCTCTGAAACTTCTGAAAGGATATTCTTATATTACCATGAGCTTTTATATATGAAAGTTGTTGGAGAAAGCTGTGAGAATGTCATTCGTTACAAAGTACAAAACCACAAACACCAGAACGACCAAGCAGCATGCCCATAATGCATTCAGAGCACTCTTTTTGTAATTAGAGGAATGCATGTAACTGTAACAGTGGTTTGTAAAGTCTTTTTTTATCAAAGGCAGTCATGTAAAACCCTCGGGTCTGGTCCCACAGCACTAAGCTGCCACTCAGAGCACCTGTTCTTATTCTGGACGTAATCTCACTTTAGCTCTACCTATATGCTCTTATGTCTGCAACAGAGAAGGCTTCCTATGTCATTCAATCCCAGGACCATGTCACTTATAATCCACAGTAATTGATTTCCATGTGTGTGTGTGTGTGTCAGGTCCCCCAGCCTCGTCTGAGTTTGTACTCAATGGCTTCTATGTAAACACACTATTACACAGATTAACATTTAAGGAAGTAGTTACATGTTTGTCTGAACGTCAACACAATCAAAACCAGATTACAATCTTAGGCCACAGTGTACTCAACTCCCTCACACACACAAAAAATACACCTGTTTCTTACCCCTGCATATTCATATTCACACATTGTGTGGTTTTGATGCCATTTGTGGCAGTATTTTCTTCTGACAGGAGACTGAAATGGCACACAGGAGAACAAAAATGTTTTTGGAGGCAGCATAGAAGAATCAGTGACAGATTAAAGAGTTAATCCTCTTGAGTATCTGTGGGTCCGACACCCCACGTCATGATGAATTCCTCTCAACACTGTGCAAGACAATAGAGGAAGAGTCACAGATATAGACCTCATGCTTCCAAGACAGGGCCACATACACAAAAGCACACACATATAGCCTGCTTTGTTTCGCTATCTTTGTGGGGACTCTCAGTTTTTATACTCTACACACTGTAAAGTATACTCCCTTACACTAAACATAAACCTATACCCATCACAAAACACTTTATGCTTTTTTACGTTTTCAAAAAAATGTTAATCCACACACACACACACACACACACACACACACACACACACACACACACACACACACAGAAAGGCATATAAACCTCACATCGCTTAACTTTCTAGGTATATTTATTCATGAAATAGCTGCAAGCACATGCAAAGTGCACCTGTCAAGTTACATTAGAATATTGTAAAGGTGCGTTAAATGTTGGCCTACTTACAACCACAAAAGTTTAGGTTATGTAAAAAAAAAAAAAAAACTGAGGTGCTCGATAACCTTATGTTAAATTAAATTAGACTGAAAGCAAATCAATGTCTTCTTGTGAGGGGTAGTCATACTTTTTTATATACGTCCTTTAGACATGAAATGGCATTTGCAACCCATTTTACATCTGTAATTGGACAAATGTGCTCTTTCGAGGATGTCAACAACAAAAATAAGCCTATAAACCCATTTAAAGTGGTTTAATACCCACTTTAATACCTTTTTGCTTTTTGTTATATTCCATATCTTGATAAAAGACAGATAGCTTAAACCATTTTACGATGGTTTGCTGGTCCATCGGCTGGTTTTAGAAGGATTTTGAGAGCTTTTCAGCTGGTTTGGTTAGGCTACCAGCTTGCCAGCCAGCTAAACCAGCTGAGTAACATCTTGGCAAATCTTGTGAGACAGGCTTAGAACAGCTTAAACCAGCAAACCATTTTAGCAGGGTATAAACCATACAGAGCCATCAATGGTTTTACCTGTGGTGGTTACTATGGTCTTCGTAAAAGCCACAGTTAAACTATGATTATGAGTAGGCTATGTGGTAAATAACTGCATAATACAATAAAAATGAACACAAAACAAACAAGAGGCTGATTATGATTTAAAAAATGTTTGCCCTTGAAAAGGATTAAGCATAAAGCATTTTGATCAAAGTTCCTAATTCCTAAATCCTTACCCCTAATTCGTTTGTAATGAAACGTCTATCTGGGAGCGCACGGATTCGTGGGCTCGCCTCTTTCCCCGCCTCTTCCTTTAACTGCTGGGGGGCGTATTCATCCGCGCACACACATACCGATTGACATCGCGCCGTTTTTATCTGCCTCACCAGCTCCGGTTTCCCCCCCGTTCAGCTTCAGCCTTTCCCCCCGTCAACTGCCGCCATGTTTTTTTCTGAGGCAGGATGACAGCAGAGAGTGAGCGCGGACGAAGACGGATATAAGACTGTAAACCGTCGAATTACAGCATTTTCCCCCTTACCAGGCGACTATTTTTTATTGCGGAATCCGAGGAACTCATTTCTCGGTAAATTTGCTAAAAACAATGACCTAATTGTAGTATTGTTTTGTTTTCTTATGGCGTAGGCACATTTCCTAATATATATCCTTTTTATTTCAGGATGGGAGGGGGTCCTCCCACATAAATATAAAATCCATAAATTATTCTTTCCTCCGTTTTGAAGTTTATACCATGAAACAGCAGAAAGTCAGACGCCTAACGTTATCTGAAGAAGAACCCATTCCTGCCTGCGCTTAACTACCTCCACCAGCGAGCGAACCTACAGGAATAACCAGACGAGTGATCTCTGCGTGATTGAGTGCTTTACCACGAGTCATATGCTGTCAAAACTTTGTTTCTTAAGCAAACTGAAGATAGAAAAACGACTTTTAATCTAATCTAAAGTGAAGATCCGTGAGAGCGCATTTCAAAGATGACGGGCAATATTCCTGTCGACATGGTAAGAATATACTCATTCTGTAAAGGGTTTAGTGGTGTATAATATATGGTAAAATATTGTAATGTTGCGTTCCTATTTATTTTGTTACTTATTTGTTTTCTGTTGTTACTAAAAAGTATTTATTTATTTTTTTAAAGATGATCAGTATCTGTTTATGGTAACTTCTTGAGATGCTGTTAATTATTCTTTAGATACTAATACTTAATACTAATATAATAAAAAAAAATAATACTTAGATACTAATACAGTCAGTAAGTAGTACATTCAGTTGTTACTAGAATAATACTGACAAATTGCGGTGACATTGTTTAGAACAGTTTGAGTAGTTAAACTAATATAATAATACTTTTACTGTATATTTGGTTGTGAACTAGTATAGTTATTTGCAACAATTGTAATGCATACTAGTTGGAAGTGGATATTTAAAAACTGAACCACAGATCCCTATTTAATTAAAAATGTGTTACTAGTATCGATGGATTAGTATAGCTGTCACTATTGGGATTCTGACTTAGTAGCAAAGGAATGTTAACTCAGTAGCCTACTACAAACCAAGAATGAAAAGTACTAGTGAAAAAAAACTACTAGTCATTCTTGGATTACGTACTAGTAAATTACCTGAAAAATAAGTACAAGTAACATAAAAATGGATAGGCCTCTAGTCCTTTTAAAGAATAAACATGTTAAAACAAATGTTTGTCAAAGATCAGAGAAGGTTAGCCTCATTGTTAGTCTCATTGTTGCTCTTCCAGATATATGAATCCAAGAAAGACATGAAGGACAGTATTATTAAACGCCTTTTGCTCTTTTGGCAATAACCCCATCAAAATTCCACCTCTATCAGGAAGGGCAGTAGTGTAAAGATATCCTATCAGATGGCTTACATAGTGCTGTTCTGACTGATAATGAGGAAGTGTGATCAGGGAGATTTGAAACAGTCACTGTTCTATTTGCACAACTAAAAATGTCTCGAAATATGAATCAAGGCGAATGATCACAACGAAACTCCAACATTAGAATCTAGATGATGTCATATAGGTTCTGTTTAATCCTCAATACATGCTTGTAGAATGACATTTCGAGCTTTGCACTGTGATGTAAGGCTGTAATAGATTGAGATAATATACCCGTGGGTGGTGTAGTGCTGCTACCTGCTAGTGTTCTCCAGTGTTAATCCAAGGACTTGGGGAATCTGCTTATCAACCATAAAATGCAGCCCTGATTTTCTATTAAAATTTTGAAACTAATATAAAAACAAAACGAACTGTAGCACTGTGTCTTAGTCAAGCGTGCTTTGTATATTCCAAACAGCTGATCTGGCTGTCAAACTCCAAAGATGCCAACGCTCTGACATGTCAGAGACTCTGTTTGATGTAATGTGCACTGAGGTCTGACGTGTTTGGCCTTTACAGTGCACATTGACTGTCCTTCTGTTTCTGCACTTGAGTAGCATTAAAATGTAAATCTGGCCCTCAGAAAGGCTTTTTTGGGCATACATTAAAAGAGTGACGCCACGTATTGTTAATTGCTTTAAGGGCAGAAATGTGAGCTGACCCTGATGATGACAATGCATCTCTTGACGTCTCTACAGGAAGAAAGGTTTTTCTCACATTATGCAAGCAGGGAACAAACCAGGAACAAAGTGTTATGCTATAGCCTGAATTCAGGCATTGATTATCTAAGATAGCTTTGAAAACCTTAAACATTCAAACCTCACAGGAAATACTTTTGTATGTATTTGCAAAGGAACGATAAAGATAATCCATCACTTGCTTTAAAATGAATCAAGGCTTTTTAATGCAGGAGTTGCCTGACGTTTTTCTACTTTGGGTTTAGGTGTCTATTTTTGGTCTCTCGGAGCAGCACAATGAGTTTTAGGATGAAATGTCCTCTCTGTGAAACTTTGAATCATTGTGTGGTCTCCAGCTGAGGGGCATTCAGTTGGGGGGTTGGGTTGTCAAACAATGGGAGTGTTTGTGTGTGTGTGTGCATACACATCTTGTGGGTGGGCATTTTAATGAATGGGCTTTTTTTGCAGAAAGCTCTCAGTGTTTCAAAGCAACGAGATGTTGTTGAAGCCTATAGGTGCTACATCAAATATGTTCTTTTAAAAGGGGTTACTTTGATCAGTTGTGGGACAGAGGTGTGAAGGAGAACTCAATAGTCCTGACGGTACTGTGTCACTTTGTGTGGTGTCATGTGGTATTGTGTCCTCTATGTGTAGGGGTGAATTAGGGGATACTATCAGGAGAAATGTCAAGGAGAGACCTCCCCTATGGCTATTTTTCACACACTTAAATAGTGTTGCTCAGCACTTTCAGAAGTTAAAATTATGTAAACAATAATTGAGGTGCTTGATAAACCTAGATTTTAAACATAATTAGTCTGTAAGCTAATACCATTTTGTTATTGTATTTATACTTTCTGTAGACGTGAATTGTGCAAATTGATGTGAAATTATTTGGATATCACTTTAGTATACATTAGAATGGTTGTGATTGTTGGGATGCACAATATATCAGCAACATATCATTATCTGAATAATAAATGATAATAATTTTTTTGATCTTATCCTTATATAACCGATAAGAAAATTGAACCAATATATTCAAGCCGATAGATAATGTATTATTTCCTTCAGCTGAGACACTTCAGACGCACTGCTTCAAATATGCTTCAAATATGATAGGAATCACTTAAAAAAAGGAAAATACAGTTATGGGCAACATGTGCAACGCAAGTCTGACATATAAGCTACATAAAATTATAATAAGAACACTGTAAAATAACAGTTTCCTCGCGTTTGTTGAGGGAGTTACACCTCCAGTCAAGTTCGCTTGTGCATTCGCATCTTTTTGTGCCATTGTAAGTTGTAATATTATATTTATTCAGTGTATAACTGATTAATCTAATATATGATGCATTTGGCTGACTTAATTAACGATCAGTAAAGCACATCATTACTTAGAACAAACAGAAATGCTCATCATTAATAACTGTTGGGACTGTCAAAAAAAACGTAATGAGAACATTTTTGTAATAAAATGTTGTGAATTCTCTGAGTTTAGTTGTGTTTCAGTGCACTGTTATGGGAAGAGCACGTCCACAACGCATTCAACCAAGCACGGTCAAGTTCGCGTGTGCATTCGCATAATTATTATAAGCATATGTCGTAATATTACGTTTTATGTAGTATAAACATCTGATTAATCACCTGTTAGTGATTTTGTGCCAATATAAGTTGCATTGTTATATTTATTTTGTAAATATCTGATTCTTCTCATATATGATAAGTTTAGTTGTTAATTAACCTGCTAAACGCTTCAGTTTAAGGTTGTTAATTTTCTTCAGATTCAGCACGCGCAGCTCAAACACCAGCGTTAATAGGGCTTGGGCGTCATGACGTCATTACTTGGCGTGGCGGCCATGTTGATGGCATCCTTTACTGCTACTCGGACTACTGCGCACTGTTTATAGACGTACTCACTCTCAATCGTGTGTCTTAATTTGATTATTTTGGCGTTATTTCAACTATGGTAAACCGTTGCTGCATTTTGGGGTGTAACAGCGCAACACATAATCACCATGGGAAATGTCGAAAATGGATTAACTTTCCACCGCTTTCATGCTTGGAGGCGCAACCACGGACAAGAAGTAATAACGATGTGCAAAAAGCAAGAATTGTCACACAATCAGATGTTTTTTTAGTGTTTATTTGCAAGTAGTGCAACCTGAGAACACAGAAATGTGGAATGCTTCAAGGTAAAAGGTTACAAATAAAAAATGAACACAGAAAACGGAGTGCAAGTTAACGGAGTGCACTTTATATAACGGAGTGCACTTTATATAACAATAATAAATACACTTTTTAAAAAAATAAATTATTTCAATACTATATAAGCAAATAAATAGGTATCTATAAAATAACAACAAAAGACACAGAAAATGGAGGAAGTGCAAATTATAAATATAGTAAACAATAACATTGCAATAACAAATAAAAACGGAGGCAGAGCAATTTCTTATATAACAAAAATAATAATAATAATACGTTTAAAATAATAATAAAATAATAAAAATATACGTTTCGGTTAGACTTTATTTCGATAGTCCACTTTAAACATTCTACTAACTATGTACGTTTTCAACAGCATGTCAACTAACACTAATTAGAGTATTAACCGTACTGTTAGTAGACTGGTAGGTTATGGTTATGTGTGTTGGGGTTCGGGTTAGTAGAATAAGTTGAATTGTAGTTGCAAAGTTACTTATAATCAGTAGAATGGCTGTTGGGGACCAACAAAATAAAGTTTTCGTCGTCGTCGGTGCTCCGCTCTTTCTTTGGAAATGCATGTGGCTCCAAAAGTTTAATAGTTCCGATTTTGTCTCTATAGCGGTCCCTGCCTTCCCTATTTAACGTATCCCTGTAAATTCCACATCCCTTTCAGGATTTTAACATGTTTTTTCTTTCTACCAACTCTGCTTCTCCTCATTCGACTTGCTGTATGTTTACATTCGCGAGGCCATCAACATGGCCGCGACGTCCCAGAATGCAACGCGGTGCCCAAGCCCTATTTGCAACAATAGACTAATATTAAAGATGTTTACTATTACTGTAATATTAAACATTTGTTTAATAATATTAATAATACATTATTAATTACGAGCACTTTTATTGTTCTCACATTAGTTTCATCACCAATATGGATTGATTAAAGCAATTTCCTTATTGTCCTTGCGGAGGCTATTTTATACATGGCACATGCATTTTGATTCTTTATATGCAGCCTAAGCTATGTTTGCATTAGTATTTTTAGTTTTTGTTAGGCAATATAATTTTTGGTAAGATTAAGGTCTCATTTGTGAATGCATTAACTAACACAAACAAACAGAGAGCAATAACCTTTGTTAATGTTAATAATGAAAAGTTGTTTATTAACAGTCCATTCACAGTGCAATTACCTAATGTTACTTAACCCTTTAACTGTCACCCCCGTTTTTGAGAATGGTCATGAAAATGCACTATCCAAACTTAAAAGGCTGTAATTCAAGAATGGTTTGGAATATAGACTTAAGTTTGGTCTTGATTTAAAGAAGACAATCAGCAGATTATTGCTGAAGTGAAAGCATTTCAAAATATGAAAGAATGAAAAAGTTATGGAAGTTTAAATTTACTGAAAATGAAAAATACAGTACTAAATATTTTTTATTTTATATAAAATATATATTTTACAAAAAAATGTTTTACTCTAAAATTACTATAAAATCAAAGGCATATGTCTAACCAAGTTGTGTTCCAAATTTGAAGTTGATATCACAAAAATTGAAGTCCCCATGAGATTTTGTTTAGGCGCTATACCAAAAATAGCCACCGGGTGTCATTCAATTTCCATTGATTGTTTTTTTGATGCATTTTCCTGTAAATTTCTGTCCAAATATCACTTCCATCACAAAACAGTCACCAAATATGGAACCTTGAGACTCAGACCTTTCCAATGATATGTGTTTTGTCAAGATTAGAAAAGATTTTGATTATAAAGTAGTTAAAATACATTCCGTAATATGAAACATGACACTGCCCACTAGGGGAGGAACCCGCTAGAAGAAATTAGAGTACCATTTCCATGGTAACGCAACGTCTGATTTCAAAACGGTTTTCACAGGATGAATTTTGAGTTCGTAAGCTTTCGAATGATACCTAATTTATGATAATTACTAAAATATATGATACGAAAAAAAGGCAATCAAATGCTAACAAAAAATAAACCTTTTTTTCTAATCAGGCTCTCAGAGTTTATCACAATTTAAATTTATCGGCCCATTGGTTATTGGCTTTCATAAAAAACATAAAAAGTCGCATTCTTTCTGTTTGCAAAATCAAACCAGGTTTGTCATCGAGACTTTTGCAAAATTATGTAACAAAGCTCAAATCAATAGAGCTCATCAGGGAACCAGAAAACAGAAGGACATGGCTGCACAAGTCACTCTCTTTTGAGGGTTTATTAGGCCATTATAACATCATTGCATTTCATGACAGACAGACCCTCTTCTGAACACAAACAGCCAGCCTGCTATAGAACAACAGGAGAAAGGTAGAGGAAAGGTAACGAAAAGTGTTTGCGTATGAGATGGAAAAGGTCTAGAAACCTAGCTCCTTATCATGGTATGAAACACAATGCAGTACGTGCCACGATTTCACATTTACAATTAAAACTGCTTGGACAGCGTGAGGGATAGACTCAGCATGTTGGCGTGGTATCAATTCAAACATCTCACACAGAAAAAGGTCATTTTCAGTGTTTACCTTTTTTTCTCTCTCTAATTTTTTCAACAATATAGGCCTATGTTTTAATTCAAAATGTTTCTCTTCATGGCTTCACAAATGTGCAGGGATGTCTGGGATCACTTGATAAAGTAATACAGTTGACAGTTGAATGCAACATGCGCAGTGCCAATCTGCCATATACGTAACATAATGGGAAACAATATAGAATGTTGAGAATTCTTTGTGCTGTATAGTTGCCCATGTCAGTGCGTTATTCGGAGAAAGCTGATAAAGTTCAAGTTCACTTGCATTTGTGTCCTTTTGTGCAGATGTAGTGTTACGTTTATGTTCTTTATCTAGGATATCTGATTAATCTTGTATAGGATGTCATATAGAACGGGCATTAGTTTTCTGCTGTTCATTCACTCTTCAGCTTCACCTCGTGCAGTTGCTCCTTTTAGATGTTTAGATGTTCGCAACAGTGTTTAATTAAAATATTTTCACTATAATCATGAAGGACACGGCCGGCATCCCACCCACCCACCCACGAGTGCACAAGTACTTGTTTTTAAGACCTAGCAGTACCCGAAATTAAAAATGGACAAAAATGGCCATACCTAGTTTAGACAACCTACTCTGAAATGGAATTGCTAAATCATATAGAAATTGATTTATTGTGAGAAAAAACATCACAATGCATTAATTTAGCACAGTCCTAAGATGAAGAACAACATAAAGACAGAGAGATTAAGCTCAAGTCTGTTTTGTTATCTGTTGTATCTATAGGTGTTTGTTTGAATAAATGTGACAAATATAACATGATGAGTTTGAATTGCATAAAATGAATCAGTCCAGAGAGTGCTTATGGGTCAGTAAGGGTTAAAAGGCTAAAGAGGGAGCGAGAGAGCAAGGAGGGGGAGGAAGTAGCTCAGACTCACTCAATAAAGGATCCTTTCAGTAGAGTGAGGAACAATTTACAACAGCTCTGTGAGAGAGGTGCTCACACACACACACACACACACACACACACACACACACACACACACACACACACACACACACACACACACACACACACACACACACACACACACACACACACACTGTCATGGAAAGTTAGAGTTATTCAACGTCATTTTGTGTAAATAGTGCTCAGTGGCTTATTATAAGTTGTTTTAACTTCTCTGCAGAGTTCTACATATTCATTACTGGATGTGAGTCAACATATATCTGTTTTTACATGTTTCCAAAGGTGGTTCTGTTCAAGTTTTGTGTGAGTTGGGCAGAGACTGGCTGCAAAGGGTTGTTCCACTGTAAACAGTGGCTCTCACTCGCCTTTATGACATCATTGCGCAAGCATCCTCTTGTAGTTTAGTGAAGTCACAGATTGAAATCTCAGGCCAGACTTCCCTTTTCCTAGAGGCCTCTTCATACCTTTCTCTCTTTCTCCTCCAAACCAAATGTTTTTTTCCTTCTGATCATAAGATGTGAGCCAATCAACATTCTGCCTTTGTTTTTAAAGATCACTTCTGAGGCAATTGCTGCAAACTATAGTTAAAACGTGCTGATATATGAATCATCAGAGCAATTGCAGAATATTTCTTTATTTTACCTTGTCAGTTCTTATCAAAATATCATAATTCAATCTTTCAGTGAAACGTCAGACATATATATGACTCCAAACTATTTGTAAACCCCGCCCCACTCTTAAAATCAACTGCAAGTTCACATTCAGATCTGCCTCTATCCATTCAACAACCAATGGATTGAACTGATGGTTCCTACATTGTTATACAGTCCTACATTTTTTCTTATAAATTATTTTGCAGTGCACTGAAATATGACATTTGTGTTTGCACAAATGAATCCTAAGTAAAGGGATTTTAATCAATACAGCTTTGTGAAAAAAATATCATCCACCGCTCAAAAACGAATAATAACAAATCACACATTGAAACTCAGAGAATGAAACATTCAGTTGAAAAATCTTTATTTACACATTCTATAATTTGTTCAGAACAAAAATGTGACAGTCAATGGAAACCAAAATGATCAACACACTGAGGATGGGATTCAAAATCCTATAAAATAAATCTGAGTTACAGGTTTATCCAAATTGCATGAAGTTGCTATTTATTATGCAAGTCAGTAGTGTGTATGGCTCCACATTCCTGTATGCACACACAACAATGTCTGGGCATGCTCCTGATGAGATGGCGGCCACCGCCCAGACCTGGATAAGGGCATCAATGAGCTCCTGTGCAGACTATGGTGCTACTTGGAGGCTTTGGATGCTCTGATACCTAATGTCCCAGAATTTCTCAATTGGATTCAGGTCAATGGCATCTATGCCTTTATCTAAAAGCTGCCAAAACAGTCTAGCCACATGAGGCTGGGAGGAACCCAGGGCCCACTGCATCAGCATAAGGAGGAGCATGTGGAGGACTGTGCAACCCTCCAAGGATATTCCTCCCCAGACCATTACTGACCCACCACCACACAGGTCATGCTGGATGATGTTGCATGCAGCATAACATTCCCCATGGCATCTCCAGACTTTTTCATGTCTGTAATGTGCTCACTGTGAACCTCCTCTCACCCGTGAAGACAACACCACTGAATTCTGGTGTTCTCTGGCAAAGGCCAATCAAAGCACAGGTCCCACTAGAGGACTTTTTGCCCTCATGCCATCGTCTTGAAGTTTGTTTGTGACAGTTTGGTCAGAAACATGCACACCAGTAGCCTGCTGGAGATAATTTTGTAGGGCTCTGGCAGTGCTCATCTTGTTCCTCACACAAAAAAGCAGATACGGGTCCTACTGCTGGGTTGTTGCCCTTCTACACCCCTGTCCACCTTTGTCTCCAGTTATCTTTCATGCTCTTGAAACTGTGCTGGGAGACACACCACACCTCGTTGCGACAGCATGTATGAATGTGCCATCCTATAATCCGTGCAACCTGATTAGGTTGTAGGTATTTCCTCATGCTATGCAGACAGTGACAAGGACCCTAACAAAACACAAAACTAAAAACAAATCAGTCAGGAAGAATAAAGAGAAAACAATTGTCTATGGCACCACCTGCAAAATAATTTATTTTTTGGAGGTGGTCTTGCTGTTGCCTCTCCAGTCATGGACACTCATTTAACAATCACACTTGTCTTTGAGTTAATCTATCATCATTGTGTATTTTGAAATCCTCATTTCCTTTTGTAGATTACCTGAATTTGTTTTACTTTTGTTTTTGAACCTTGTTGCATCTTGACCACCTTAGTTGGACATAGAACGTTACGTACATATTGAAATACATTGATATAAATTAAAATGCAATTGTACTGCCACAGTCTGCTTGCTTTATGCTCGTGCTTATTTAATACCATTATGCACCCTGTTTGTCAAAAATAACAAGAAAGGGCTGTAGGACAGAATAGAGTCATGACTTTTAATGAAAAATCTTCTCTGGGCTCACCCAAAAGAAAAGATAAAAAAAAGATTTTCAGCCATGAAGTTGGTCTGTGGAGCTTTGTCTGTGGTGCTGCAATAATTCCGTTTGAGGACATGTGCATGATAGTAATAATAAGTGATGAGAAGGGTGTTTTGCAGGTTTGTAATACATGGCTGTTATACAATATCAAAAGGCCATTTCTATCAGAAAGCCACCTCACCGATGGGGAGGTAAGTGAATGGCTCCCCTCCCCCACTCGCTCTCTCTTTCTACAGATGTCTGCCCCTTTTTCAGCAGAAGGCACGTGGACAGGGCCTGCAGGGCAGGAGGCTGCCTGCCTTGCCTTCATCTGGCCACAGGAGATGAGAGAGTGTTCGCTCATGCTCATCTTTCCTCTTTTTATCTTGAATGTTTTTTCTTTTCTCACATTTCCCCATTACTCCATCAGGAAATTATTCAATATAAATGTATATAATATAATTTTTATGTATAATATTTTGAAATAGTGCAAGCCAGAATTGCCTAATCATTCTCATGAAGCGGAAATCTGTCCATATTTTCTGGCCGAGCTTTATTCTCTATTGTTGAATGTGTTTAAATAACAGAGATTATCCAACATTGTGACCTTCAAGATGTGTCACAATGTCCATAAAGCACCTTAAAGGAATCTTATTTCAGTTCTAAAAAGGTCAGAGTTCTAGGTTTGTGTTTATTCAGCGCCACTGAGAGCACATTGCTAATGTGTTTATAGAAGGTGTGTAATTAGCCTCAAGATCAGGGAAAGTTTGTACAAAGATGAATCATTCACAGATTCTGCAATTATTAACACCAGTGCGAAGACATGTCCACTTATGTGATTGTAAGTGGCATGTCATCAGACGGGCCTGCATAGATTTAAGTGATATCACCACCCAAGCCCTTGTTTTCCCATCCAGTGAGATGCATCGTTTGGGCCAGATGAGTGTTTGTAAGTATGTCTGTGTGAATGATTGTCCTTCAGGACTGCTGATGGGGCATCTGGACAGGCTGAGACTGCAGTTGCTGGTGTGCTGTGATTAAGTATGGAAGCTAGCTCTCTGGTGCTAATGGCCACCATGTGATTCGCTAAAGTGAGTAGCGGGGAAGACCAAGAATGAAATAATGGGAGTAAAGGATGTTCTAGTCGTCATGAGGAAATGATTGCAAAATGATCACTCTTACCGTAGCTATTTAGTCCAGTCCATTATGGAAAAAATCTATCAAGGAAGTGTGGAATTTTTCTTGCACCTCCTTTGTGTGTGTTGTGTATTTTTTATAGTAAGTTTTGAATATCCAGCAGCTGAAACTAGAGCTTTCATTCTTGTCTCCTCAGATATGTGGCAACGATTATTAACAGAAACATTATGTTTAATAAAGCAGTATAAGCATTAAGAGAAACTAAGCCATAACCTTTACAGAGAGGACAAAGTCAGTCTGTCTGTCTATCGATCGATCGACATCCATCCACCCACCCATCCACCCATCCACCCATCCATCCATCCATCCATCCATCCACCCATCCACCCATCCATCCACCCATCCACCCATCCATCCATCCATCCATCCATCCATCCATCCATCCATCCATCCATCCATCCATCCATCCATCCATCCATCCATCCATCCATCCATCCATCCATCCATCCATCGAAATACTTCATGCCACTACATTTCTTGCTTTGTTATAAGCATGACAAGGCAAACGCAGCTGAGAGCAAAATCAATCACTTTATGTTCAACCTACCGTACATCAAATCATGCAGAGAACATCCAGCCTCTTTTGTGTTGCCGTGTGTGCGCACGGCTGTGACTGTGAGTCAGTTCTCAAATTCCTGCATTAATTTGTGCTATCCACAGAGGTCTTGGAGATAGATAGAGGGAACTTTGCAATTCCTCTACAGCCCCTCTTGCAGTTTAATTTCCCATGTCTAAATGTGCCATCTAATTCTCAGATCTCATGTCATTTAATGCTGTTATCTCTTTCTCCTGTGCTGTGCTCTTTATAATGAGAATTTAAGAGTCTGACACACATCAGAAAGCTTTCACATATTAATAAATTGACGGTCTCTTTTCCTCAGATTTTCGGTGCCATAACAGTCTGTACAATACCATGAAAAGACGCTTTTATGAGATGGTAAGGAATAATTATGTGGACTGAAATTAATTTTAAAGCTGTGACTAGAGACTAGAGGCCGGATGAGCTAAATATTATCAAACCAATGCCAATGGTCATGTGCTTTTGACCCCTGGCTGAAGTGAGTAATTTATCCTTCCATTCCCATGTCCAAATGCATTGCAATCTGTCATTTTGGACATGTGCTTTAACTCAAACTAGGCCAGACCATTCTATATTCTCTTCAGAAAGAGTTCAAGGTGACCTGTAATGTTGAATATCTATGCAAATCCCAAACAATGGGTGGTTTACTGTACTCATTGGTTTTAACTTTCTCACCAGCGAAAGAATCAGATCTCCACAGCAAAGCGGACCAACCTGTTCTGTCTCATGCTAAGAAATTAAAAAACTGGATTGTACAGGCTGTACTGTACCTGACAGAACCTGAAAACGATATGTTGTTTTTCTACTTGTCCTCCAAAGTATTGAAAACATACAAAAATGGTTTCCAAAAGAAACTTTGTTAAACTCATAAACCTTTAGCATGTTGTTTATGTTATTTAATAGACAGGAAATGGCATTCAAAATCAAAAATCTACTTGTGATGTTCTGTATAGGCCGGAAATTAGTTTAATCTATTGGGGAATTACTGGATTGTAAAAAGCTAAAAAATTAAATGGTTTGATGATGATGCTTGTATAAAAAGATGTAAACAAGCATCGCTATTGTGAACGTCAAGGGGAAGGGAGTTCCATAGGCGGAGGGCATCATAAATAAAACCACCCATGGTAGTTCATGATCAACCAGCGTACAAACCAGCTGAATCATTGTGGATACACAGGTCATAATGACTCCTTAAAACAGTTTAAAGTAGTTAATAAATGCATTCATAAGTGCAGGAAGATTCAGAAGTACTAAAACGTCTTAAAATTCCCTCCCTGAGCAGCGGCAGCTAGCACCAGCGTTCACCTGAAGTTTAAAGTAAACCTTTAATAATGTTATGTATTATTACAATTTAAAACAACTTTTTTTCTATTTTAAAATTAAATGTATTCCTGTTATGGCAAAGCTGATTTTTTTTTTAGCAGCTGTCTCTCTAGTTTTCATTGTCACATTATCCTTCAGATCTCATTTGCTGATATGGTGCTCAAGAAACAATTTTTTATTTAATATCATCAATGTTGAAAACAGTTGTGCTGCTTGGTATTTTTAATTAATAGAAAGTTCAAAAAAAGAACAGAATTTTGTAACATTATAAATGTCTTTACTTTTGATCAGTCTAATTGGGTAAGTTACTCTAAAAAAGTAATTAATTGCTAATTACTAATTTCATCTTCAATAGTGTAATTAGATTACTGTACAAATTACTTTCACCAAAAAGTATTTAATTACTTATTACTAATTACTTTCGAAATCCTGTACCAATCTCGACTAAAGCCTAGTTCAGACTGCATGAGTTTCAAACTCGTCAGCTCACTGCTCTTTTCACACTGCATGACTATCTGGGGGTGTTCAGTATCTGCTGTGTTCACACTTACCAATGGATCGGCGACAGAGTGGTTCACACTGCATGACTATACAAGAGGAAAAATCGGCGAAAACGCTCTTTCTCCGGTGCGCAATCTACCCAACATTCCCAACCAAACACACGTGCGATGTGACAAGTGAACAACGCAAGATCACACGTGCGTCAGACCGGAGCGATACCCGCACGATACTTAGAATTGTTATTAAAAATAATAAACTGCAGAAAGTTTGCGCTCAAATTGTCTGTGTGCTGATTTGTGGAGTTTGAGGTAAATAAATCATTTTGCAATGAGTTGCGGTGGTGGCTTGTCGTGCAAATATTTGGCCTTTGTTTCTGTTTGATATAATTGTAAAAATATCTATTAAAACACTGATATTATGTCTATAACTCCTTTCTGAACCTCCCGCTGCCCTGTATCTCACTTTCTCATTTGCTGTCAGTCATCGGCAATGTAATTTTCAGTCAGAACTCATTTCACACAGCAGGAGTTTGAATCGCCGACAGGTCCAGATATTTAGCATGGCAAATATCTCGCAGCCGTCGGTGACTCGTCTGCGATTCTCTCTAATCGCATCTTTGATCATTCACACTGCTTGATTGTCACTCGCGTGCACGAGCACTGATTTGCCTATGATCTTGGGCGTTTGTCTAGCCTGGATGCCAGCCGAACCTAGCCCCGCCCACAACATTTTTAGGTCAGGCAATTCGGTCTGGCATCTCTCCATAGAGTAGTAATTATCCCCGAACAGAAACTGTTCGGACCAATGAAATCATCAGGGCGGGCTTTAGACGATGACGGACATATGATCAACAGTAACGTAATCATGCACGTCATCAAAGGTGCTTGGATTATATTTACTCGAATCCTAAACGGAGAGCTTGTTTGTATATGCATTCACCTTCACAATTTCTCTCAAAGATGATGATCATGTTGGTTAAGTACTTTGTGTATCATTAAATTCTTTTATTTTTTTACAACTAAGATCGTTTTTTCCAGCACGTGTGCAGACAGGGTTGCCAAGTTTTTACAACAAAACCTGCCAACTACTAGCCCTTAAACAATAGCTTCTCGGGGGGTTCTCCGGGGGAAAAATGGTGTTTGGGGGGTAAAATGTGTGTTATTTTGGCAAGATTGCCTGCTAAAATTCGCACTCATCGGCCTATATATCACATAATAGTCGCTCAACCCTTTCGATATATAAAACAACCGCGAAAAAAAAACGCGGAACTTGGCAACACAGTGCAGTTGAGCTCTGTTGACATTTGACAATGCGTCGCTTCGTTGCTCTGATTGGTTGTAGGTCTATCCAATTGATGTCTTTCCTGCTTCGGTTAAAACACGCCTCATAATCACAGCCCAATGGTGCAGTTTCAGACTCATATTCTGACTAGAATTGAGTATGACCACGTCAGGCTAGCGTTTGTCTGCGATTGTGCAAAACCTGTCGGCGAGTCAAAATCGGGGCTAAAATCGGGCAGTGTGAACTAAGCTTAAGTTAAGTGATTCAAGGATAGACATTAAACGACTCATTCAAATAAATAATTTAAAACAACATACATTTTTCTTATAAACTGAGGAATTACAAATGTGATAATATATAAAAACATGCATTTTAAAGTTACACTTCAGATTTTGTGGTTAATTCCACTATTATATTATATTATATATAATTGTTCTACAGTCTATAAACAGTAGTTTAATTGCAGAAAACATAAGAGTTAATAAATTACAGTAACTAATTACTTAGTAACTATATACATCTAACACTGGTCTAATACATCCTTGCTAAAAGAAAAGAAAAACTTTACTAAGTGGTAGAGTATTCCTTAGGAGAAACAAACAAAAAAAAAAAAAAAAAAAAAAAAAATATATATATATATATATATATATATATATATATATATAAATGGCCTGCATTAATAGATAATTAACAATACTACCAGGAACAAGTATATAAAGAAATGAAATGGGCTTACTTGTGATTTGTTTATTCTTTGTTTATTTAAAGCAAGCAGACAAGGTAGGGTCCAGTATACCCTAATTTCAAACTGAGGAATGAAATTACACTTCCATTCTTAGAATGAGATGCTCTGAGAAGCTTCTTCACACTCTCTGAGATATGCGGGCGAAATTCCGCTAACATTCTGACTGATGAAGGAGGGATGAGTGAGTGTGATCACAGTCTTCAAAACCACCTCAGTCCCAACTACATCACAGACTCCTGGAGACAGACAGATATGACACTGTTTGAACCAACACTCTGTTGTCAGGGGGAAGATGGATGGCTTCCCTTATCTGTCTTGACTGTTTATGACTGAGGTAGAGTTCGCACCGAGAAACAGACTCCGAATCCATTGAGCTGAATGAATGAGTTTTGTGCCTGACTGAAATGGATTTTTCGGTACACAAAAAGAGAAAATGTTTATCTTTTGTTCAGCGGTATGATCATATTTTCCAAATACTGTGGTCTTCTTTGTTTGCCTGTTGTTCTGACTGATTATGCAATGCTTAAACTAGTATTTAAAAAAGCCCTCTGTCAAGATAATATCCTTTGTTCAGAGCTTTTCTTAAAGGGTTAGTTCACTCAAAAATTTATTAATTATTAGTCATTAATTACTCACTCTCATGTCGTTCCAAACTACACGTGATGCAATGAGATTCCAGCGTCAAGCTATTTGTCTGTCCACACCAGACGCGACGCAACTAAAATCAATCAAAAACCACAACCAATCAGAACAGTGTGGGCGGGTTCTCACACCAGAGATTAATCTACATTGATTAATTAAGACATCTGTTTAATTAACACTTTTAAGGCTCAGAAAGGTAGTAACCAAAGGTGTTTAACAAGTGACTCCAGTGGTTCAACCTTTATTTTATGAAGCGTTGAGTATACTATTTTTGCCCCAAATTAAATCCATCTTTACAATGGAGTCCGTGAAAATATCAGCTAAACAACTTAAATTATGTATTATTAAGCTTTGCTGACTAGTCAAATGTAATCTAAATATACAGTATCCTTCATTTTTTACAGTATAATAAGGCCATAGTTATTTTTACAACAGTGCGAATGGTATCTTTACTAATGAAGAATATGATATTATTTCTGGGCTAAGTGTTTTTTTTCCCTCTCAGTATTTATTTGGTGTCTAACAGCCTTTTCCCTTTTTTTAAACCTTTTCCTTTTACTATGTTGTGGCTTACCCCCGTCCATCTCGGGTCAATCACAAGCGGACGGCACTAAATATAGGTATAAATGGGTTCTATTTTGGAGACGCTTTGTGATCCAGTCACTTGAAGCCTAGTGTGAACTTGAGTATGTCCTGAGTTTTTTGATAAGAAAGAGATCAACAGCATTAGGCTTGTGCGGTCTTTAATCTCTAATGGCTTCCTGTGAATCAGACATGTTGCAGGTGACTTGTTTTTGTTTTGGAACGCCACGTCAGTGTTCTTTATCCAGCTTTTACACACATAACCAATCTCGCAATTGAACTCACTAATTTCCTTTCTCTCCAAAACGGACAAATCACTGCTGGAGGCGATGTTTCTAATACTGTTTTCATTGATGTGCGGTTGCATAAGTGCTGTGAGTGTGTGTCTGTTCCCTATTGCATAAATGTCATTCCCAGAACAATCTGGCAGACCTCTATTTTGAGATGGGCAAAGCCGGTCGACACGTCACATCCACTGTGGTCAGCATTTGTTGTGGCTGCTTTTAGTTCAGACGTCCTGTCTGACACACTCATTAATGTCAGCATTTCTCTCTCTCTCACTCACTTACTCACTCACTCACTCACTCACTCACTCACTCACTCACTCACTCACTCACTCACTCACTCACTCACTCACTCACTCACTCACTCACACACACACACACACACACACACACACACACACACACACACACACACACACACACACACACACACACACACACACACACACACACACACACACACACACACACACACACACACACACACACACACACTGTGTCTCCTGGCAGAACCACCAGGTTGTTTGTCCTTCTAAAGCAGAGAATCTTCTGCTCAACTTCTGAGACAGAAAAGCTACAATCCTAGTACTTCATGCTCTGTTTGTAAATATATCAAGCTGAAACACCTGCTCTGGGTGACATATCTGTTTTCAACATGTCAGCTATGGAAAGACTTCTGCAGGTGTTATTTGTTATAAGTACGTTGCAGTGCCATATTACAATACAAGTGAAACAAACCATGTTTGATCTTGTAATCTACTGAACTGCATTATCATATTGGCAACATACTACTAGTAACAAACAAATAACTATTCAATATTCAGCTAATATTTTAAGATTATTAGCATTGGCCAATAACAACCTGGTAAACAGAAGTACTATATGTCCAAGCATTTATCGGTTTAATTTTCTTAGGGCTGCAACTAACAGTTATTTTAATAATACTTTTTTATTTATCTTATTAAAAAAGGCCACTTTTTTAATTAACAAAACTGAGGGCTATGAAAACATATACCGGTAGTGACTATATCTACACTTACAATATATATATATATATATATATATATATATATATATTAAAAAAAATGGTAACCATGGTTTTGCTTTAGATCGATAGTTTAACTATGGTATTTGTGTGGTTATTCAATTGGTAATTAATGCGTCAAAAATATGGTTTTACTTTAATAAATTCATGGTTCATTTTCATAAGGTTTTATCTGTGCTATACATTATATGTAAAAAAATTACTAAGTGAAAGAACAGTTTAAATCCCCATGTTAAAATGATATTTAATTTAAAAAAAAAAAATCAGCAGGAATTAACACATTCGCTATTGAGAAAGTTACCCGTTACTGTCATTTCTTAATTTCTTTCTTTATTTTTTTCTGTAAATAGGCTATAAGAAACATTTTACATTTATATTCAATTACATGCACTCTAAAAAATGCTGGGTTAAAAACAACCCAAGTTAATTGACAAACCCAGAAATTGGGTTTTTTGAATGGGTCCATTCACTGGGTTCAAACAACCCAGTTTCTGGGTTTGTCCATTTTCAACCCAACTTGGGTTGTCTTTAATTAACCCAGCCTTTTTTAGAGTGAGCTTTTATTCCTTTACAGTTACTATCCTTATAAAATACTTGAATTACTTGTTGACTTTTAAACCTATATTTAGCAGCGATTTTAGCTAAATTAATGTTTTTGCGCCAAATATTAAAGTTCCCGTTCTTCGCGATTCTATCTTTCAAACTTTAGTTGGTGTGTAATGTTGCTGTTAGAGCATAAATAATACCTGTAAAATTATAAAGCTCAAAGTTCAATGCAAAATAGGGGGCGTGGTCTTGTTGCTCTCCCACGTGGAGAACAGCGCGCATTCAGCGCTTGCATCTCCCCGTTATGGTAAGATGCGGGACCTTTCCGGGCAAAGTGCGCTAAGCTGCTGTCCAATCACAACACGGGAAGCGCTGGCCCAATCAGAACTCGTTACGTGTTTCTAAAGGAGGGACTTCATAGAACAAGGAAATCATCAGGCCATTTTTAGGACAGAGGAAACAGCGCTGTACAGAAAAGTAAATTGTGTGAAAAATACTGTTTTTTTTTACACGTGAAACAAGAACTCATGTTATATTGCACACTGTAAACATAATCAAAGCTTCAAAAACACACGAAGAACGGGACCTTTAATCGGATCCCTCTCCACTGCGTTCTGTCTGTTTGACGTGTATATATGCCTGCCTGCCGCGCCAGAGTTTAGTGAAGTTTGAAGCTTAATGCAGACTGTCAGGACACACTTTCATACATAACAGAAATACTTGCGTGAATTGGATGATACATGTACCTTTCCTGCAGTTTCCACTCCAATATTTTTAGATGCATTTTGTCCATAGAAATTAAATATTCAGTGCTGTAGTTTAGCTTAACAGGGGGAAGGACGAATCAATAAAGAGAATTGTTTTCAATGATTTTTTTATCGAACATTATCATTTTGTTGGTGACTATTGCAACCTTTAGTTCACATTTGTTACCTTTGGCTTTTGGCTTGCTCAGTTGGGGACACTATATTTTCAACTATCAAGTCAAGTCAAATCAAGTCAACTTTATTTATATAGCGCTTTTATCATGACAATTGTTTCAAAACAGCTTCACAATGTTAAACAGGAAAATGTTGCAACAAAATTTGATTCGGCTGTACAGTTGTTCTGGAGAAAACTATTATCAGCTCTATTCAATTGATCATATAGCGACAATGTGGGCAGATCTACTAATTTAACTATATTGTTATAACAATATTTCTGATCTGCCTGCATTGACACTATATGATGGCTAAAATCACGACAGCACCGTTTTATCAAGAGCGACTGTACAGCCAAATCAAAATATGTTTACACTATTTTCTGTAACCTGTTTAAAACTGTGAAGCTGCTTTGAAACAATCGGCATTGTAAAAAGCACTATATAAATAAAGGTGTCTTGATTTCACATTGCATGAAATTACTGTATTGGCAGAGCCTTTGTTGTGCTTTGTGTTTTTCTGGAATGAATGCACTCTTTACATAAGCAAGTCTTTTCATCACAGTGGAAATCCCATCGCTCTACTGTAGCCTCACGAGTGAGGTGCTACGTGTTGTCTGTGTCCCTAAGAAAGTGTGTTGTTTGTGCAGGAAAGCGCTGGGGGGTGATTACATCAAACATTACATCAAACATTACATCAAACATTCCCCCTGAAGGGTTGGTTGCAGGGAGCCGGAATTTCCTATACTGGGATTGGTGAACATATTTTGTGAGGATGCAGTAGTAGAGATAAATATTGAGTGGTATAATATTGTTTGGCATAGCAACTACTGTCTTCACTGAGAGGGAACCACCTGCTCCAGGGTAAGACTAGTGCTTGCGCTACCCTTGTCTATGAAATCATTCCCCGACGGATGTTTATGCTGATCTTGTTGTTGTTGAAGTTCCTTGGAGGTAGTGCTGCATGTCACGTTACGTCATAGTGAGATTGTCTGCTCACCAAGGAAATGGATGGAGGAAGAATTGTTTTGAGGAGACGTATCAAAGCATAATACATATTTCTGTGATTAGTGAAGCTTTTCCACCTTTCTGCGAACGTCTGGAAACATTGTAAAAAATCAGCTTCCTCCGGTTTTTCTGGAAATGGTGGAGTGGCATAATGAAAGATGAGATACGGCGAGAGAGAAAGAGACAGATGAAGAAAGACTCTACCTGCAGGTGATTCAGGTCAGCGCTCTCGCAGAGGAGCCGCTGCCACGGTTACAATCTCTATGGAAACTAGGTGGTGTTCCGTTGCGTTAGAACCATAGATGCCTCATTAAAGCAGCTTTTTCTATGGGCTGCTATACATAAGCCATCCGGCATATTGGAGCGGTCAGTGCCGGTCTGAGAAAACTCGAGAGCAAGTTGACTGTGCATCTGCATCTGTAGTTAGATGCATTAATGAAAATCTATATCTGCAGTAGACTTCAGCAGATGATTTCTCTAAACTAACACAATAGACATTATTCACATCTTTGACGGGAATGAAAGGGAAACTGTCATAGACATAAAGCTCTAATTGGGTTGTACAGAGGAGGCAGTAGTAGAGACAAATATTGAGTGGTATTATAATGTTTGGCATAGCAGCTACTGTCTTCACTAAAAGGGAACCACCCGCTCCGGGGTAAGACTAGCACTACCCTCGTCTATGAAATCATTACCCGGCGGATGTTTTCTGCTGAGCTTGTTGTTGTTGAAGTTCCTTGGAGGTAGCGCTGCATGTCGTGTTACGTCATCGTGAGATTTTGTCTGCTCGCCAAGGAGATAGATGGAGGAGGGATGTTTTGAGGAGACGTATCCCAGCATAATACATATTTCATGTTTTTGAATTGTCCTGCAGACGAAACACTGCAAAAATATCTTTCCAAGAAACTTCAGTAGCCATAAAGCTCTAGACAGCATGAGCTGTGGAAAATTATATGTGAGCTTTATACAGCGGATGCCAATGAAAACACGGCAAGTCTATCCCATACACCCTCGCTTTCATACCTATCATGGCACTGCTCTGTATAAGGTCTATAAAATACGAAATTAAAAAAGACATTAAGAAGTTAACAACATGTAATATTGAGTTACAATTCATATAAAAACACAAACCAACACATTCCCACCTGTGAAAGGTTATCCCATTTCTTTGGGAAATTAAATCTTGGGTGTTTCACGACCAGAAGCTGCGCAATATTGTGGCGTCAATGATTTATACTGTGAGTGACAACACGCTGACTGTTCCAAGATGGCGGGCAGCTGACGTGTCTGAAATGGTGGAATGTGGTATCTATGTGGACAAATGTATGGCTAGAACTGCCATCCTGATGTTTTGGATTATCCACTTGCTGGCAATTGCCGAGACGGATCTCACGAAAATGCGTATAAATAGTACGAGTTTGCAATCTCGTGGAATGTATACGGCAAAATGAGTTTTGGTGTGCTTATGGTACGCGGTTTTTCGCGTGCATATGATCTGCACTTTATGGCGTATTATACATACGAACCCCCCACCCCACCACCCTAAACCTACCCAAGAGCGTGTCATATGCACGCGAAACGAAAAACCGCGTACCATACGCACGCCAAAACTCATTTTGGCGTATACATTCCACGAGATTGCAAACTCGTACTATTTATACGCATGACCATGAGATCGTGTTGCAATTGCCAGCTCACTGAGTAAGTCCATATGGGACATACACCTTTTCAGTTTTGAGTTAAATATTGTTTATTCATAACCTGTGGTGGACAGATGAGTCAACATTTTTCCTTGACAGCCAATGGAGGAAAATGTTTTGGGTTGGACTAGATTTTGTCCATTGAGTATTGTATAGTGAGGGACTTTGGGATGTCATCGGAAAAGGAAAGGTGGAACAGTTGGAGCATTTTTGTATTATAAAATAATACTTTTGTTTTATTGTTTATTTAATTTTGAGTTTATGCACCAGCACTGATAACAATGAAAAGTAAAGTAGTTGAAGCATGTAATGTAATTTAAATGGGTAACTTTTTGAGAACAATGCACATTTTTTTTTAATTGCTAAAGCTAACTGATGCTTAAACATTACATTTATGCTGCATTTATTTGATTAAAAATGCAGTGAAGACTTCTGCTTAATATTTTAACTGACAATTTTTTTTAGGATTCTTTGATGAAATAGAAAGTTCAAAGGAACAGCATTTGAAATAGAAGCAGGGAATGTCCTTGCTGAAAAAATATTAATTCCTTAAAATAAAACTTACTGAATCAAGCATTTTGAACAAGAGTGTATATTTGACATAGTTACCAAAATATACTATATTTACAATATTATTCAGAAATGTTTTATTTAATATTGGATTCTTGTACAATTGAATGATATGAATACTAATATGAGGAAACACATTAGTTTGCACTAAATTGCAATCATTTCTGTTTTCTAATATATATAAATCAGCATAAGTATTTTAAAAGCTCTGAAATGGAGGAGTGAATTGGCAAAAATGTGTCTAGAAATATTGTTATAAGTAGATTTCCTCTGGTATTTCCTTCCTGTGTGGTGGCTTCATAAAATAGCCACATACTAATCCGAGCCTAAATTAGATTTGCATGTGTATGTCTGCGTGTTCATCCAACCATTAATGTGCATGAATGTGTGCGTCTGTTTGTTGACTGATACTCTTTCCTTTGAGGAGACTTAAGAGTGTGTGTGTGTGTGTTGTGATCTTTGGAAGAGTTGTTTGAGTGTGCAGGCTCTTGCTCCTGGCTCTAATCTGATTCTATAAAGTGCTTAGGAGGATCTTTGTTTCCATCTGCTGGTTTTCACTCTGTTACATCACTGCAGCTGGCAGTGTGTGCGTGTGTGTGCGTGTGTGTGTGTGTGCGTGTGTGTGTGTGTGTGTGTGCGTGTGTGTGTGTGTTTGTGTGTGCGTATAGAGGGAGGAGCTTAATGGATCTTCTGATGACATCAGACACTCGCATAGTAACACACGTGCATTGGACATGCACTGCCCCGAGCCCTGTCTGTCTCTCTCTTTCGCTCTCATACGCCTGATACATCCTACTCTTTTGTTTTTAAAAGGGCGACACTCTGGGATATGAATGAATATGATAATGGACTTTGCAAATTATATTGCTTGAGTACTTGCACAAACAGCATAATTGTGGTGATTGAATCACGGGTGGTTCGCAATCATCAAAGCAAGGATTTAGTGGAGGACATAAAAGATTTATGAAATCATTTCTCAACCATCCATCTTCATTTTATTTTATTTTATTTAATGTTAACCCATTTTCTCTTCAATAATGTAAATCAAGTTTAGATTTAAATGGAACTGAGGACACTGTACTATACTTATTGGTAGCTAAAAGCATAATCAAATTAGTCAATGTATTTAATAAATGAACATGGAAGGAGCATGATATTGTGAATATGATTACTCCAAAGCTGAAGTTTAGAATTTTTTTTAATCTACCTCTCAAACAGATACTGTGGCAGTACCAATACCATGGTATTTTGATATACTGTTCCGTTCAAAAGTTTGGGGTTGGCAAGATTTTTAATGTTTTAAAGTTGCTTTTTATTTTTATCAAGGCTGCATTTATTTGATCAATAAAACAGTAATATTTCCGTTATTCCATTCTTTGGTGTCTCATGATCCTTAGAAGTGATTATACTGATTTGGTGCTCAAAAACTTTTTTTATTATTATCAATGTTAAAAAACATGCTAAATGTTGGAAATAATTGTGGTTAAGGTATTTACTTTCAATAAAAAGTAATTAAATGTGGGAATAAAGTGCCAAATAAAATGTTTAATAATAATAAAAGCATTTATTGGTTAGGGTAGGTGTAGGGAGGGCTTTTAGTGTCCCTTTATGTTGGCCTCCATTTATTAATTTAAATAAAAATAATAATTTCCACTATAATTATGGCATCCTGTTAATGTACAACAAGACTGAGGTGCAAATAGTATGTATCTGTCAAAATAAAGTATACATTTACACTTTGCAAAGAACTGCTACTTTTATATGATGTAAGTATCCCTGTTTTCACTTGGCAAATAGCATCTACAGCTATTTGCTCTTAGTGTAAATATCATCTAGTTGCTATTAACATTTGGTGAAAATAGCATCTATCGCTGTTTACACTAGTGTAAATAGCTAGTATCTTCAAGAAAATATATTTTCACTGAGTGTAAATAGAATCTAGTTGCTATTAACACCTTGTGTAAATTGCCTCTATTGTGTCTATTTGTGTCTGGCTTTTTAATTTTGTGAAAATATCCAGATATTACTCCAAAGTTCTGTGTGCACAGATTCAGTGTGGGCCTGCCGATAGCATAATAGCTATTTAGATTGTTTTAGCAAACTAACAATCAGTTCTGGCTCCATTTTAGTGTGAAACAGAGAAATATGTCACACCACAAGTTAAAATTTGATGGAAGTGCCATTTTCATGTCAATGTTGAGGAAGTCTGGTGTGGATTCTGACCGAGCTTCAAACTGCTCTGTTGTTTGTGTTTGTGTTTCAGATCAACTTGAGGCTCATCTTGGTGAGTGGAAAAACAAAAGAGTTCCTGTTCTCGCCAAACGACTCAGCGGCCGACATCGCCAAGCATGTGTACGACAACTGGCCAATGGGTGCGTGATGATTCACATCTTAAAACACACACGTTGCTTTCAATGTGTCCCCTGGTAGAAAATGTTGGCTCTTGTTGAAGGATTTTCAGGCTATTGTTTGCTGCCGTTGAGTAGATTCCTCTCTACAACCTTTTCCTGTTTTCAGATAATCTGAGCCACAGACAAATCTGAATCTGACTCAGTGGTAATCCCATGCAGAGCTAGATTCCACTCACTGTACACTGACCTAAAGTCAATGACATTATTTAAGGAAAAAAACAGAGTGTCTGAGTTTGTGTGTTTATACATCTGTCTGGGCGTCTCTCCGCCTGTGCCCAAAGACTGTGGTTTGCATTCAAATATTCCAGATACTGTTCTAGTAAATTTGTGGGCTATTATATACACACATACTGCTACCTCTGAATTTTAGAGAACAGCAGATGGCATTCAGACTCCTCTTAAATCTGTTTCTCCACTGTGTCTTGGCAACCCATCTGAAACTGCAAGTGCTTTCAGGGATGTGGCCACAAGCTCAAGTTGAGCATTTTCCACCTGATTGACCTCTAAAAAACATACTGTGGTATATTTTTTCTTACCAAGATTTCATTTATTTGATATAAAATTTAATAAAAACAGTAATATTGTTTAGCCATTACATCAGGCCTCATGATCCTTCAGAAATCATTCTAATATGCATTTACATTACATGCATTTAGCAGACACATTTATCCAAAGCGATTTACAACTGAGGATTACAGGAAGCGATCCGTCATCAAAAGGCGAAGAAACGCAAAAAGTGCATTAAATACGAAGTTCTGGACATTACTCAGAGTAGCATAAGCTAGAATAGGGATGGAATAGAGAAAAATAGAGAAACAAGAATTATACTTTTTTTAAATGATAAGATTAAGTGCTTACAGAAGAGATGAGAGCTGATTTGATGCTCAAAAACATTTATTATCATCAATTTGAAAACAGTTAATATTTATTTACTATTATTATTATTATTATTATTTATTATTAACTATTTATTAACAACTTAATATTTTTTTGGAAACCACATTACATTTTTCAGGATCCTTTGATGAATATAAAATTAATTTTTTTTATAACATTTTAAATGTCTTCATTGTCACCGATCAGTTTTGAGTGATCCTTGCTGATTAAAAAAACATCAGATTCCTTTCTTTCATTACAAAAATCTTAATAAAACCTCAAACTTTTGAACGGTAGTATATATGGCACTCAATGGTTAGCATATTAATATCCAAATTCTTATTGAATTTACTATGTGATATTACAAAGTACCCTAAAACAACCAAACAAACACAAGAAAAACAACCATGATTTTACCATTATTCCATGTTCCAAAAACATGGCAGTAACATCCCTGCTGAAAAATCTTAAATCAGCCTATGTGAATATAGGTCTACAAGCCTAGTCAATCTTGCTATAACGGATGTGTTGGTTGACCAACTGACTAGCTAAACCATATTTAGCTAGTCTAAGACCAGAAAGACAACTTAGGCTACATTTTTAGCTGGAATAATACATTTGTATGACCATTTATTGCTTAATTCAAATTCAGGGTTTATTTAAGTTCATTTATTTTTAATGTCTTGCTTTAAATAGCTCTTATGAAAGTCATCGGCCCTTAATTATAGAGAATATTGTTGAAAAAAGCAAAGGTATACAGTGAAAAGAAAGGCTTTCTTTGTTGTACAGTTCGTAAACTCTATCGGTCTGCGATTGAATCAGAGTTTTATTCATAGCAGATGAGCACAGCACATCTCGACCTCTTGAGGACACAGAATGACCCGCACAAGAGTCTTGTGATTTAATCTCCATTTGGATTGAGCGAAGAATGAGAGAGATGGGTGGGTCGTATGAATGGATAAATGAATGACGAGGAAACATTGGAAAACTAACGAAGGAGTAATGTAGAAAGATTGTTAGAAATGAATTTTTTTTCTTCATTTACTCATATACTCACCATGTTCCAAACCTTTGACTTTCTTTCATCTGTGCATAATAACTTACATTTTTTTCTGTTTCTTGTTTGGCTTCAGATTTGTATATTTTGTGAACAAGACAAACATGAATCCCTCTCATTCGTTCTGTCTTTAACAGACTGGGAAGAAGAACAAGTGAGCAGTCCGAACATCCTGCGCCTCATCTACCAGGGCCGATTCCTACACGGCAATGTGACGCTAGGAGGTGAGCTGCCCTCCCACACTCCTCATTACCATTATTTTTTTTGCATCACACATGCTCTGTTACTGATTATTTATTAAATCATTTTCCGAATCATGAGTCTGACAGATAAGAAGTTTCCTGGCCTTTTCTCTGCCATGTGAATTTGCTGTCCCATTGGACTTTTATGACTGTACAGATATTTATTTTGGCTTTGTCTTGGTTTATTTCTGCCCAGGGCGCAGTACATTTTGGTTCTATCACAGTTCAGCTGATTGTAGGGATGTACCCCAAAATTCAGCTCCCAGTACCAATACACATAAATGTTACTATTCTGAAGTCATGAATAGAATTCACTTTATAAAATGAACTTAATATTCTCACAATTCGGTAGCAAGTTTTTCATGGAGGGAAAGGAAACAAGGAGGAGAGGAAATTCTTTGGGCGTGAACAGGAAGCATTTGTTTTATTTGTCTGACCGTCCCTTTAAGTAATTATTAAAGATTGAGTGGGTTTGAGTGGGATAGATCCTATCTATCTATCTATCTATCTATCTATCTATCTATCTATCAATCTATCAATCTATCAATCTATCAATCTATCAATCTATCTATCTATCTATCTATCTATCTATCTATCTATCTATTGTGAATAAAAACAGAATGCAACGATGTGAAAGTTTAAAATTTCAATATTTTATTCAGAATGCAACATAGATGACATCAAATATTTAAACTGAAAAATGTATAATTTTAAAGGAACTGTATGTAAGAAATGTATTTTAATTAATAATAAAATGGCCCTGATATGTCACTAGACATTAAGAAATCATGTTAATTTCAAATACTTATATCACTAACAACAGTAGTCCGGCCAGGATATTGTCATTTTAAAGTTGCTGTTGCAGCCCTCAACTGATGTTGATGTTGTCATGTTGTGTTTTGGCCTGAAGCTCCGCCCTCCATCTATCTACCAATCACGAAGTCAGTAGTGTTTCGGCATCTGGGTTGCCAGATCTGCTCTAGTTACCACAGCTGCAGCTACAAACGTTCCTGCTGATCCTGCAGCCTATCTGGCATCCTTGGGTCATGGGGGAGGGGATTGTGATTGCAGTACCAGTTTTGGCCACACTCTTACATACACTTCCTTTAAGGAAATATAAGTTGATTTTAAATTTCATGGCATCAAGACATCTAAAAAAAGTTGGGACAAGGCCATGTCTGCCACTCTGAGAAGCTCTTTTTATACCCAATCATGTTTCCAATTGGCCTAATAAATTGCAAATTGGTCCTCCAGCTGTTCTTTATGTACATTTAGCTTTTCTGGCCTATTATTGCTACCTGTCCCAACTTTTTTGGAATGTGTAGCTCTCATGAAATCCAAAATGAGCCAATATTTGGCATGACATTTAAAAATGTCTCACTTTCAAAATGTGATGTTATCTATATTCTATTGTGAATAAAATATAAGTTTATGAGTTTTGTAAATTATTGCATTCATTTTTTATTTACAATTTGTACAGTGTCCCAACTTTTTTGGATCTGTCTCTCTGTCCGTGTGTCTGTCTGTCTGACAATCTTGGCTAAATTGTGTTTAGTTAAGACCATAGAAATGTTTCCCTCTTAGTACACAAATACATTCGGTATTTGTTGCGTTTTATAAATATTTGTGACGTGAAAAGTGTAACTACTATTTACTCATATCTAATGGGTTTTGCAATATTTTGCTACGGCAAACTTTTCCCATAGCTGAGTAAACAGCTTCACTTTTCGGACTTTTCGCTGATGATGTGACGGTGGCGCGCAGGCAGAGTTTGCCAAAGAAGTGTCACTTTGATAATACACGCTGACAACTTGATTCAAGAGAACCAAGGCATGAAGACCTGTGGGGCAGAAGGCAGCAGAAGTGGTCTCTGAGTCAGTGACAAATCTCAATAAGCCTTAATGCTAAATGCTTCACTCTCATCCAGGGGTTTACTTGCCATCCTGTTCTTCTGTCCATTACTTTATCCCCTTGAAAAGTTTCTGTGGTATCGTAGATGTACAGCTGCATTAGTCTCTTGTGTGATAATTCAGTCTAACACACTTACACTTTTTTTTCTTGTGTCTTGCAGCTTTAAAACTGCCTCTCGGAAAAACCACAGTGATGCATTTAGTTGCCAGAGAGACGCTGCCCGAGCCAAATTCCCAAGGTAACCATTCTGCCCTTTCTCTTTTCTGTCCACTCCTCCTTAACTTTTTCACACGCTCCCTGCCTAACTGCAGCCTTCACTTATGTGGATCATTCTCAACCTCTGCCAATATTTCAGTCTTTCAGAGGATTTAAAATATTGTATCGCCAAAATGTAAAAGATCCTTTCACATGGTGATAAAATAGGAAGACAAATAACTATGAATTCAACATTTTAATGACAATTTAGAGACAAGTGTTGCACTATTTATTGATTTATGATTTCAACATACAAAGAAGTATGAGTATGTATGCATGTTCACTATATAAGTCGTTACAGTTTTTCTCAGTCCCTTTGGTACATTTCTCAGATCAGAATTGAAATTCTCAAAATTGTTCAATCTTCCTGTTCAATCAACCTGTTCAATCTTCACATCATTGTGTCACTTGTGCACATCATAAAAGCAGTTTCTTATTTCTTTGAACAAGTTGTCTTGGTACATCCATGCAAATGATTGTACAATTCTCTACCGTTTCCTACATTATCAATTGCTTATGTCATGTTGATCAAAATGCATTATAATGGGTCTCTGTTGAACAGTCTCACTCCCACAACATTTAGACATTGGTTCATAGCATAAATCTTTAAATGCAAAATGTTTGAACAAGTTGTCATAATATGTCAGGCATATTGCTATACATTTCCATTAGACATTCACATTTCTACTTTTGTTTTTCAGTTTTTTTCTCTCTTTGCTATGCAGTGCTGTCTTTCCCTTTCTGTATCGCAATGACATGGTCTGTCAACAAATTATAGTACAAACAGTAAAAGCGTAAATGGGAAACTTGTCCAATCAAACTCCCACATACACTAATGTAACCTACAATTTACAATGATCGTCATCAAAATTTTAGCCAAAATTTACATCAGAACATCGCTGTAGACTGTTATATTGACAACATGACTAAGCAATTTGACTGTCTTATCCATACACAGTGACTTGTCATTCTGATGGCACTGACATTGACACTGATATTTACTTTTGAGAGATAAACTAAGGATTTTGAGCAAGAGACTGGCTTTTGCAGGTGTTACATGGTGGTTTGCTATTTGTACGAATTGTTTTGAGAAATGCACTTAATGTTTTGCAAATGCCTAGGCTGATTCAAGAAATGTAACAAAGCGACTGAGAAAAACTGTAATTTGAAGAAAGATAGTTATTGTTTTGGTATCAAACACTTCACAATAAGTTTCATTTTTTTTTAACATTAGTTAAATAGATTAGTTAACATGAACTAACAATGTACAATACTTCTACAGCATTTGTTAATCTTAATTCATGTTAATCTCAGCATTTACTAATACACTATTAAGATCAAATGTCGCATCTGTTAACATTAGTTAATGCTAATGATGATAAACTGTAACTTGTGAACTAACAACAACGACAACTAATAAATTCTATAAAAATATATTGTTCACTTGTAGTGATATTTAACGCATTAATTAATGTTAACAAATGAGACCTTATTGTAAAGTGTTACCATTATTTTTTTTATTGTCCTTTAGAATATTTTTTAGCTGAACTCAGTGTTTTGGAACAGAACCATTGTTTTGTTTTTGTACGGTAGTTTTAACAGCCTGTGTTTTTGTTTCAGGTCAAAGGAACCGGGAAAAGACTGGAGAGAGCAACTGTTGTGTGATCCTGTAAACACATCCCTCAGAATGAGTGTATCCTGTCACCTTTCGCCCATGCTGCTTAAAACACAACTACTCACACCTGACCGCAACGAGAGCTTCACTTCACCTGGAAAAAAATAATAATAATCACACCTGAGAGAGAACAAAACCAGGCTCTGAGAACACATAGTCCGTATTTAAACCAAAAGATGTCAAGAAAATCCAACCTGGAGAGCAGCAGATAATAAAACGCCATCACCCTCACACACGTTGCGTCATTCTACCTTCATGTACACCCAGCAGACCTGTAACTCGATTCATCATGCACACTCTCTCCTTCCCTTTCTACCAGTTTGCACACGGAGGAGGCACTTGTATCTCATTGTAAACCTGAATGATTCAGTGAGCAAGAAGAGACTCAACCTTGATTCTTCCTCTCAGGAGGTAGACGTGTGAGTGGGGAAATGAATTTACACAGGGTCTGATGAACTTTTCACATTAAAAGATGCACCACGTGCTCACCAGGCTTGGCTTAGATCCGGTGCAGAGGCGAAAAGGCATGCCATCACCTACGTCTGAAATAATAGCACACGCTTCACTGGCGGTTTAACCTCCGCACCACACGCCCTTCCGATGAAATGCTAATCGCAACATGTAGTCTATCGATTTCAGCGAAGGAGAACAAGTATTGATGTGCCTGATGAACGTTTTAGAAATGTTTATTATACGTTTCCATGTGTTTTAAATACCCCATTCTGGTCCTGGAGATCCAGCGTCCTACTTTAACAAGTTCCGGTGCTTGATGTTTTGAGCGCAGGAGTCGGGACTTTGCAGGAAGTTAGTTCTCCAGAAGGTTTGATTCACTCATGGAAAGTCTAAATAATCCGTAATGAGTAACAGTGACATTTGCGGCTGTGTTTTGACAGTCAAACAGTGTTGCGTCTGCCCTCTTTAGATAGATCTGAGCTGCTCTCTTTCAGGAAGGGTAAGATTTATCCCTTTATTTTCTAAGTGTGGTGGTGTAAATTAATGCTTGCGTTTGGAGCCAGAAGATAACTATGGAATGAAGTTGGGCTTGGTTTCTATTTCCCCTTTCCTAATAGATATAAAATCTGTTTGCACAAACATGAAAAATGAGCTGTTTTTATTTCTAAATCTGTGTAATTTTTCTTTCTCCTCCCTTTTTAATATTTTTCCAAATGGGAATTGTATTCGAAGGTTACATATGTGTAGAGTATATTTAATATGAATCTTATAGAGAACATAACTATAGATTGTTGATATATATTGGTGTCTAGTGTATGATAGTCTAAAAACAGTTAGCACATTAGCATTTGGAGCAGTGAGATGCTGACAATGTCGTGTAAATTAACAGCAGCAAACCCCTCTCTAATGGCTGAAGAAATTACTGTACCGGTTTCTTGTCTTTCTTTTTTTAATGTTCATAATTTGATATTTTTTTCTTCCTTTGTCTTCTTCTGTTTATGTGGTCTTTGCTTTCTGTGTTTTAACACCGCACTAGGTCTGAAAAATATTGGTCCTTATCAGGGTTCAAATCTGTACAGAGCTGAAGTTTTTAAAAATATAATTGTAAATAAAACTAATGCTTCTCATTCTCTAAACTACAAATGGAAATACATCTATAAACTGAATAAAGAATACAGAATATTGAAGTGAAATGACTATTGCTTCATGTGTTCATCTTCAGATTGCTTATAATGAATATGAGAGAGCAATATGGCAGGAGAGGGCAATAGAGGGAACATTTGACGGGTTGAAATGAGCTTTTTGGACACTCTCTCTCTCACTCTCTCTCTCGCTCACACACACACACACACACACACACAGAAAATAACTATTTTACATTATATTTCAGTATTAATATTTTTAATCGAGTAAATGCAGCCTTGGTGAGCATAATAGAAAAAGACTTTCTCTTTTTAGTTGTATTAGTCTTTTACAATCGCTATGACAATTTTTTCAATACTTTTAACAATTTTCCTAAACCTTTAACGCAGTTAGCACAACATTTCATTTTAGGTCAAACCGTTCTTGTCTGTGCCTCACATAATGCAGGTCTATGGTCACCACCTCAAAGGGCATACACAGAGAAGTCCAAATTAAACAATCCCCCATCGGAAGTACACATTGATGGCCTAAGACACGAAACGAGCGGTTTGTGTGAGAAAACGAACAGTATTTATATTGTTTTTACCTCTTGTACACCACTACGTCCGACTGATCCGAGGGCGCGCGTGCGTGTTTCCTGTTGTGACATTTGCGCGTTCTGGCTTTAGTCTGCACAAGCGCGGAAAGCGCCGGAAGTGGATCTCTCGCGCGTGTACATCTCTCATTGTTTACACAGAATTTGGGATTTTGTAACCTTTCACTGAAGATTTAAACATATTTAGACGTACAGGACATCGCAATGGAAGAAGATTTCGATATATTAACAGACAATGTTGAATTTTTTTCACAACCATATTTATTTGAACCAGAATACACTGATCAAGAACTCAGAACTTCAGCTTGTCCAAAATGCTGCTGCCAGATTTCTTTTAAAGCGTCGTAAATATGAAGATGTCACTCCTATTCTTAGATCACTTCATTGGCTGCCGATTTGTCAGAGAATAGATTTTAAAATTCTCCTCTTCGTCTATAAATCCCTTCATAACAAAGCGCCTGTCTATCTATCTGAACTCCTTCACTCCTATACTCCTTCCAGAAGACTCCGTTCTTGTGATCATGCTTTGCTGGTCGTTCCACGCGCTAGACTGAAGCGTAGAGGTGAGCGTGCATTTGCGGTAGCAGGGCCACGACTCTGGAATACCCTGCCTTTAGAGATCAGGCTGGCCCCTACGCTGTCTATTTTTAAGTCACTGTTAAAAACTTTTCTATTTTCTTTAGCGTACTGATTACCCTGATGTGTTTGACTTTTAAAAGTTGTGCTTTTTATTTTTTACTCTGTTCTGATTTTATTTTTATGTATGTATGCTATTCTTGACCTTCTGTAAAGCACTTTGGTCAGCCTGGGGGCTGTGGGAAATGTGCTATATAAATAAAATTGAACTTAAACTTGAACTTGAACAGAGCGATGGAGGAAGCATCTGCTGCATCATCACGTCTTCAAGCCTCACAGAGACAGAGATCTCTTCAAAATTGGTGGTGTTCTTGTAGCAAGTGTTGTGAGATGCCAACAGAAGTGGAGAGCATATGTTGTCACGAATGGAACATAGCAACGCCACAACTACAAGACAACGACGAGGACATTGACAGTATCGCATCACACACCTGCCTGAAGATCCTGAGTTTTCTCCGCTGTTGAGTCGCGGCGTTTTGCACGTTGTGTTTAGTTTGCCACGTATAAACTGGAGGCGACGTCCAAGGCCAAAGGGACCCAATGGCACGCTGTTAATAGAGTGAGTAATGTGTTGTATTTTTTATTATTATTGCAACGAGTATGTCAGTACTATGTGATCCACTCCTTGCTTTGTAAAATCATCAGGGGAAAAATGATCGCTGCAGACCCTCCACAACTTTAGTATGTTTATGGGTGTGTTGATATCCAGCCGAAGAGCAATCAACCATAACTCCAAGAGAGCACGCTCATAAATTGGGAATTTGTGAAAACTCACCACTCCCGGATGAGTTCGCGCAAGCATACGTAATTGTTTTCTTTTACGTCGGTTTAAACATCCAGGATAAGCGCAAATTAGTACCATTTCTATTAGCCGTTTCACCTATAATCTCTGTTTTGTGTAAACATTCAGAGACGTACACGCGCGAGAGATCCACTTCTGGCGCTTTCCGCACTTACGCAGACTAAAGCCAGAACGTGCGAATGTCACAACAGGAAACACGCACGCGTGCCCTCGGATCAGTCGGACGTAGTGGTTTTAAGAGGTAAAAGCGATATAAATACTGTTCGTTTTCTCACACAAACCGCTCGTTTTGTGTCTTAGGCCATCAGTGTGTACTTACGATGGGGGATTGTTTAATTTGGACTTCTCTTTGAGGTGGTGACCATAGACCTGCATTATGTGAGGCACAGACAAGAACGGTTTGACCTAAAATGATCAAAATTGAAACTAATGGGGAAACAAATACTCCTACATCTCTGATGCCCATGAGGTAAGCTAAAACATATCAAAATTTAATTTCAAAGTGAACTATCCCTTTAAGGTGTTGATGTTCTTTCAATCACATAATCATATGGTATACAGTAAAAGAGGGCCTCTTCGGGCTTTTCTTATGTAAAATAGGAACAAAAAAGAGTAAAATAAAAATATTATTTATTAAATTAATTAATTTAATTTATTAAAAATAAAGTAAGTATAAAGAGTAACAAAAAAAAGAAAGAAAGAAAAATACCTGCATGATGGAGAGGAAGATGAGTACCAGGACAAGGGAGAGAAGCGGGACAAGGGCAAGGTAGAGGAATGCATGGACAAGGTAGAGATTGAGGAGTTAGAATGCATGGCGGCACTCACAGAAGGACCAGAATTATAATAAAAAAGCTACTATCATAGACCATGTCATAAACCATAGGTTATCATACAGAGAGGCTGGTGAACGAGTACAGCCAAATCTTATCCGGTGGCCTCCATTATCCAGAATTTTCAAGAAACCAATAGGTAGGATATTGAATAAGGGTTTTTCCTCCTGCAAAGTGTAAATTCTTTTTACCATGTCGTACAGTGAGTCTATGCCTCTGGTCTCTAATATGTAGCCTAATTGTATTTTGTCTATCTGGATTCAATCTTTCTCCCTCAGGGAGCAGAGGAAAGCTACCAAATGACGAACAGGAACTTGCTATTGTCAACATGTTGATTGGTGATAATGAAATAAAACTGAAGGGCATTCTATAAAGCGACTTTGAGATAGGTCATTTATTTTATGTATTGAATGTTTGCAGCAAAATAAACAAAATGCATGCATTTACTAAAAAAAAAAAAAAAAAAAAAAAAAAAAATTGTGGAGAGGCTTCAAAAGACACATTTATGATCAATAAAATATGCTGTATATTGTATAAATCAAACCCGACATAAAATAATGCAGTTTCTGTAATTCCTGGTGTTAGTGTTTTTATGACATTGTGCTATGATTGACTAAATATCCCTGTCAAAAGAGAACATGTATATGTTTTTGGTGGACATATTTTATTGTTTTAGTGTATTTTTAAAATTAGATTTGGAGTTTAGTGTACAACGTGCGATTTTGAGCATGAAATGAAATTGTGTTGTAGTTGGTGCGTTAAGAGTTTAGAAAATCTGTTAAAAGTCTTGAAACAATTGTCATAGTGATTGTAAAGAAACTGTGCGATTTATTAGATATTTAGAAAAGAAACAAGACAAAAATACTAAGAAAGATTAAGTTTTCTTGCAGTGTGGCATCCATCATCCAGAATTTTCGAAAAACCAACAGGTACTTAGCATATTGACTGTTTAAAGGCTTCTCCTACTGCAAAGTGTAAATACTTTTACATGTATTACAGTGCCTCGGTCTCTTGTAACTGTATTTTGACTAGGATTCAACGTCTACCTCCCTCAGGAAAGCTCCTAAATGAAGAACAGGAACTATTGTCAACATGGTGATCGCTGATGAAATAAAACAAATGTGTATTATTATTATTATTGTATAATAATATTGCATACAATAAACCGTTTGCCAGTTGTGTGTTGTAAGTGTGTTGGTGCGTTAAGAGTTTAGGTAATTTGTTATCATCAAACAACTCCGTTAGGCCACAAATATCTTTTTTTATGTGAGCTTTTGGCACCATCTTTTGGGTTAAATTATAATTACATCTCACATTTACATCTAGGCCTACTAGATAAAAATATTTTTTACACATATTTAAAATCGTTCAGTAGATCTATTTATAAATAATTTATTCATGTTAATTTTGTTTATTGTAATCGTTAATTGTGTAGAAAAAGAAATAAAACCGAATAAAAGGCCTGCTGGTTCAGATCGGTTCAGATGCTATGCCCCCTCTAGTGGAACCAAACTTTCGATTACATACAAAACAGGGCTTTATTTTAATGTAGTGCCAGAAAAATATACACTAGGAAACGATATTTATAGTATTATAAAACATAGCTTTAAATAGGCTATAAGAGGCTAACAACAACATGTTCCCTTACTTTAGTGTACAACAATTTACTATAGTTCAGTGTCCAAGTGGCCAATAGTAGTTTTTTTATAAAATCGTTTGCAAGTAGCCTATCATGTTTAAAACCACGGGTGCCATTGGAATCTATAAAAGCCACGGAAAAGCACAGCACTCGGTAAGAATCAACGTTTCCCTTTCGAGAGAGGTTCCTCGTATTACGTATGGGAAAAACTCCTTTTCTCGAGAATGTGAAGCAAAACTTTTAATAAAGGTATCTATGTAAAGCGCAGTGAGCTGCACGGCCATAGCCCAGCGCGAGGAGCGCTCTGATTGGCCGGGCTGCGGCAACTGCAGGAACCTATGGTGAGGCGGCTGAGAGGAACGAACCAATGGGGGGCGTTCCAGAAGCCCGCCGAAAAAGGTGCTTATATTTGCATACAGGAGGCTATATAAGACCCTAATTCGCCATAGGTGTCAGATTTTATCTCCTTCAGCGATACCTTCGCTGGTCTCCGGAAGAAGCACCGCCGTTGAAAAGGCACCAGCGGAACCTGCAGCTGAGGACGACGGACTCCCTCTCCGCCTTCTCTGCCGTTCCAGCTACGCCATCCGGCGTTATATATCCTTTAAACTGTGTCTATGTTGAGTGTTATATGTGTTTGTGTGTGTGTTGCCGCTGCAACGCCACTTCTAGAGCTTACAGGCTTGTTCTACTCGAGGACTCTCTCGTTCCGCCGTGTCGTTAAGCGCCGCGGAAAGACGGAGCTCTTCTCACTCTCCCTCTGCTCTCGTCCCGTCGCGCTGAATAGCGCCGCGGAAAGAGAGAATGTTAGAGGACATGAGCACACTCAAGCCGAAGCTCTCTTCACTCTGCCGCCGCCGCGGCTCTTCTTCCGCCGCTGCCACAGAGTTGTTCCCACTCTTCTCTCATTCCGTCGCGCTACAGCCGCGGACAGAGAATACTAGAGTGAATAGGCGAACTCGAGCCGAAGCTCTCGTCACTATACCGTCGCGCTGAGGAGGCGCCGCGGACAGACGGAGTTTTTCCTCAGTCTTCCTCTTCTCTAGTTCAGTCTCGATATCGCCGCGGACAGAGAATACTAGAGTGAATAAACAAACTCGAGCCGAAGCTCTCGCCGTGCTAGAAGCGCCGCGGACAGAGTTTTTCCTCACGCTTCCAATTCTCTCGTCCTGTCGCTCTATCGCCGCGGACAGAGAATACTAGAGTGAATAAACAAACTCGAGCCGAAGCTCTCGCCGTGCTAGAAGCGCCGCGGACAGAGTTTTACCTCACGCTTCCAATTCTCTCGTCCTGTCGCTCTATCGCCGCGGACAGAGAATGCTAGAGTGAATAAACAAACTCGAGCCGAAGCTCTCGCCGTGCTAGAAGCGCCGCGGACAGAGTTTTACCTCACGCTTCCAATTCTCTCGTCCTGTCGCTCTATCGCCGCGGACAGAGAATGCTAGAGTGAATAAACAAACTCGAGCCGAAGCTCTCGCCGTGCTAGAAGCGCCGCGGACAGAGTTTTACCTCACGCTTCCAATTCTCTCATCCTGTCGCTCTATCGCCGCGGACAGAGAATGCTAGAGTGAATAAACAAACTCGAGCCGAAGCTCTCGCCGTGCTAGAAGCGCCGCGGACAGAGTTTTACCTCACGCTTCCAATTCTCTCGTCCTGTCGCTCTATCGCCGCGGACAGAGAATACTAGAGTGAATAAACAAACTCGAGCCGAAGCTCTCGCCGTGCTAGAAGCGCCGCGGACAGAGTTTTACCTCACGCTTCCAATTCTCTCGTCCTGTCGCTCTATCGCCGCGGACAGAGAATACTAGAGTGAATAAACAAACTCGAGCCGAAGCTCTCGCCGTGCTAGAAGCGCCGCGGACAGAGTTTTACCTCACGCTTCCAATTCTCTCGTCCTGTCGCTCTATCGCCGCGGACAGAGAATACTAGAGTGAATAAACTAACTCGAGCCGAAGCTCTCGCCGTGCTCATTCTACCGCCGCCGTGCTGAAGCGCTGCGGACAGAGAATACTAGAGTAAGTTAGACGAGCGAGCTCGGGCTGTTGGGTATGTCAAGAACAATGTCGCTGCAGCGCGCGCTTACTGCCAAGGAAGTTGTAATGGCTGCCTTGTCATGATAGCGCGCGCCCCTTCCACAGCGCGTTGCTGACTAGAGCGCGGCTTACGTCATAGCACGCGCTCACTGTCAGAGCATAAGGGCGTCGGAAAATAGCTGCCAAGCTAAGCCCTTTTTTCACTCTATCACTTCCAGTCCCCTTTATTCAGGCGGCTGGAAAGGTTTTTACACTGTAGACAAAGTGTCCACTACACAGTGTGCACCCCTACATAAGCACTGTTAATTCAGCCTCACAAAATCACAAATAAATCCCGCCGCGGCCGGATTACACCATATAAAGTCAACTAGCCTTATTGCAGTCAACTAGCCTGTGGTCAAACACGCTTGTCTGCATGCGTGCTTTCAGTCTAGACTAGAGCATAACGGCATTGTGGAATGGCTCACATACCACCCGCACTTCCTTACATTCTCCCAGTTCCCTTAAGTTAAGTGACTGGAGATGAAATATTGCAGTCAACTAGCCTGTGTTAAACACGCTCGTCTGCACACTAATGCTGTGTGCGTTTACCCCTGTGGATTTGCTCACTGGTTTGCACCGTGGGTATTCTACGTAGGTTGTGCGCCACTGCACATTGTTTACACTACACACAAAAGAGCTTTCTATGTAGGAAATGTGCCCACTTTACAGTCTGCACTCCTGCACCCAAGCACTTTTCACAAAGTTCACTCTCGCACACACAATATAAATGTGAGGCGTGCGCCCACTGCAAAGCCTGCACCGCCAAAACTAACACTATCCCCACAGTGTTACAAGCAGTGTTACAGCACAAGCAACCCGGCTAACAGGCCCCTATTACTAAGCGGCCAGCCCCCGAATCTAATTCAACCCCTGGCTTTACGAGCCCAGGCCTGGCAGGCCATTCCTGGTATATAATATTGGGTGTTGAACATATAAAACGAGGTTCTCGCTACAGTTTTGCTCGCAGACCCCGCGATTCAAGCCGTGGTCGAGCCCTCTGTAAGAAGCAGTGTCAGTCACGTGCTTCTCGCTGAGGCATTGAGACTGTTAAAGGAGAGAGCGGCGAAAACAGTACACCCGACGCTAGCGAGTCAGGTTTTTACTGTCGCTAATTCCTCATGCCGAAAATGGGTGGCGGTCTCAGGCCCATTTTCCAGGCATCTGAACAAAGCACTTATGACACGCTCGTTTCAAGGTGCTGACGGTGAAACAAATCCTCGCGCACATTCGCCCCGGGGATTGGGTTTTCTCAATAGATCTGAAAACGCATACTTCACGTTACGATAAACCTCCACCCCCACTACAGGCCATTCTTGAGATTCGCCTTCGAGGGGCAGGCTTATCAGTACAGTCATTGTCATAGACTCAAGACTTACGGCATAAGAACCACCACGTCTTGATAATGTACATAAAATCGCTAGGGCAGCCGAGATCAGACTCTGTTCACTGCATGGCTAAGCATCTCCTTTTATGGGCAGAGCACAATCTGAACTCCCTAAGGGCGGCTTACGTGCCAGGTATTCTGAATCAGGGTCCGGACATGTTATCCAGAGGACCCATGTCCCCAGGGGGATGGTCCCTTTACCCGCAAACAATTCAGCTCGCACAGCACACGCTGCCCAATATTTTTTCTGCAAATGCAGGGATGCCCTGGCCCATGTTGGCCCAGACTCCCTCTATATGTTCCCTCCGATCGCGATCCAGCTGCAGCCTGTGCTTTTGAAGCCCCACTTATTGCCCCACTTTGGAAGAACCGTACATGGTTCTCCATACTGTTTCAGCTGTCAGACACAGCCCCATGCCTATTCTGCCAATGAAAGGGAAGGTCTGGCATCCCAATTCCGAGCTGTGGGCCCTCCACGTATGGCCCATCAACGGTATCCGGGAACCTCTCTGACAAGTTATGAACACTATTTCGGAAGCTAGAGCCCCTGCTATCTGGCAGCTCTGCTTTGAAGTGGTCAGTGGTTTTCTAACCAATGTGCTATGCGAAACATCAACGCACACTCATGCGAACTGGCGGAACCGCTCGCTTTCTCCAAGAGCTAATGGATGCGGGTCGTCCCCCCTCCATACTCGGGGTGTGTGTCTCCGCCATAGCAGCTAGCCACGCTCCGATCGCGGCACATTCACTAGGGAAAAGTGATCTTATTGTGTGTTTTCTTAAAGGGGCCAGGAGATTCAGCCCGCCTTGCCCCTACCTCGGTCCCTATTTGGGACCTCGCCATGGTTTTGGAGGCCGTGAAGGGTTCCCCCTCCTAACCACTTCAGAACACGAGCTTGAAGCACATATCACTCAAAACCGTTTTTCTGCTGGCTGTGGCCTCGGTTAACCGAGTGGGTGGCTTACCTGCACTCTCCGTGAGCCCTTCCTGTCTTGAGTTTGGGTCCAGCAACTTCTAGGTTGTGCTCAAACCGAGGCATGGTTTTATGCTGAAAGTGCTATCAACCCCTTCAGTATGCAGGTCTTTGCACTGCTTAACCCGCGTCTCAGAGAGAATAAGACGCAAACCTATTCTGCCCAGTCAGAGCATTGAGATTGTATCTAGAGCGCTCCGCCCCCTTCAGGCAGTCGGATCAGCTCTTCATTGCTTCGGTGGCCGCACTAAAGTTTGTGCTGTCATGAAACAGTCTCTCACACTGGATAGTGGATGCAGTCCCACTAGCATATAGGTCCAGGACCTAACCTGTCCTACAGGCATTTAAGCCCACTCCTCTAGAGGCATGGCCTCATCTTGGGCATTGGTCGTGTGACATTTCTTTGGAAGATATCTGTGCGGCGGCAGGCTGGGCCTCTCCGTCCACTTTTATCAGATTCTACAAGTTGGAGGTTCCAGCTCTACAAGCAGGGCTTCTCTCCATCTAGGCTCTATCTTGACCCTGGCAAACAGATTGCCTTACATTTTGGCCTGTACACATTAGTCCTTAAGCACTATTCATTCATCATAAGATCCGACTATGTCCGATCAGCTGTTCAAACGAACCGACTCTTCCGGTTCTTCATTCCCCTTATAAGCCGCCTCTGTCGGTGTCTCGGGGGTTTATAACATGTGCTTTGGGTATACTGGGTCAGTCAGCACACACGGCGCTTTACATTGTGTTCCCATACGTAATACGAGGAACCTCTCTCGAAAGGGAACGTACTCGGTTACTTTCGTAACCTCGGTTCCCTGAGAGAGAGGAACGAGTATTACGTTCCGTGCCGTGTTTATGCTTCTCAGGTATCGCTTCAGTCGATCTTAAAACCTGACACCTATGGCGAATTAGGGTCTTATATAGCCTCCTGTATGCAAATATAAGCACCTTTTTCGGCGGGCTTCTGGAACGCCCCCCATTGGTTCGTTCCTCTCAGCCGCCTCACCATAGGTTCCTGCAGTTGCCGCAGCCCGGCCAATCAGAGCGCTCCTCGCGCTGGGCTATGGCCGTGCAGCTCACTGCGCTTTACATAGATACCTTTATTAAAAGTTTTGCTTCACATTCTCGAGAAAAGGAGTTTTTCCCATACGTAATACTCGTTCCTCTCTCTCAGGGAACCGAGGTTACGAAAGTAACCGAGTACGTTTTTCTCTGTTCAGAAGGCTGTCATGTGCATCAATTAATGGTGTTTTATTCAAGTGAAATTGGACAGTTTAATTTCTTTCAATTTCTTTTTAAAATTTGACTGAAACACTTACGAAAACCGGTAACCTAACCCACAATTTCTGAAACCTGACACCAAAACCACACACCAAATCTCTTTATTTTACTGTCTATGCCAAATCTGCAAAACTATACAATCTGGGTCTCCGACTTTTGTTACATTTCATAAAACACTTTTTGTAAAACAAAACACAATTCTCTTCAGGAAGTATCTTGATTTGCTTTTTTTTTTTTTTTTTAAACACAACCAATCAAAGTGCTACACTAATTCACCAGTGCCTTACACAAACTCCTCAGGTGTGCAAACAGTCACTGCTTTACTTAACACCAACCAATCATTGCTTTAGAATAGGCCAAAGGTCAAGTTATAGGGTTTGAACAATGGTTTCAAGCAATGCAGACAGAATAAGGGATGTTGGAGACACACACTTGCGTTCTTTAATCTATTCTAATATACTTTTGGTTTACGATTTTGTTGTATTCCACATTAATATTTGGCCTAATACAGTTTGGCCCTAATACAGTTTTTACCTATTGCCTGAACACTTTAACACATTGTGTCAAAACTGTACACAGAAGCACACAAAACACAACACTGGGAAATAAACTATTCACATGTACGTCAAATCGAAACCTAACAATCCTCTGTCAAAATGTCACTGATGACAAAATGATACACACTTGCATCATATGAATACACTTTAAGATTAGCAGCAACACACTAGTGCACTTTATATAAAACACTGCAGTCTTTAACTTTCACTGTTTTTACTCAGTTCATCAATTAGCATTCTTTGAAGCAATGCAGTTTTTTGTTCTTTTTTTCAGCAAAGGTTTTCATAAACAAAAATGAAAATACTAAAAGGTTACAAATAAACATAAACATGAGTTATTACATAAACTCAATACTGTACATTACAGTACTATGCTTCACAGTACAGTAAATGCAGTAACGCAAATTCAAAAATAAAACAAAATACACTGCTGTAAATACAGAAAAACAGGCCAATTGTGCGTGGGTGGGATTACAGATCCTGCCGTCTGTTTGGGTCTGGCCACAGAATCTCATCAACGTCACAAGCAATATTTTCTCCTGCTATGCAATGGGGGAAAAATGCCTTGTGTGCCGAATCCATCCAAGGATTGACATTACCTCAAAGCCCCTGATGCCTCTTCCATGGCCTGTAGAAGAGGCATGTGGGCATGTGGTCTGCGGTCATATACCCGCCATCTCCGAACGAAAAAAAAAACCTTCTTGTCTGGGTTCCCAGACAACAGCAAACCTGGGCTGCTCTTATCTGTCCTGTATAACTGCATCATGAAGTGCATCGAGAAATGGGGAGTATGTGTTGGATATTGTACGGACCTAGATTGGCATGTTTGGTGTAGTAGCCCTCGAAGGCTTATGGCAGCACACATTGTGATGTTTCCCCCAATTATATTACGACCCCGTTGTCTACTTCTGCTGAGGTTAAAACCAGCCTCATCGATCTAAATCAATTCTTGAGGCTGTGCAGCTCCATCCATGTCCTAGATTTTCTGCAACAAAAAAATGTATAGCATGAATGACTGGCATTACTCAAACATTTACATTTACATTTAATCATTTAGCAGACGCTTTTATCCAAAGCGACTTACAAAAAAGGGGAGAGCAGTAGAAGCAACGAAACAAACAAGGCCAACAACCTGTAAGAGCTGTAAGAAGTCTCAATTAATTAGCACAGTACACAATGTTTTTATTTTATTTTTTAAAGCCATCTACAATTGCCATCTAAAATAGCCACCTACAACAAAAACTCACGTACGCAAAATACAGTATACCGGATTATGATAGCTATGATAACTATGTAACACACCCGCCTGAAGGCACAAATCCGGATGAGAGACGTAGATATGATCGAGGAGTGTGCGCTTTTTGGTCGTTGCTGTGGTGATCAGTAAGTGCTATTCTGTATTGGTCAGGTGCAATTGGAAAAGATGTGTCTTAAGATGTTTTTTAAAAATGGCTACAGACTCGGCAGCACGAATTGAGATCGGCAGGTCATTCCACCAGGTGGGAACGGTCGGGTAAAATGTCCGTGAGAGAGATTTCATGCCTCTTTGGGATAGAACCACGAGGCGCCACTCACTCGCAGAACGCAAGCTTCTGGAGGGTGTGTAAGTCTGAACAACTGAGTCCAAACAACTTCTGTAGAAGATTTTTATTATTGAATTTAATGTAAAATAAGCTGTATACAAGACACTATTAGTTATTGGCTGTTTGCTGAGGTTGTGTTTGCCCTGTTTTAAGTTCTTGGGGACCTTGACAACGTGCTTGAAAATGACATGTAGAAGGTGCATGATGGACAGAAAAAGAACTGGGAATGCTGTGACATATGAGCCAGGAAACCAACTGGAAAACTAGCTGAAGGTTGTGACCATTTTGGGAAAGCAGCTGGGTATATATGCTAGGTAAACCAAAGAACTGGAGTTGTCTCCTGCAGGGGAAACTCGGCTTTGTTATTTTGAATAAAGTCTTTCTGAAATCAAATGATCTTTGGGAAATGGTTTTTGCAAGAAGAAAATTTCCAACATATTTGGCACCCCAGATGGGACTGGCTTCGGAGCTGATGACAAACCACAGCAAGCTTGATGACCTTGAATGATCAACACAAACACCAAGTGGCCACTATCTTGAGGTGAGCAAATTTTTGCTTTTTCTTAAGTTTGTGTTGATCTCCAGGGCTCGCTTGGAAGTGGTAAGTCACTAAAAAAGCTTCTCCAAATTTAAAGAACTAAAAAAGGAATGAAGATCTTTGATTTCAGAATAATTGCATGATAATTATGTACTTGTCAGAAGGTTGTGTAGGTTATCAGATATTTGTATAAGGAATCAAGTGGGCCTTGAAGGATGATTCCTTTATTTTATTTGAACTGATAAGGATATCAGATATTTGTGTAAGGAATCAAGTGGGCCTTGAAGGATGATTCCTTTATTTTATTTGAACTGATAAGGATATCAGATATTTGTGTAAGGAATCAAGTGGGCCTTGAAGGATGATTCCTTTATTTTATTTGAACTGATAAGGTTATCAGATATTCAACCCAAGTGGGCCTTGACGGATGGGTTTTTTTTATTTAATTTTATTTTAACAAATAAGGTTAACTAATAACTAATCAGATATTGGCACTTGTCAAGAGGACTTTGTACCGGTGTGGGGAAGTGCAGCAGTAATTTTAAGTGAATTCCACTGTGTTGAAGGAAGTCCAGAAGTGGGTCCTTTAAATTTATTTTTTATAAAGTAAAATTTGAACAGAAAGGATGGTTCTGAAAGAGACAGAACAGAATAGTGTATCTGTGTGGGATCCTGTGTCTTGTCTGACTGTGTCTGTGGGTAAAAATAGTGACCCCCTCCCTGGTCACTTGAGAACAGTGAATGAGAGAATGAGCCCTATAGGAACGTAAATGTGAGGTATTGAAAATAAATAAAGGAAATTAGAATATTGTTTCAAAATATTAGTTCTGCAGAACACTATAATACGATATATATAAAAATAATAATATATATATTTTTGATAAATGTAATTAATTATTTTAATAGATGAATAAATAATAAGATTGCACGCGCTTAAAGTATTATATATTATATATGAAGACGTCTAAAAATGTCTATCTCTTTATCCCTGGGGGACAGTATGAGAAAGTATTCCCATGCAGAGAATTATGCTTGTGTTAAAATAACTTGTGCATTGAGCTGAGTGAAAGCGAGATTGGGTGACCAAGTTTAAAGAAAAGTTTCAACATTTATAGATAATTTGCAACAATCTTAGGACCTTAGAGAATGGGACTTGGTGGTTCAAATTAAACCAAAAAAGAATTCCTGTTGGTTGAGAAGTTTTATTTACCAAATTATTTTTATCCCAGCATGTGAATATAGAAGAATGAAAAAGTATTTAGCTGTATTACACTCAGTATCAGTAAGATAGATTGCCTTTCTTTTCTGCATACTGCAACGAAGAACTTGCTTTACTAAAAATAGAATGAAGGAACTGCTGTAGTCAACCAGTGACATTTGATAACTAGTGAAGAAAATGGTTAGAGAATGGAATTTAGAAAAAGAGCTGATTGCTCAGATACAACTGGAATTAGAAGATATAAAAGTTCAATCTGATTCATGCAGATCTCTGAGTGTTCAAATTTCAGATGGCTTCAATGACAGTGCCTTGACCACTGAAGCAACAAGTGGGGAAAGGTGAAGACACGGCTGCAGAGAGAAGAAGAGAGTGGATGATGGGCTTTTTTCAGCTCCCTTCCTGAAAGGAGAAGATGACGCTTTCCAAAAGGTCAGCATGGAAAAAGACTGATTTAATGCAGGGAAAGGTAAACCTTTCACTTGAGGCTTTCCTGAGGACAGAGACAATATCCTGACATGCAAAACTTTGACAAGATCAGTCAAAAGCTAAAATGGATAAGAGGCTGAGAAACGACAGAGCCTAAGTTCCACTCGACAACACCAGGACTTCGCAACAGGCCTTTGAGTGACTTCAGGCTGACGACACATGCAGAACAACAGCCGAGGAGCTTCAAAAGACTGATGATCTATACAGAAGGACTGACATCGATTCCCTGACGGGCGGCACAGGTGCGGCATCTACAATGATCACTCTAGAGTCTGCTTCAAATTTGTTAGTTATGATATTCACTCATTTCATCTTGATAATTCACTGGTCTCATAGCAGTTCTTTGTATTCTCTGCTAAACTAACCTTCTCTGCTTTTTCAGTATAGGCACCAGTCCAGCCCTATGTCTGATGGAAAAAAAAAAAAAAGAGAAAAGAAAAACACAGTGCATTGACAGACAATAGTGGGTGTTCAACTCACCTAATAGTTACAACTGAGGCTGGATTTGGTATAGTAAGGGCTAGAATGTTAAACATCTAGGGCTAAAATCATTAAATATGTATTCATTGGTTAAGAAAATATAGACACGAGATGTCTCACAGAAAAATATGGTAGGTAAACTGAATGTTGGTCACTCCATCTTGTTTAATAAATTTAACTTTAACTAGAGCTGGATTAAATAATAATAACTCCAAAGTCAAAAACATGAAGTCAGAATGCTGTCATCAGTGGGATAACGAGATAAAAATATTATTGGCCAAGGATCCATGATAATAAAGAGATCTCCAATATCATTCTTAAAGAAGCTCATGAGCAACAACAAAAAGAAAATTACAAACTTAAAATGAGACAAACAAATTATTAAATGCACTTGAGAAATTACAATCGACTGTCTCAACTGCACCATAACTAGGTCTACTATCTATTAGACTTTGTGAGAAAAAGAAAGGTTCATGTACAGGGAATGCTACAGTGCCATGTTCAGACCTTGTGGCATTCCTGGTGTTCCTCAATTAGAGCACAACCTGTTGAAGCAGAAACAAAAATACATGATGGGGTGTGATTGATGGCCATGGAGTGTGAGTGGATTGACAGAGAGTGTCTGAAGAGACACTAAGGCAAAAATATATTTTGCCAAAACAGCTGTATTTAAATTTAGTATGTGGGCCCACAGGGCAAATTATGCCCGATAAAACAATGACCATGGATGAATTTGGTTAAGCTTCCTGGTCAATACTTTTGTGGTAAAAAGGAGGGAAAAATATTGCCACATTTGCGCAGCGCATAACATATCTACATTTCTTTTCAGCATATCGCTATGGAGCTGACGGAGCGGATTCAAAAGTGTAATATCATGTAACTGTTAACTTGAGCAAAGTGGGTTGAGTGCTTTCCATATGCATCAGAAATTATGAAAGAATAATGAGAAACAAAACAATGAAATAACTGAGTTGAATTGGCTAATTGTAAAGAATAAATTTGAAACTCTTTGGGGAAAAATGGTATAAGACAAAAATGATTATGAATAGAGGTTTAAGCCCTGCTAGTGATGTAAGTTGAGAGCCCTAAAAGGGGACAGGACAGCGCTCAGCCTCACAAAAGCTTTTCACAGGAACAGTGGGACAGACGAGCAGATGATTATTATATGTTGTTGTCACTAACAAGAAATGGTTTAGTCTCAATTATAGGTGACAGGAGCTCAATTCCAGGAAGGATTCCAGTATGATCCAACAAAAAGAACCACTGAATGCACATTGGGATCTCATAAGAAGAGTGTGCACTGATCACCAGAGGACACTTGAGTCCATGCTTCTCATCTTAAAATACATCAGCCAACTTCAGCATTCCCACATACCATGAAGTAGGGGACACAAGAGCGTACTAGTGACGTCTCTCCCTTACCAACGAGGGAAAGCCCATTGCAACGGCTCGCAAAGAGTCACCCTGGTGAAGAGTTGCTCACAGAATGATCATCATCTCAACAAATGGAAAAAGGGGATAGGCTTGACCAGAGATGCACAATGAAGGTTGCAGAGTGTTGAAAGCTCATAAGGAGCAATGCAAGACAGAAGAATCAATTCAGAATTTCAAATGTTATGCTTTAGATCTCAACAGACAAGAGATAAAACTGCAAAACTGTAGAGGTGCAGATATTGAAAAATAAGACGGAAAAAAAGGTTGAGATGCAAAAATACTTGTAAGAGCCCCATAACTTCAAAGAATAAGAAAAAATAAATAAATATTATTACTACTAATAATAATAGTAATACAGAAGAAGAAAAACGTAAAATGCAAACTATATCACTACCGTAGATAAAAGATTGAAGTTTAGACAATAGTAGTTGCAGATATCTTTGGACTTGTGGTAAAGAATGACTTCTAGCCTCTTTGCCACTAAGAAATGAGCGCTAGAGTACGGCTAATTAAAGCATTGTCAATGAGAATCAGAACAACTTATAAATGCTTACAAAGGTAGAACTAAAAGAGCTTATGAACAAGATCCTAATATAAAATAGATGACTCCAGAAGTATACCGAATAAATTTCAGTCTAAAGTTAAAACAAAGTTTGAATTAGGACTATAGGTATTACCACGAATGTCAATTTCAATTCAAAAGCTTGATAGCTTGATTTAGTAAGACACTATGATACAACTAATTTGAATATTTATCAAGTAGTGCTTACAGAACCACAACCTAATTTAATAAAAAGTAGGCTATTAGAAGGCAACAAAAGAGGGCCAAAAAAGATATTTGCCATTCAGATAAAGAATTGTTGCAGCAACTCTTTTAAACATTCTTCGATGTGCATAGTTTGTGACATCTAAGAATGTTGAGGGGGGAATAAGATATTAGATGATAAGGAAAGATTAATGGATATTTATAAGCAATGTAAGAAAATTTCCAGTCTGAACTGTGAACATTTGTGCCAAAATATCGAACAAAAGCACTAAAAGCGATAAGTAATTGATTAATGAGCAAACACTTAAATTACACACAAGGGAGTTTTATAATTATGTGTCTACTTCTAATCAAGTTTTAGAGTTTTGTTAGTAGTAAAAAGGAAGAAATGATTGCTTCATGAGCAGCTTGAACTGAGCCACTAAAGCAATCAGTCAGACTGCATTAAACTTAAGTTAAAATTATATTTATTGTTAGTTTTTGTAATAAACAGACAAGAATTTAAACAATCTAACAAAGAACTAAGTGTATTGTGATAGCAAATATACAACAATATTCTGATCATTCATCATCTAAAAATGATTTTGACTAAAAGATTGATTCTTCAGATTAAGGAATTAATAAGACTTTATAAAAATAGGAATTGATCAAAAAATAAGAAAGATAGTTTACCTTGGTTTAACCAACAATTATATGGATCAAGCAAAATAACAACAGAAAATGGCTAATTTATATTTACTATAGTCAGGAGATTTAGAGATGATGCTTTATCTGTGCTATAGAAGAACAATTACATGAAACAAATAGAATGACAAGGCAAAATAGGCAAGCCCTTAGTTGATTATTGATTATTGGCAGACAAAGTTATAAGTAAGTTAAACAAGAGGCGTAAGAGCAGAAGTTAAAGAAAACTGGTTTAATTCTAAAGTTTGAAGAGTGATTTGCTAAATAAGGGATGTCTTTAAAAGTTGCAATATCAAGATTGTTCTGTATCAACATGGTTATTGTTCTGCTGTGAAATTTTCATGTTAATATCGCTAATTGTCAAAGCCATGGTTAAGCACATGGAAATGCTAAAAGGTTAAGATAATGAGAAAACAATTAAGAGGGCAAACAAAGTATGTTAAGATTGGTCTGACAAATCAAATTGAAATGTACAAACATCTGATGGAGATTTAAGTATATCTAATGAGGGCAAAAAAGACGAATATGAGAACAATGTCTGGGTTAAGGATGTCTACATTCCAAAAATAACTTGTATTAGTATTATGCATTGATATACTCTATATAATTGTGAAAATAACTTACAAGGCTGAGCCAATTGTATGATAATGCTTACAACAATGGTCTAGTTTTAAAGGGAGCAAAAGAATCTTTTACTCTTTTTGGAAAAAGAAAAAAATACACCTAAGAAAGAAAGAAAAATGTCTGAAAAGAGATGTTTGGTTCTGATGCTCATCCAGAGTGTGGTTGCATAATCTGGTCTTTGGCAATGAAGAGTGAGTGACTTAATTTAAGTCATAAGGTAGCATAACTAAGGAAGCTAGATTTTGAAGCTACACGTCTGGAAGAAAGATACAAAATTGGGGCTTAGGTAAGCCCCAGAGGGGGGAATGTAGAAGATTTTTATTATTGAATTTAATGTAAAATAAGCTGTATACAAGACACTATTAGTTATTGGCTGTTTGCTGAGGTTGTGTTTGCCCTGTTTTAAGTTCTTGGGGACCTTGACAACGTGCTTGAAAATGACATGTAGAAGGTGCATGATGGACAGAAAAAGAACTGGGAATGCTGTGACATATGAGCCAGGAAACCAACTGGAAAACTAGCTGAAGGTTGTGACCATTTTGGGAAAGCAGCTGGGTATATATGCTAGGTAAACCAAAGAACTGGAGTTGTCTCCTGCAGGGGAAACTCGGCTTTGTTATTTTGAATAAAGTCTTTCTGAAATCAAATGATCTTTGGGAAATGGTTTTTGCAAGAAGAAAATTTCCAACACTTCACATACAGAAATGTGATTTTGTGCTTTACCAAGACACGTCTGATCTTGGTAATGCCTACTCGATTGATGTTGATGAAGCCAATCTGCAAGCATTTGTTCCTGTAACTGGTGGAGACGGATTGCAATGTTTGCTCTAACCATTTCTAAAATGGGAAGCTCCTGCTCTTGGGTGAACACGCATTGTCTTCTAATTTTCTGTAGAAAAATGCAACCACAGATTTTTATTGGTTTGGTTCAGTTCTGTATACTGTACACAGTACTGTAAAAAAGTGTTGTACTGCATGTTCCACAAAACGACTTACAAAAGGAGCACAGCCAACTTGCAATACAGTTATGTGACATGATACAGTACTGTAAATACTGTCGATACAGTCTGGAGTGGAGAATTGAAGACATACCTGTTTTCCAGTCTGACAACATTACATCATGACTTTGCGTAAACATGTACAGCCTTTTCTAAAGCCAAGAGGCGTGTTATCTGTACGCATTTTGAGCTATCCGCGTGTATTTCTATGCCGTGTGATTCCGCGTGTATGTCTACGCTGTGTGATTCCACGTGAATGTCTACGCCAAAACGAACCATTATGTGTGTGTGTCCACAATGTTAATGGATTTACAAACATACTAAATTATGTTTTTTTGAAAATGTAAAAATGTAGAATGTTTCTTGTGATGGATAGGTTTAGGGGCAGTGGCAGTGGCAGTTTAGGGGAATAGAATGAAACGGTGTTGATAAACACGGTAAAAAGGGATCATGCGTCTTAATAGCACGCCAAAATGCCATACGAATTGGCGTGTTACGCCGGCTTCACACTGCACGTGCAAGCAGGGCGTAGGCAGCGCCGAAGCAGCGCGTGTGTAGAGCAGTAGCAGCGCGTGCACTTTTTGCTTTCACACAGGCAGCGTTTGTCGCGCGCAGTTGTCACGCGCAGTTGTGTACAGAGTAGGCTACTCTATAATGGATAAGTTTGCATTTCTCTTTAATGTATTTGAAATGGAAATAAAGCAAAGATTCAGATTTATCATGAAGCATTTATCATTATTTTTAAAAAATCGTTTCACTTGTTTCTGATGTTTTTTATTTCGTTTAGTGCGAGTTTTTGATAGAAGAATGGCCATCGCACTATATGTCCATGAAAAGCACACTGCTAAAAAGAGAAACTTCAAGAAATCGTCTTGAAATGGATAGGCATCAAATTTACATGCATTACCCATCATAAACCTCTTAAAGATAATTCATAAATCACTGTAATAACTAAGAGGAAACTTCTTAATGATTTATAGAATAATTAATAACTAAATGAGCAAATTATCTAACAACGTTTTTAAAAAAATGACAAAATAACGCACATCATAGTCTATCTACATGTCTATATTGTTTGTGTGCTATATTAATGTGTGTATATTCTATTTACCTATCCATATTTAGTTGTTCGTTCGTGAGACAACGAAAGACTGTCAAAAACACTTAAAAATGACGTACCATCAGCACCAAGAGCCGCTCACGCTCACCAACTTCCTCCCATGCTTTTTCCTTCACTTGCAAGTCTTTATAAAGCAAACTGTGTGGATCACAGAGAACTGTGTGCTTCTAAACCTCCACGATGAGAGTGTCATCCATTGCTGTCTTTCCAGGACAGGTGCACTCTGAAGAACACTGCCTGTGACACCGCGTGCTTTTTGTTTATCGTTTCTGTTATGCCAGCATATAGTTATAATATATACATAATTTAATTGATATTTAATTTAAGCTAAACTGGCATACATTATTTAAAATTAGTTTTGTAGTTCAGGCAAAAACTTATGGCAGTGACTTCGTTTTTTGTGTAGAACTTTTTTTTCTTCCACAGCGCCGGATGTCATGGTGACTGAGAAACACACGGAACACTTCACTAAATTATTTCATGGTTAAATGTGTTATTTTTCATGTTAACCAGGTTAATTTTGATCAGAACAATGTACTGTGGCTTTAATTCATCGTGAGCAGCGCGTCAAAAATAGACCTGGCGCCGAAACGATCGCGGCACTGCCGCTTCTGCTCTGCTCCTGCTACGCGCCGCTGCGCTGCCTCTGCTGCCGGTGTGAATGCACTCATTGATTAACATGGGAGCCGAAAAAAATATGCGCTGCTTACGCCCTGCTTACGCGTGCAGTGTGAAGCCGGCGTTATATATACGCCATTTCATGAGATCAGTCTGAGACTGAATGGATGGAAAATTCTGATTGTACGATTTTTTGGCACATTAATTTCATTAATTTTAACTCATTTTATCAGGTGGAAAGCACTATTTGCTAATGGGGGTGTTTTCAGAACACCCCCCTTGTTTTCACTTCTTTTGGATTAGCCCAACCCACTGGAGAAGAGAGACAGATTGAAATTAGGGATGGGCGATACCATTTATTTTGTTTTGATACGATACCGATACTTTCAAGGCCAGTATCACCGATATCGATATCGATACCGATAGGATACTTTTAAACTTATTTTTTTAATTTACAGGGAGTGCAGAATTATTAGGCAAATGAGTATTTTGACCACATCATCCTCGTTATGCATGTTGTCTTACTCCAAGCTGTATAGGCTGGAAAGCCTACTACCAATTAAGCATATTAGGTGATGTGCATCTCTGTAATGAGAAGGGGTGTGGTCTAATGACATCAACACCCTATATCAGGTGTGCATAATTATTAGGCAACTTCCTTTCCTTTGGCAAAATGGGTCAAAAGAAGGACTTGACAGGCTCAGAAAAGTCAAAAATAGTGAGATATATTGCAGAGGGATGCAGCAGTCTTAAAATAGCCAAGCTTCTGAAGCGTGATCATCGAACAATCAAGCGTTTCATTCAAAATAGTCAACAGGGTCGCAAGAAGCGTGTGGAAAAACCAAGGCGCAAAATAACTGCCCGTGAACTGAGAAAAGTCAAGCGTGCAGCTGCCAAGATGCCACTTGCCACCAGTTTGGCAATATTTCAGAGCTGCAACATCACTGGAGTGCTCAAAAGCACAAGGTGTGCAATACTCAGAGACATGGCCAAGGTAGGAAAGGCAGAAAGTCGACCACCACTGAACAAGACACACAAGCTGAACCGTCAAGACTGGGCCAAGAAATATCTCAAGACTGATTTTTCTAAGGTTTTATGGACTGATGAAATGAGAGTGAGTCTTGATGGGCCAGATGGATGGGCCCGTGGCTGGATTGGTAAAGGGCAGAGAGCTCCAGTCCGACTCAGACGCCAGCAAGGTGAAGGTGGAGTACTGGTTTGGGCTGGTATCATCAAAGATGAGCTTGTGGGGCCTTTTCGGGTTGAGGATGGAGTCAAGATAAACTCCCAGTCCTACTGCCAGTTTCTGGAAGACACCTTCTTCAAGCAGTGGTACAGGAAGAAGTCTGCATCCTTCAAGAAAAACATGATTTTCATGCAGGACAATGCTCCATCACACGCGTCCAAGTACTCCACAGCGTGGCTGGCAAGAAAGGGTATAAAAGAAGAAAATCTAATGATATGGCCTCCTTGTTCACCTGATCTGAACCCCATTGAGAACCTGTGGTCCATCATCAAATGTGCGATTTACAAGGAGGGAAAACAGTACACCTCTCTGAACAGTGTCTGGGAGGCTGTGGTTGCTGCTGCACACAATGTTGATGGTGAACAGATCAAAACACTGACAGAATCCATGGATGGCAGGCTTTTGAGTGTCCTTGCAAAGAAAGGTGGCTATATTGGTTACTGATTTGTTTTTGTTTGGTTTTTGAATGTCAGAAATGTATATTTGTGAGTGTTGAGATGTTATATTGGTTTCACTGGTAAAAATAAATAATTGAAATGGGTATAAATTAGTTTTTTGTTAAGTTGCCTAATAATTATGCACAGTAATAGTCACCTGCACACACAGATATCCCCCTAAAATAGCTAAAACTAAAAACTAAAACTTCCAAAAATATTCAGCTTTGATATTAATGAGTTTTTTGTGTTCATTGAGAACATGGTTGTTGTTCAATAATAAAATGAATCCTCAAAAATACAACTTGCCTAATAATTCTGCACTCCCTGTATTAAATATATTAAATTACTAAGAGTAAAAATACCCACTTAACATATTTGAAAGGTATTTTAACATTCAATATGCCTTAATTGCAACTTTTTAACACATGGATAAAATGTTTAGTAGTAGTGAAATTAACCATGGAAATCTACAAATACTAGCCTATTTTAACTACGACTATTGTAGTAAAAAAAACATGGTTCAGTTTCACAAGGGACTGCCAGTGACTGAACATTGCACCCATAAAATGCAACCTTTTTATTCTAATAGTGATTTATATTAGTTACAGCATAGAACATGATCAATTTCAACTTTTAACATTACATTTAAAGAGTGTGATTGCACTATGTAGGCTACAATTTCTATTTGTTCATTGTGAAATAACTCACACTATTATGTTTTTCTGTCTTCTGATGAGCATTATTCTGGGCTGTGTGTTCAAAATCATCTATGGTTTCTTTATGATAGTATTGGGAAACACAGTTCTGTTTGTATAGTGTCATCAGTGAATGAACGCTCTCTCTGTGATCGATTGGTTCTTGTAGCGTTTGCATGCATTCAGATCATGGTTTAGATGAGCAGGAAAATAGTCCTATTACACAATTAACATAGTTTATTTGTATTGTATGCATTAAATAATCTTTTTAAATAAACAAAATTAATGGTAAAAAAAAAAAACACCTTAGTATCGATATTTTTATTTGAGTATCGATACTTTCGATGCTTACACCAGTATTGATATATCGATACTTCATATCGATACGCCCATCCTTAATTGAAGTAGGCTACTTTGCTGTATATTAATTATTTTAGGGATGGGCATTCGATTCAATTTTCTTAGTCGATCGTCGGTAGAATTAATGATCGACTATCGATTAATCAGTAATATTTTTATAATAAAATTAATTATTTAATTAATAATTTCCTCGCTCCATAGAGGAGTAATTATCTCCGAACAGAAACTGTTCGGACCAATGAAATCATCAGGGTGGGCTTTAGACGATGACGGACAGATGATCAACAGTAACGTAATCATTCACGTCATCTAAGGGGCTTGGATTATATTTGTTCAAATCCTAAACGGAGAGCTTGTTTGTATCTGCATTCACCTTCACAGTTTCTCTCAGAAATGATGATCATGTTGGGTAAGTACTCTGTGTATCATTAAATTATGTTATTTTTTTTACAACACCAGCAAAGATCGTTTATTCCAGTGTGCGTGCAGACAGGGTTGCCAAGTTTTTACAACAAAATCCGCCAACTACTAGCCCTAAAACAATAGCTTCTTGGGGGGTTCTCCGGGGAAAAAATGGCGCTTGGGGGGTAAAATTTGTGTTATTTTGGCAAGGTTGCCTGCTAATATTCGCACTCATAGGTCTTTATATCACATAATAGTCGCTTCAACCCGCGAAAAAACACGGGGACTTGAGCAACAATTTAGCTCTGTCTGTTGACATCTGACAATGTGTCGCTTTGTTGCTCTGATTGGTTGTAGGTCTATCCAATTGATATCTTTCCTGGTTCGGTTGAAACACACCCCATAATCACAGCCCAATGGAGCAGTTTCAGACTCATATTCTGACTAGAATTGAGTATGACCACGTCAGGCTAGGGGCATAGACCAATTGCAATTAAAATGTTGGTCCAACATGAACCGGTCCCTTACATGGCAATGAGATGCATTTAGCCACTTAGCCATTGTTTAAATTCACCTGTTTTAGTCCCCTGTGAACTCCGTTGTAGCCGGAAAAAGGCAAGTCCAGTTAGAAAGAATGTCGTGTGTTTGAAGAGGCTAAGCTCATCGGCTCGTCGGTTCTCCATATCGAACCTGTCTGAAACGAACGGTTTTCGATTCTGTACTACTGATCCGAGAACCGCTGCTTGTTCAGTTACACGCGCGCATATCAGCTGCTCGTGAGTTCATTGGTTCTCTCAGCAAAACATGACTCAGTTCAGTGAACGGTTGGAGTTACAACATATAATTCAAGACATTAGAGTATTTCTATTCGGAGGGACTGTCACTCATGTCAGAAAGTGAGTAACTATAGTAACTTGTGGGATCAGCGCTGATTTGAGATGTGAACCGTTTAGAACGATTCAGTCCAATTTGGTGAACTGGTTCTACTGGTTCACTAAAAAGAACCGGTTAAAAAGAACAATTAGTTTGTGAACCGGACATAATACTAATACTACTACTACTACTACTACTACTACTACTAATAATAATAATAATAATACATTTTATTTATAATGCACTTTATATTTAACAAAATCTCAAAGTGCTACAGAATTAAAAACAATCAACAACAATAAAAAAATAAGTAAATAAATAAAATAAATAAAACAAATAAAACAGAAAAATTAAGAAGTAAAAAATCAATTAAAAGCTCTGCTAAAAAGGTGGGTTTTAAGACCACGCTTAAAAGCATTTATAGTCTGTGGGGTCCGCAAGTGGTCAGGGAGAACATTCCACAGACTAGGGGCTGCAGAGCAGAAGGCCTGATCTCCCATAGTACGGATGGAGATTGGTTGTGGGAGTTTTAAGACTATGCAGAGAAACAGAGAGGAGGTTATGAGCAGTGGTAGAGGAAGTACTGAATCTCAGTACTTAGGTAAAAGTACAAATAACCAGAGCCATATTTACTTAAGTAAAAGTAGAAGTACTACAACGACAATCCTACTTAAGTAAAAGTAAAAAAGTACTTGATTTTAAATGTACTTTTAGTATTAAAAGTAAAAGTACTTGTATAACAATTTATTCTCTTAATGTCTTTATTCTAATAATTAAAAAGAAAACAGTATGGGCTGTTGTGTTTTAATTAAGTTAGTTTTGGTTTAATAGGCTAATTGTGCTTATCATCTGTTGCCCAGTTTACATTTTGACTCACAATATCAGGGTGATCTGCGTTAAATATCTATTCAGAAGTAACATTTTCATCAGCTTTGATGTATTTAAATCTTCATATTTATGAGGATTAATCTTAAATATAGGATATGCTTCAGCTTTCCTTTTATATTCTTAAATTTGATCAATAAATTCAATTTCGAATAACGCTAGCCTATATGGTTGTTAAATTAAATAATTTACACTGACAAATTACAACTGCATTAAATAATGTTATGAGATTCTATATATTTTTAATACAATAAGAAACATTGGAAAGAGTGTTTAAACATGAAACTAAACTACCAGTAGGTGGAGGCATGTCTTAATGAGTGAGTCATTGAGTCGTTCATTCAAATGGCTGATTCGTTCATGAATGAGTTTACGTCGTTTACGAAAAGGTAATTGAATCTTTGATTCAACCGATTCATTCAAACGCTAAATCATTCATTACCACATTATTGCTGTGTGTCACAACCGCTGGTGAAGATCCCACCGTCGGCCATCAGAGGTCGCGCTCACCAGAGTACTAACTCACTCACGGACTTCATTTCCCATAATCCCACATGCCGGGACTGATTACCATCCACCTGTTCCCCATCAACTGGCCTATATATTCTCTGAGCACACACACACACACTGCGAAGTCTTGTTCTGCCCCGGCGACATTTCTGAGCGTTTTCCCATTGTTATTTCTGATCTGCCTGTTTACGAACCTGCCTGTTTATCGACTCTGATTCTTGCTGCCTGCCATCTTAACCTGTGTTTGCCTGGACTCTGGTTATTCGACTGTTTGCTGCCTGCCCTGACCCTTGCCTGGTATGATTAAGATTTACGCCTTGCCTGTGATACTACTGTTAATTCTTGGCTACCGACCTCCGCCTGTTATTACTGTGAGTTTGTGTGTTTCCAATAAACTGCACATGGATCCCAATCCACCTGAGTCCTCGTTACAGAAGACTTCGCCAAACACAGATCCAGCAGACTTCTCTCGCTTCACACAAGAGCTCTCCGTACAAGCCAGCCAGCTAATGATGCATCACCAGCAACTCACACGATTGACCAGCATGACGGAGGAACTGGTTAAGGCCGTGCAGAGCCTCCATCTTACACCAGCAACGGCCGATGCACCATTACCACGCCAAGAGCCGCCAACCACACCTGTTACAACGCCAACGAGCAGCCCACGTCTGGCGTTCCCTGAAAAGTTTGACGGCACCCCGGCCAAATGCAAGGGATTTTTAATGCAGTGCTCCATCTTTCTGGCCCAACAACCAACCCTGTACTTCACAGACTCTGGTAAGATTTCACTAATCTGTTCACTGCTCACTGGGAAAGCACTTGACTGGGCAACAGCAGTCTGGGACGAACGAACCCGCGAGAGCACTACATATGCCAACTTCATTCAACGCCTACGCATAGTTTTCGACCATGCTGAGGGAGGACGAAACGCAGGTGAACAGCTGCTCGCCCTCCGGCAAGGGAGATGTACGGCAGCAGAATTTGCGCTCACTTTCCGCACCCTAGCAGCACAAACCGTGTGGGTAGAGGACACCTTGAAAACCCTGTTTCGCCAAGCCCTCAATGAGGAACTACAGTCAGAACTCGCATGCCGCGATGAGGACAAGAGTTTGGATCAATTCATCGAACTGGCGATTCGCATTGACAACCTCATCCGCTCTCGCCGAGGACCACGAAGTGGTGGCAATCCGATGCTCTCTCAACCCCTCGACAGCAGTGATGAACCAAGGCAAATTGGTCACACACACATCTCTTCTGAGGAACGAGAGCGCCGCATCCGAAATCATCTGTGCCTCTACTGTGGTCTTTCCGGACATCGCAGAGCCGAGTGCCCGACCCGACCATCGCAACCACAGCCCCGCCGGGTGAGTTTGCTCATTTCCACTGTTTCTCACCACAACTGCCTCGATTTTCCAGTCACAGTAACCTACCAGTCCAAAGTAATTACAACCCAGGCATTAATAGACTCTGGAGCTGCAGGCAACTTCATTGATGAAGGTCTGGTTCGTCAACATGAAATACCGCTAAACCCATGCAACTCTCCTCTGGCAGTGGCAGCGCTAGATGGGCGCCCCCTGGGGACCGGACAAGTACAGTTCACCACCATCGATCTTCACTTACAAGTGGGTGCTCTACATACTGAATCCATCCAGTTCTACGTCATTCATTCTCCACACAACCCTATTATTCTGGGCTTCCCCTGGCTACAAGACCACAACCCGCAGATCTCCTGGCAGGATAAGCAGATCACCCAATGGGGTCCTTCATGTCACTCCCGCTGCATCCGTTCTGTCAGGCTACTACCCATTCGATCTACCAGCATGCACCACACCAAGGACTCCACACCAGGTATTCCTTCGGCATACGCGGACCTCTTAGAAGCCTTCAGCAAGACCAAAGCCTCACAACTACCTCCTCATCGCAACACAGACTGCGCCATCGAACTGCTACCTGGTACCACTCCGCCTAGGGGTCGCATCTTTCCTCTGTCCGAACCGGAGGATCTAGCAATGAAAACATACATTCAAGAGGAGCTGGCCAAGGGGTTCATCCGACCATCTACCTCACCTGCTGCTGCGGGATTCTTCTTCGTGGGGAAGAAGGATGGAGGCCTTCGTCCTTGCATCGACTACCGTGGGCTTAACGATATAACGGTCAAGTTCAGATATCCTCTGCCACTGGTACCCGCTGCCTTAGAACAACTTAGATCTGCCAAAGTATTTACCAAGTTGGACCTTCGGTCTGCCTATAACCTCATTCGCATCCGGGAGGGTGACGAATGGAAAACGGCATTCTCCACTAGTAATGGGCACTATGAATACCTCGTCATGCCCTTTGGCCTGTCCAACAGTCCATCGGTGTTCCAATCCTTCGTCAACGACATCTTTCGAGACCTATTGCATCAATGTCTGGTGGTATACATCGACGACATCCTCATCTATTCAAACACCATGGAAGAACACATTCAACACGTACGAACGGTCTTGCAGCGCCTCATCAAGCACCAGCTGTACGCCAAGTCAGAGAAATGTGAGTTCCACCAAACCTCAGTAACATTTCTTGGTTATGTCATTAGCCCAGAGGGAGTGGCGATGGATGAAGGAAAGGTTCGGGCAGTCGTGGAATGGCCTCAACCCACCACTCTGAAAGAGCTGCAAAGATTCTTGGGGTTCGCCAACTTCTACAGGCGCTTTATCAGAGGTTACAGTTCAGTCGCCGCACCACTCACTTCCATGACAAGAGGAGGAGGCAACAAGCTACGATGGTCCGCCGAGGCCTTGCAAGCATTCAGTAACCTGAAGAATAGATTCACATCGGCACCCATCCTGCACCACCCGGACCCTCAACTACCCTTTGTGGTGGAGGTGGACGCCTCTAACACGGGAATTGGCGCCATTCTCTCACAACGGCAAGGTAACCCGCCTAAATTATTCCCCTGTGCTTTTTATTCCAGAAAACTGTCAACAACGGAGCAAAACTATGACGTGGGCAATCGCGAACTTCTAGCCATGAAGGCAGCTTTTGAGGAGTGGCGTCATTGGCTTGAGGGAGCGAGACATCCATTCCTGGTGCTGACGGATCACCGCAACCTTGAGAACTTGCGCTCAGCCAAGAGACTAAACCCCAGGCAAGCTAGATGGGCACTCTTCTTTACCCGATTTGATTTCTCTATCACCTACATTCCAGGTTCCAAGAACATCAAGGCAGATGCGTTGTCACGTCAGTTTGACAGCGCTCCACAGGATACCTTGCAAGACCCAATTATCCCACCCACCCTCATCGTCGCTCCAGTTCAATGGGACATCATGTCAGAGATTGCACAAACACACGAGCAGAACCCGCCTCCCGCTGCATGTCCCAACGATCGTACCTTTGTGCCGCCAGGGCTCAGGGAGAAGGTAATTCGATGGGTACACTCCTCTACAAGCTCCGGTCACCCGGGAATCACCACGACAACCAGGCTAATAAGGAACCGATTCTGGTGGGACTCGTTACAAGCAGATGTTGCAGACTTCGTCAATGCTTGCCACACATGCGCCGCAGCAAAGACCCCAAAACAACTCCCAGCAGGTCTATTACAACCACTACCCATCCCTCAGCGTCCATGGTCTCACATAGCTATCGACTTCGTTACTGATCTACCACCATCTCAAGGTAACACCACTATACTAACTGTGATTGATCGGTTTTCCAAAGGATGTCGACTAATCCCTCTACCTAAGTTACCCACAGCCTTCGAAACTGCTGAACACCTGCTTCAATACGTATTCAGATACTATGGTCTTCCAGAGGATATTGTCTCAGACAGAGGACCTCAATTTACGTCAAGGGTATGGTCAGCTTTCTTCAAATTGTTAAATGTTAATATAAGCCTCACCTCTGGTTACCACCCAAAGTCTAATGGACAAACTGAACGCCTGAATCAGGAGATATCCAAATTCCTCAGAATGTACTGCCAGCAGAACCAAACAGACTGGAGTCGCTTCCTTCCCTGGGCGGAGTATGCGCAAAACTCTATCCTCAAACCTGCTACCAAGTTAACGCCATTCCAATGCATCCTAGGATACCAACCACCACTATTCCCATGGTCCGGGGAGCCATCCGAGGTTCCTGCAGTAAACGACTGGATTCAACGCAGCGAGACCATCTGGAACCAAACTCATGTACATCTCCAACGAGCAATAAACAGGGTCAAGGAACAAGCAGATCGTCATCGCCGTCCTCATCCTGACTATACACCAGGACAGTGGGTGTGGTTATCCACTCGGGATCTACGATTACGGCTACCGTGTAGGAAGCTCAGTCCCAGGTATGTGGGTCCATTCAAAATAGTCAAACAGATTAACTCAGTTTCATATCGTCTAGAATTACCTGCCACTTACCGCATCTCTCCCACCTTTCATGTGTCTCTGTTGAAACCGGCTGATGGTCCGAGGGTGGAGCAAGAGTCCAGTGAAGCAGGCCCCCCACCAATGATCGTGGATGGCGAGGAGGCGTTTTCCGTGCGGGAGTTGCTAGATTCCAGACGCCGGGGGCGGCAGATCCAGTATCTGGTCGATTGGGAGGGGTACGGCCCGGAGGAGAGGTCTTGGGTCAACTCAGAGGACATTCTGGACCCCAACCTAATCAATGACTTTCATAGGACCCACCCGGAGAAACCGGCCCCACGACCCCGAGGAAGACCCCGACGTCGGATGTGCGCCCGCGTCAGGAGCCGCTCGCAGGGGGGGGGGCTCTGTCACAACCGCTGGTGAAGATCCCACCGTCGGCCATCAGAGGTCGCGCTCACCAGAGTACTAACTCACTCACGGACTTCATTTCCCATAATCCCACATGCCGGGACTGATTACCATCCACCTGTTCCCCATCAACTGGCCTATATATTCTCTGAGCACACACACACACACTGCGAAGTCTTGTTCTGCCCCGGCGACATTTCTGAGCGTTTTCCCATTGTTATTTCTGATCTGCCTGTTTACGAACCTGCCTGTTTATCGACTCTGATTCTTGCTGCCTGCCATCTTAACCTGTGTTTGCCTGGACTCTGGTTATTCGACTGTTTGCTGCCTGCCCTGACCCTTGCCTGGTATGATTAAGATTTACGCCTTGCCTGTGATACTACTGTTAATTCTTGGCTACCGACCTCCGCCTGTTATTACTGTGAGTTTGTGTGTTTCCAATAAACTGCACATGGATCCCAATCCACCTGAGTCCTCGTTACACTGTGAGATGCGTTGTGGTTCTGATGTGGAAATATGATCTGATCTTGGAAATATTTTCGCTTCTGTAATAGAACAAAAGCAGTTTATATTGCATCTAAAATGTAAGTGACTAATTTTAATTAATTGTTTATGGAACTGTCATGAAATCAGTGTCACATTTTCAGTCGTGATGGTATTCAGGAAAACAGCACTCTTGGTCGTGCCATGTGATGTTTTTTAACTGTATTATACGTCATTGTCACATGATTTCAGTTTGACACGCGATCCAAATCATGAATCAGTACGCTGATTCATAACCGTTCTAAATTTTGAATGGCTATTATTTATTCTAATTAATAAGTTGCTTGGAGCATCCATTCCGACTGTAGGGGTGACAGTTGAGTGAGGTGGAGGCAGCTTTCCTGCGAGTGGGTGTGGTTTCAGCACAGCCAGCAGACATGCCCCCAGTGTTTGAGAGCAGAGAATATCTCTTATTTTATTTACTTGGCGACTTTTTTATCATCCAAATTTGGCTGGGTGGTTAATAACATATTTTTCTGTGGTGTGAAAAACTATGCAGATGATATCACATTGTTCTGACATTATGCATAAGAAAAAGAATACCATGTGTAAAATTAAAAATAGAAACAGTTGTAACGAAAATTACATTTAAAAATAAATAAAAAATAAAAATATAATACAAAAATAAAATAAAGATATAATTGTGATAAATAGATCCCTGTCTGACTAATTCTAAATTCGGTTACTCCTATCCGAGAGGGAAGAGATGGAGCAGGTTCGCAATGTCTCCTGGACCTTACAAGTCGGTCCACGAAGGGCTCCTGTAGGGGACATTACCTTTGCCCCGCAGGGCTTTCCCCTTTCTTGAGTCAGCTTTTTTACACTCTCTGCTACAACAAGCAGAAAGAAGCGAAGCACACTGCTCTCCTTTTCCAATCTCTTCCAGTCAGACAGGCCTAACCAAAAGTTATAATCAACAGATGTATAAGAAATAGAAATATATAGTTGTAAAGAAATTTAATTATAATAAAATGATGATAACCAAAGATAAGAACAAAGGTAAACTAAGACAGTTATAAAAATAATAAAAAGATGATGCATAAATAAGGTGCAATCAGTCGGACGTACAATGGCACAGTGCTCATTCAGTAAATGCACAGCTAAACAGATGTGTTTTGAGTCTGGATTTGAATGTGGCTACTGTTCGAGCACATCTGATCTGTTCAGGAAGCTGGTTCCAACTGCGGCTGGCATAATCATCTAAGTACACAAACAAAAAATCCAGGTCTCGTAGGATCGAGTTCATCATGCGCTGACAGGTTTGTGCTGCATTTTTCAGTCCAAAAGGCATCCACAAAAAGACCAAATGGTGTTATCACTGCCATTTTTGGCATGTCCTCATGGAAGACTACCACCTGTTGGTATCTCAAATAAGGTTCACTTTCGAGAAAATTGTTTACCCAGCCAGTTGAGCTGAAAAATCCTTAATGTTTGGAATTGGGTATCGGTCAGGTGTGGTGATGTCATTGAGTAGACAATAATCTCCACATGGGTGGTAACCATAATTTACTTTGGGGACTAAGGTTGCCAGAATAATAATCATACACGGTGTGTTAATAGGCCAGAGGAGAACTGGCACCCCGACTTAGTCTGGTTTCTCCCAAGGTTTATTTTTCTCCATCATGCTCTGATGGAGTTTTGGTATATAAATAAAGTTGATTGATTGATTGATTGATTGACTATGTGGAGGGACGAGGCCCAATAACTATTAGAGCGTCACACTATACCCTTTTTTTCCATGTTGACAAATTTGGCCTTGGCAATTGCAAGTTTCACCGGATCTAATCGTCATGCCCGGGTATGGACTGGTGGCCCGGATGTGGAGATATGATTTATGACCTCATGGTTGGCCACTGTTGAGGAGAAAGTGGGTTTGGTGAGACTTAGAAAGTTACTGAGCAGTTGGGTGAACTCTAGTCAGTCATCTATCAATGTGCTGGACAGAGTGGTCGTGGGGAAGGTGCTCCTTGAACAGGGTAAGACACTGAAATCTTTCGCTGTACCCAAACAGCCGTTTTTAACATCAACCAACAAGGCAAGGCAAGGCAAGGCCAGTTTATTTATATAGCACATTTCATACACAATGGCAATTCAAAGTGCTTTACAAAGAAATGAATTTAAATAGTGATAACATGTGCATAAGAAATAAGAATACCATGTGTAAGTATTAAAAATTAGGGATGGCGAAAACTAAACATTTTCTTGACCGACCACCGAGCCTCATGAGCCGGTTGAAACACGCCTGGCCGTGCCTGCAATTCCGCAACTCTGTCGCATCTCTCTGCCGCTCTGCCTGCCGCTCTCACACACACTGTCCCGGCGCCGCCGCCTCCCTTCCAATCACATCACTTTTTTTAAATCCCCTACAGCGCGAAACATGAGTGCCACAAACGTGGCGCCGAGAAGCTTGTTTGTAATCGGAGGACAAATGGCTCCTTAGTTTCGAAATGGTTTGGGTACAAGGTGATCGCTTAAAAATAAAGGCATTTTTCTAGCGTTAGAAGCTCATTTGAAACATTGCCTCGGCTCGTTTAAGAAAATAACAGCTCCGGAGAGACGCTGCTTTGGTTCGAGGTAGTGCTAACAATAATAAAGCAAGATGATGATCAACACCTTATGTGTTACCACTGAAATGTAGATGTAATATATTTACTGTCGTCTACCCTGGCTCTAACCTCAAGTGTTTCAGCCTGTTTACTTTTTGCAAACCTTGTGAGCGCGCAAACCCAAACGCTGTGACCTCACGCCAAATGATTTTATTGGTTTATTAAGTACAAACAGGTGAGTTATGTAAAATTGAGTGTGAGGGATTTGTTCACTTCACACAAAAAGATTTTGGAATGAGACTCTAACTGTAGTAGCGTTTAGTACACTGTCTATAATAGCCTAATTTAGAGATCACTTTTTTTTAGCCGACAACCGACCGCTTTGATCGGTTAACGTTGATCAACCATCGGTCAACCATTGGTCAAATGGTCATCGGTTAACATCCGTATTAAAAATAAAAACAAGGATAATTAAAACAGTTGTAAAGTTAATTAAAAAAAATAAAATGGTGATAAATAGATCCATATATGCCTGATTTTCTAAATTTGGGTACTCCTATCTGAGATGGAAGAGATGAAGCAGGTTTGCAATATCTCCTGTACCTTACAAGTCGGTCCAAGATGGGCTCCTGTAGGGGACGTTACCTTTGCCCCACAGGGCCTCCCCTTTCTTGATTCCGCTTCTTTGCACTGTCTGCTACCACAAGCAGAATGAAGCGAAGCACACTGCTCTCCTTTTCCAATCTCTACCAGTCAGACAGCACTAACAAAAATTGTAATCAACAGATTATTAACAGGCCATTAGTGCACAGGAAGTCTGCACCCAGGAGGGGCCTGCTCACATCCGCCAACACAAACTCCTATGTAAAACGTTGTCCATTGAAGCACAGTGGAAATAGTTGCTTCCTATTGGTGCATATTTTGCCTTGAATGGCTGCCTCGAGCGATGAGCCAACCTTGCCTAAACATCTGTCCATTGTTGACGCAGGCAGGACATTAACCTGTGCCCTGTATCACACAGGAAATGTCAGCCAGATAATAGTTTGTGATGAACAGTACGTAAGCAGTGTTGTTAGCTACTATACAACTGACAGTCAGCATGTTGCGGATCCCATTAAATATGCATGGAGGACGGCACTTTTTGGCTTTCGCCCCAAAATGAGCGTGAAAAAAAACATAGTCCTTGTTTAGCTGTCTGCCTTCAGAGTTAGCTGTTCATCAGAACCTTGTGCTGCAGCTCTCAAAACAGATGTAGTTACTACTGTATCAGTTGCTGTATACTTGTGTGATGCTGCCTGATATTATGTCTGCCAGTTGTGCTAGTTTTCTGTAGTCAGCCACTGTGCTATTTGCAAGGGAGGTACAAATGTTCTTTGGTAATTGTTGCAAGAATAATTCTTTAAACAGAAAGCATGGCTTATGCTCACCCAGCAGCGTTAGCATGTGGTATATTAACTCGGACGGCCATGAATCTCCGAGGCCAGGCAGAGAAAGCAAACAGTGGGCTCTTTCAGTCTCTGATAAACAGAAATTCTATAGCCGATATGCCTTTAGTGCATAATATTTATCCCAATCCAGGGGATTTTAAAGAATGCTAATACCTTGCACGGCTATGGAGCTGCTGAGGGCTGCGACAAAATAATAGTATCTCGTGTCATCTGCGGTTATGTCCCGTAAGGCGAACTGAGCTTTGGCTTGAGTGAACCATACAGCTGCTTGTTGCTCCCAAAACTCCAGCAGCTTCAGAGATACAACTCATCAACATCACAAATAAGTTATTTGTTCTGTGTCGAGGTCACCAATGTAGCTTTTCAAGCTATCAAACTCTCTTACTTCTTAACTGACTCTTACACTTCTTAAAGGGGACGTGCCAAGTATGTACAGTCTTGTTCAAAATAATAGCAGTACAATGAGACTAACCAGAATAATGAAGGTTTTTAGTATATTTTTTATTGCTACGTGGCAAACAAGTTACCAGTAGGTTCAGTAGATTGTCAGAAAACAAACAAGACCCAGCATTCATGATATGCACGCTCTTAAGGCTGTACAATTGGGCAATTAGTTGAAAGGGGTGTGTTCAAAAAAATAGCAGGCAAATAGCAGGTTTTTTCTGGGATTTAGCAATCCTGTGAATCACTAAACTAATATTTAGTTGTATGACCACAGTTTTTTAAAACTGCTTGACATCTGTGTGGCATGGAGTCAACCAACTTGTGGCACCTCTCAGCTGTTATTCCACTCCATGATTCTTTAACAACATTCCACAATTCATTCACATTTCTTGGTTTTGCTTCAGAAACAGCATTTTTGATATCACCCCACAAGTTCTCAATTGGATTAAGGTCTGGAGATTGGGCTGGCCACTCCATAACATTAATTTTGTTGGTTTGGAACCAAGACTTTGCCCGTTTACTAGTGTGTTTTGGGTCATTGTCTTGTTGAAACAACCGTTTCAAGGGCATGTCCTCTTCAGCATAGGGCAACATGACCTCTTCAAGTATTTTAACATATGCAAACTGATCCATGATCCCTGGTATGCGATGAATAGGCCCAACACCATAGTAGGAGAAACATGCCCATATCATGATGCTTGCACCTCCATGCTTCACTGTCTTCACTGTGTACTGTGGCTTGAATTCAGAGTTTGGGGGTCATCTCACAAACTGCCTGTGGCCCTTGGACCCAAAAAGAACAATTTTACTCTCATCAGTCCACAAAATGTTCCTCCATTTCTCTTTAGGCCAGTTGATGTGTTCTTTGGCAAATTGTAACCTCTTCTGCACATGCCTTTTTTTTAACAGAGGGACTTTGCTGGGGATTCTTGAAAATAGATTAGCTTCACACAGACGTCTTCTAACTGTCACAGTACTTACAGGTAACTCCAGACTGTCTTTGATCATCCTGGAGGTGATCATTGGCTGAGCCTTTGCCATTCTGGTTATTCTTCTATCCATTTTGATGGTTGTCTTCCATTTTCTTCCACGTCTCTCTGGTTTTGCTCTCCATTTTAAGGCATTGGAGATAATTTTAGCTGAACAGCCTATCATTTTTTGCACCTCTTTATAGGTTTTCCCCTCTCTAATCAACTTTTTAATCAAAGTACGCTGTTCTTCTGAACAATGTCTTGAACGACCCATTTTCCTCAGCTTTCAAATGCATGTTCAACAAGTGTTGGCTTCATCCTTAAATAGGGGCCACCTGATTCACACCTGTTTCTTCACAAAATTGATGACCTCAGTGATTGAATGCCACACTGCTATTTTTTTGAACACACCCCTGTCAACTAATTCAACTAATTGCCCAATTGCACAGCCTTAAGAGCGTGCATATCATGAATGCTGGGTCTCATTTGTTTTCTGAGAATCTACTGAACCTACTGGTAACTTGTTTGCCAAGTAGCAATAAAAAAATATACGAAAAACCTTGATTATTCTGGTTAGTCACATTGTACTGCTATTATTTTGAACAAGACTGTATGTGTGTGTATCAGTGATGTGTGAGTTGTTTGTATCTGCTGCTATAGTTTAACATTTATTGTCACAACACAGTAACGTAGGCTCTTTCTTTTCTAATTGGATGTAATATATATTTTTGCTTCAGTTATATATTTAATATGTATTTAAACACTTCAGTTTAGGGACAAATTCCCACTATTAACTAGTTGCTCATTAGCATGCATATTACTAAGATATTGGCTGTTTAAATACATATTAATGCCTTGTCCCTTAATCCTACCCAATTCCTAAAATTAACAACTACCTTTCCAACTATTAAGCAGCAATTAGGAATTTATTGAGGAAAATGCCATGTTAATTAGTTAATGGTGAGAATTGGACACTAATCTAAAGTGATAATTTTTTTTTCTCGAAATGTATCTTAGGCCTATTATTAAAAGTCTCTTTATTACTCATCAACTGTTGGACAGCAAACAGATCCTTTACATCATGAATGTGAGCTTTTTGTGCCACCTTGTGGATAAATGATAACTATACAATACAACTCCTATTTAATCACTACAAAGTTTTATTGCATTGTTTTTTATATATATTTTCTTTCCCCAATGTGACTGGACCACAAAGCGAGTCATAATTCGCTCATTGTGGCAAAAGCCAGCAAGCATTGTATGGGTCAATATTATTGATTTTTCTTTTATGCCATAAATCATTAAGATATGAAATAAAAATTATGATACATGAAGATATTTTGTACATTTCCTACAGTAAACATATAAACTGAATTATATTAGTAGTAATATGTATTGCTAAGGACTTAATTTGGACAACTTTAAAGGTGATTTTCTCAATATTTATATTTCTTGCACCCTCAGATTTCAGATTTTCAAATGGTTGTATCCTAAAAAAACATACATCAATGGAAAGCTTATTTATTCAGCTTTCGGATGATGTATACATCCTAATAAAAAAGAAAAAGAAAATTACCCTTATGACTGGTTCCGGGGTCCAGGGTCACAATGTGCCTGCAGTGTGACAAATGAAACTACAAACATGTGCACAAATATATATTAACAAATATTGTAAATGCATATAAACAGCATGTAATAAAATACGTCAGAACAAGGATAGGCAGATGATCTTATTTAGAAATATTTAACCTATTGACTTTTAGACTCATCCTCTTACTCTGGACCTGCCATTTGTGAAAGAACTGTCTGATTTCTTTGATCCTAATGCAGTAGATGAAGGGGTTCACTAGTGGTGGAAGCAGACTGTAGAACATGACCAGGGCGATCTTATGACTGTTGTTCATCTGGGTGTTTGGTATGTTAGAACTGGTGTAAACCACAAAACGTGGCACATAATAGATGGTAATGATAGTCAGCTGTGTGGCACAGGTAGAAAAGGCTTTCATACGACCATGTGCATTTGCTATTCGAAGCACAGACAGCAAGATACTTCCATAGGAAAAGATGATGAAAGATAATGGCACAAGAAGCACAAACATTGCAACACCGTAGGAAATGAGATTCTGGCGGCTGACATCTGCACAGGCAAGCTGGTTCATAGACAAAGAGTCACAGAAGCAGTGAGCGATCATATTAGGCCCACAGAATGGCAGTTGCACTGTTTGCATTGAGCTGATGGTTGGGGCAATCATTGCAGTAACCCAGGAAAGCCCTATTAGAAGTCTCATAGTGCGGTTAGTCATTAAAACAGGGTATCTTAGTGGGTAACAGATCGCCAAAAACCGATCTAGAGCCATGATCATCATAATAAGAGAGTTTAGGGTCCCAAAATAGTGAATCAGCTGCCTTTGAAACAGACAAACGTAGAAGGGAATATAACCGTCATTAAACCAGTAGCGAGAAATAACTTTTGGCAGAGCAACTGTGCAAAAACCAATATCAGAGAAGGACAAACTCAGCATGATAATATACATAGGCTTATAGAGGCTGCGTTCAGTCACAAACAGGATCACAATGAGAGAGTTGCCGGTGATTACAGCGATGTAGATGCACAACAGAAGTGCTGCCATCAGGCTGTAGTATTTGGGCAGGAGTCCAGGGAAGCCCATGATGAAAAACTCTGTTACAACAGAAGTTGTAGTTTCGTTTGCCTGTGACATACTAAAACATACAATGAGCATCTGTTTATACATGACATTACCTCGCAAAAATTGCTTTGATTTTCTCTTTTTTTTAATTTTTTCATAAATATTTACTTTATTTGAAACATTTAAAAATGCTTAAATAAAATTATTTTAAAAAAGTTCACTTACGAAATTGTACATTATTGTAAATTATAAAATATCTTATTTATTAATAGTTTTTCGTAAAACAAAATGTAAAATGTACATTAATTATAGAACATAATTTTTTGACCAATTAAAATTAATTAATTTCCCTACACATTCTGTCATTTCAAATATTTGCAAAAATCGAAATGTTATTTTGGTTTGTATTTCAGCTGATCGCATGATTACCTTGATTATTCCTCAGTCAACTTATGTGACATCTGCTAAGAATCTTCTTCTTAGTGTATCATGTCTCTCAGTGATCAGTGCAGATGCTTGTGCTTTCATTATTTTATAGACGTAGAATCAGTGTTTAAGCCTGTAGGGTGCAACACGTCATGAAGGATCATGTTTTGAATCATTTGATGTCGTGAAACTGGGCTGGCCTTTGGGGTTTGGGGCGTGGGGAATGTGTTTTGCCAGAAGATAACTATGGAATGAAGTTTGGCTTGGTTCCACTCCCCTGATTGATATAACATTTATTTGCACAACACAAAAACGTCACCACTTTCTTTTCGATTTTAGTGTAAAACAGTGAGGAAAATAAGTATTTGAAAACCCTGCTATTTTGCAAGTTCTCCCACTTGGATATTAGCCTGGTTTTACCAGACTCTCGTACATTTCATTTGTACATAGAGTCTGGCCACTCTCCAGTGACAAGGGTTTATTTCCGCGAAGGCGGGCATCCTGTTGAGGTTTAAAACTATTGGATCTGCCCTGAGCCACTCTGGATGTGCCATAACCAATCGCTAACGTTTGGTCGTGACGTATGTCATGCGCCCTTCGCCTGTTTCACTCATGGAAATCCGACAAAATAAAAGTGCACATGTGGATGCCACCTCAGTAATAAAACTATAGGATAAAACCTAAAACTGGTGCATTCGGATTGTGATTTATTCACGCCACACGGCCACAGTGGAGAGGAGAGTTTTATGTTCGGGAACGCGGCGCTCACGTGGTCCGTAACATCATTGTATGCTGTAAATAAAATGCCATATGTTTGGTATGATAACAAATGCTGCTATAAATAACGGACCGATTCAAATGTTTAAGTGCTTTTATTTTAATTGGTTTGAGCGGTGATGAAATATTTTGCTCTTCTAAATACTTGGCAGCATTTTAAGGAAATACAAGTCTATAAATGCATCCTAATAACAGCAAAGCAACCGTATAGTGTTCTGCAGTGGTCAAAAATTATTACAAACAGTGAATTTTGAAGTGATATATTGTTGAAAACTCAAGAGATGTGGATTTGGACAGCTGCTACATCAACATGACCTTGCGTTTATCAAAAGCAGTAACGTTAGGTAACTCGGCCGGGGATTTTTCCGCGGGTGGTGAGAGACGGACGGCAATAAAATAACTGACCAGTCTCTGTAAATTAAATGATGGTAATACTTTCCGACCCCACGAGAAACAGTTACCATCCGAATAGCTTCAGCCAACTCTTTCATCACTAACGAAGCGATCTGGAAAATCAAACTTTCCCCGAGTTTACCCTGTTGGAGGGCCACCAACAAACCCCAGCAAGACTGTTATTGCTCCGGCTTTAACTTCTGGATATTCGGCAGCGGTGCCACAATGCAATGAATGGTTTAGTTTGCATCTTTCTCCGCCGCCATTACTAAACTACATCTCAAACTAGTGCTCGACATCAACGTCATCGTTCTCAGCCACTCCCTTTGTTCGCTGATTGGACCAGTAAAAATTTGTTCGGAGAAAACCTAAGATTACACAGCAGTCCCAGACGTAGTACTGAAGGAAAATGAAAATTGAGCGGAAGTACATAGGAGGGCAGAGCCAGGCTACTTGGATATCATGGAGGGGTCTGAAATTGTTATTGTAGGTTCATGTCCACTGTGAGAGATATAATCTAAAAAAAAATCCAGAAATCACAGTATATGATTTTTTAAAAACTATTTATTTGTATGATACAGCTGCAAATAAGTATTTTAACAGCTGTATATCAGCTAGAATTCTGACCCTAAAAGACCTGTTAGTCTGCCTTTAAAATGTCCACCTCCACTCCATTTATTATCCTAAATTAGATGCACACATTTGAGGTCATTAGCTGCATAAAGACACCTGTCCACCCCCTACAATTAGTAAGAATCCAACTACTAACATGGCCAAGACCAAGGAGCTGTCCAAAGACACTAGAGACAAAATTGTACACCTCCACAAGGCTGGAAAGGGCTACGGGGAAATTGGTCCACTGTTGGAGCAATCATTAGCCTGACAAGCCAGACCCACATCAAGATGTTTGGTCTGGAAACTCACCATTGACAGGGCTCAATCCGAGGGGCGGGATTAACGGTTGTCTTTTAAACTCCCTCTGCACGCGATAGGATAGCGCTAACACCAACCAGAGCAACGAAGGTGAAACAGAGCTTGTTGATAGATTAAGCATTCGGCGTATCCGGTCAGCAAAACTCAGAACACAATCTTCCCTTTTTAAGAATGACTTCAGTGCCGTTCTTTTCTCAGAGAAAAGCTTAACTTCAAGTCTTCCAGAGTCGCGGTCAAAGCTAATTCGAAAGACCGCCGCTCGCCAGTTTCTGTGTTTACTAGAAGCACTCAAACGCAACTCGGCCGTCGTCATTATGGCCCCGCTCACCGACTCTATACACGATGTGATTGGCTCGGCAAGAGTTAGGCGAATACAGCTCAGATGGGTATTGAGAGTTGCTAGACGACACTCACGGTCAGATTAAATTTGCTGCCGCTAGGGTGCGTCTAGATTTCTAGGCTAAGCAATCATTAGAAAATGGAAGAAGCTAAACATGACTGTCAATCTCCCTCGGACTGGGGCTCCATGCAAGATCTCACCTTGTGGTGTCTCAATCACCTAAGAAAGGTGAGAATCAGCCCAGAACTACACAGGAGGAGCTGGTCAATGACCTGAAAAGAGCTGGAACCACCTTTTCCAAGGTTACTGATGGTAATACATTAAGACGTCATGGTTTGAAATCATGCATTGCACGAAAGGTTCCCCTGCTTAAACCAGCACATGTCCAGGCCCGTCTTAAGTTTGCCAATGACCATTTGGATGATCCAGAGGAGTCATGGGAGAAAGTCATGTGGTCAGATGAGACCAAAATAGAACTTTTTGGTCATAATTCCACTAAATGTGTTTGGAGGAAGAAGAATGATGAGTACCATCCAAAGAACACCATCCCTACTGTAAAGCATGGGGGTGGTAGCATCATGCTTTGGGGGTGTTTTTCTGTACATGGGACAGGGCAACTGCACTGTATTAAGGAGAGGATGACCGGGGCCATGTATTGCGATATTTTTTTTAGGGAACAACCTCCTTCCCTCAGTTATAGCATTGAAGATGGGTCGAGGCTGGATCTTCTAACATGACAATGCCCCGAAGTACACAGCCAGGATAACCAAGGAGTGGCTCTGTAAGAAGCATATCAAGGTTCTGGCGTGGCATATAGCCAGTCTCCAGACCTAAACCCAAAAGAGAATCTTTGGAGAGAGCTCAAACTCAGGCCAGAAACCTGACGGATCTAGAGAAGATCTGTGTGGAGGAGTAGGCCAAAATCCCTCCTGCAGTGTGTGCAAACCTGGTGAAAAACTACAGGAAACGTTTGACCTCTGTAATTGCAAACAAAGGTTACTGTACCAAATATTAACATTGATTTTCTCAGGTGTTCAAAATCAAATACTTATTTGCAGCTGTATCATACAAATAAATAGTTTTTAAAAAATCATACATTGTGATGTCTGTTTTTTTTTTTAGATTATGTCTCTCACAGTGGACATGCACCTACGATGACAATTTCAGACCCCTCCATGATTTCTAAGTGGGAGAACTTGCAAAATAGCAGGGTGTTCAAATACTTATTTTTCTCACTGTATATGTTTTTGGTAACACTTCAGTTTAGGATTCAATTCCCACTATAGTTGCTTATTAGCATGCATATTACAAGGATACTGGCTGTTTATTAGGACTTATAAATACATATTTGCCTTGTTCTGCATGCACATATTTTACATCTCTTAATCCTACCCAATTTCTAAACTTAACAGCAACTTTTCTAACTATTAAAAAGCAGTAATTGGGAGTTTATTGAGGGAAACGTCATAGTTAATAGTTAGTTCATCATGAAAACTGGACACTAATCTAAAGTGTGACCATATTTTTTCCCCTCCAAAATATCTTACACCTATTATTAAGTCTCTTTATGACTCATCAACTGATAGACAGCAAACAGCTCTTTTACACCATGAATGTGAGCTTTTTGTCACCTTGTGGGTAAAGAATAAATACACACTGTAACTCCCATTAAATCACTTCAAACTTGTATTGCAATGTTTTTAATATTTATTTTCATGTAATATTATTAATATTAGTACTATATTTTAAAGCAAATATCTTAAATAATACAATTTAAATATATATATTACAGTTGATGAATCTAACTGGAGGATTCATCATTTTGAGACTCCAAGGTTGTAGTAAGACACTTGTGATTGTCTCATAGAAAACACTTTTTAAGCATATTTTATAATGAATATAAAACGATAATGGATTTAATAATGTTTTTAAAATGCTAGAAATTACTGGTTTTGTCGTCCAGGGTCACAAATGTGCCTGCAGTGTGACATGAAACTACAAACATTCCATGTAATGTAAATGGCTGGATAAATATATAGGCTATACATAATGTGTATTCATATATTATTAACACATATTGTAAATGCGTATAAACAGCATGTAAGGAAATACGTCAGAACAGGGATAGGAAGATAATCTCATTTAGAAATAGTTAACCTATTGACTTTTAAACTCATCCTGTTTCTCTGGACACGCCATTTGTGAAAGAACTGTCTGATTTCTTTGATCCTTATGCAGTAGATGAAGGGGTTCACTAGTGGTGGAAGCAGACTGTAGAACATGACCAGGGCGATCTTATGACTGCTGTTCATCTGGATGTTCGGGATGTTAGAACTGGTGTAAACCACGAAACGTGGCACATAATAGACAGTAATGATAGTCAGCTGTGTGGCACAGGTAGAAAAGGCTTTCATACGACCATGTGCATTTGCTATTCGAAGCACAGACACCAGGATACTTCCATAGGAAAAGATGATGAAAGAGAATGGCACGAGAAGCACAAACATTGCTACACCATAGGCAATGAGATTCTGGCTGCTGACATCTGCACAGGCAAGTTGGTTTATAGACGTAGAGTCACAGAAGCAGTGAGCGATCATATTAGGCCCACAGAATGGCATTTGCACTGTTTGCATTAGGCCAATTGTTGGGGCAATCATTGCAGTAATCCAGGAAAGCCCTATTAGAAGTCTCATAGTGCGGTTAGTCATTAAAACAGGGTATCTTAGTGGGTAACAGATCGCCAAAAACCGATCTAGAGCCATGATCATCATAATAAGAGAGTTTAGGGTCCCAAAATAGTGAATCAGCTGCCTTTGAAATAGACAAACGTAGAAGGGAATATAACCATCATTAAACCAGTAGCGAGAAATAACTTTTGGCAGAGCAACTGTACAAAAACCAATATCAGACAAGGACAAACTCAGCATGATAATATACATAGGCTTATAGAGGCTGCGTTCAGTCACAAACAGAATCACAATGAGAGAGTTTCCGGTGATTACAGCGATGTAGACGCACAACAGAAGTGCTGCCATCAGGCTGTAGTATTTGGGCAGGAGTCCAGGGAAGCCCACGATGAAAAACTCGGTTACAACAGAAGCTGCGGTTTCGTTTGCCTGTGACATACTAAAACATACAATGAACATCTGTTTATGTAGATGACATTACCTTCCATAAATGGCTTTATTTGATTTGTGTATTCTCAAAAAGTTTAAATATTACTGTTGCAACATTTAAAATACTTAAATATTATTATTTAAATTAAGTTAACTTAAAAATTATATATTATTGTATATTATAACATATCTTATTTATAAATAGTTTTTCATAAAACAAAATGGAAAAATATATATTAGTTATGACTAATTATGAATAATACATTTTCCTGTCATTCTGTCATTTCAAATGTTTGCAAAAATCTAAATGTTATTTTGGTTTGTATTTCAGCTGATCGCATGATTACCTTGATTATTCCTCAGTCAAGTTATGTGGCATCAGCTAAGAATCTTCTTCTTAGTGTATCATGTCTCTCAGTGATCAGTGCAGATGCTTGTGCTTTCATTATTTTATAGACGTAGAATCAGTGTTTAAGCCAGTATAGGTCCAACACGTCATGAAGGATCATGTTTTTAATCATTTGATGTCGTGAAACTGGGCTGGCCTTTGGGGTTTGGGGCGTGGGGAATGTGTTTTGCCAGAAGATAACTAAGGAATAAAGTTTGGCTTGGTTCCTCTCCCCTAAATTATATAACATTTATTTGCACAATACAGAAACATCAGCTCTTTCTTTCTAAATGGGTGTAATATATATTTTTGGTAACGCTTAACTTTAGGATTCAATTCCCACCATTAACTAGTTGCTTATTAGCATGCTTATTACTAGGATATTGGCTGTTTATTAGGGCATATAAATAGATATTAATGCCTTGTTCTGCATGACCATATTCTACATCTCTTAATAATCCTACCCAATTCCTAACTGTTGAGGGAAATGCCATAATTAATAGTATTTTCCCCCTCCAAAGTATCTTAGGCCTATTATTAAAAGTCTCTTTATAACTCAACTGTTAGACACCAAACAACTCTTTTACACCATGAATGTAAATTAATACAGTAAGTGATACCTGCACACTATAATTCCTAGTGATAGTTCACCCAAAAATTAACCCAAACCTCAGGGAGTCAAAACGACTCCCTCAGACGTCCCGGTTCCTTGTTGAAAATAGCAATTTTCTCACAATTTACAAATAATTGGAAACATTTGGGATATTGTAAGAACTCATCTGAACAAAATATATAACACTGGCCTGGTGGTTTCTGGATATTTTACTGCAAAAATACAACATAGTTCACCTTTAAAGGTCCCATTCTTTGCGATTCAATCTTTCAAACTTTAGTTAGTGTGTAATGTTGCTGTTAGAGCATAAATAATACCTGTAAAATTATAAAGCTCAAAGTTCAATGCCAAGCGAGATATTTTATTTAACAGAAGTTCCCTTTCAAAGCCTACATCGAACTTTGGTTTGGACTACACCCCTGCACTTCCTGCTTTAATGACGTCACTAAAACCATTTGTTGGCGAACCCTCCGCCCACAAGAACACGCAAATTTGGGGGCGTTGTCCTTTTGCTCTCGCAGGTCGAGAGTAGGAAGCGTTGTTTTTGTAGAGTGTGTTTGTCGTCATGCCATTGAAACGCTGTTATTTTCATCCCGGAGTCAAATCACCTTTGTTTGGCCTTCCCACGGACGATGTACGAGATCAGTGGCTACAGTTTATGGTTAACTCGGTTCCGGAAAATTATAATCACAATTTAAAACTATGTGCAGCACATTTTGCTGAGGACTGCTTCCTCAATCTCAATCAGTTTAATGCCGGATTCGCAGAAAGATTATTCTTAAAAGACGACGCAGTTCCCTCTTTGTCTGGAGAAGGCGTTGTTTATGGTGCACAACCGGTAAGTGTATTTTATTATTTAAGTTGGTCCGTTTAACAGTTTATATAACTCATGACACAAAGTGCAACGCTGTTTAGCTTTGTTAACTAACGTTAGATGGTAATTGAAACTAATCCGAAAAACTTAGCATATAAAAGTTTAGTAATTCATTCAGACACCATCGATTGTTGGTGTTTGTAATGATCAGTTTAAACTACTGAATAGACAGCTTACCATTCTGAAACATCCAGCAAAAGTCTTTCCTGATCAGGTTGTAATCGATCCTCTTCGATATTCTCCAGGTCTGATTCCGACTCAAATTGATAAGGCAATATAGACATTTTTGCAATAACATTGAGCGCGCGTATCTACCCTAAGAGGCGAGACCTTTCCGTGCAACGTGCACTAAGCTGCTGTCCAATCACAGCGCGGGAAGCGCTGGCGTAATCAGAATTCGTTATGTGTTTCTGAAGGAGGGACTTCATAGAACAAGGAAATCATCAGGCCGTTTTTAGGACAGAGGAAACAGCGGTATACAGATAAGTAAATTGTGTGAAAAATACTGTGTTTTTTTTACACGCGAAAACATGAACTCATGTTATATTGCACACTGTAAACATAATCAAAGCTTCGAAAACACGCGAAGAATGGGACCTTTAAATATGATTATGGTGTATGTATGTATATATATATATATATTTCAGTTGATAAATCCAACCAGAGGTATCGTCTTTTTGAGCCTCCAAGCCTACGGTAGTCAAGTCAACTTTATTTATATAGCGCTTTTACAATGACGATTGTTTCAAAGCAGCTTCTCAGGGTTAAACAAGCCCATCGCACACCGGTCTCGTCTCGCGGCCATGTGACGGGAGCATGAAAGGAGGAACAAGAGCTGCGGAAGAGACCGGTGTGCCACGCAGCTGGCACTTGTCAACATTAATCACCGGCCCGCTCTCGCGGTCCCTCGCCCCGCTGCCTGTCACACCACAAGGGGGTTAGAAATTACTTAGGCTGTGTCCGAAATCGCCCCCTATACCCTTAAATAGGGCACTATTTGAGGGGACAGCCATTTGTAGTGGTGTCCGAAACCATAGTGGACGTTTTTGAGTGCACTAATCCAATCCCACAATGCACCGCAAAAATGAGTGTACAGGTGTACAGCCGATGTAGTAGGCTACGAGCAATGGAGGAAGAGGCTTGTTCGATGCAGCAGCGCTGCGCAGACCGATCGGCTCATAAATACCGCGAGAGCGTTTCGAGAGCAAACGACTCCTTATGCTTTTGAATCGCTCTCACTCTCAACGCACTGTGCGAGTCGAGCGCTGAATGAATTACCGCTGTCCGATTCGCCCTGTATACCCTCATTCATTCCCTACTCCACTAGTTCACTTAAAGGAGTGAATGAATACGAGTGAGTGAATTCTGACACTGAAGGCGCCGGAGATAATGCTGTTTAGTTTGAGATTTGCTTGTTTGTTTGTTAAAATAAAATGAATGCACAGTGTGGTGATTGCTTTGTGTCACACGCAGACATGCTTATACCTGCACGAGTATTTCCGCAAGATTTCTCATGTCACATGTGCTCCTATTTTTAACCCTATAGCGCTCTTGTGTGGCAGTAGGCTTGTTCGACTTCCCCTAGCGATGCGCAGACCGATCGGCGGCTGACTTGAAGCAGTGCATGCCGGTTAGAAATTTTGTCCCACTTGAGACAGCGCAGATGGCACGTGACTGTGACGTATGTCAACAAAGTACCGCAAGAGCGATTCGAGAGCAGCCGGCTGATGCAGCCGCTGCAGATTCTCAAGGGTGGCTGCAGGAGGCTGCTCGAGCTCTGATGACGACACAGCTGATCCACGATTGGTCGGATTCACCGCATGACAGCGACCACGTGTGTTTCGTGTGTATTCTAAAACCTTATGTTACACTAATGCTCACAAATCATTTATTTATCACAGTAAAACCTCTTTTCATGTAGTCGCGACGTTATATTGTCATGTTTATCAAACTAAAACTGATAAAAACCGTTGACAACACTTCATTGATAGTGTATGTTTATATGTTGAACTTTAATCTTGTCCAAATAGACGCTTTATTAAACAGTACATAAAGTATTGGATGAAAATATCATTTGAAACATCTGTGTATTTGAGAAATACTGCATTTATTTAACTTCAGCTGTGATAAAGTTTGCAAACGCAGTGCAAGCGTCACCACGAGAAGCAGAAAGTGTCCGACTTCACGTCTCCGTTTGCAGCTCCTCCCCGACTGCACTCGGCTACTCTCGCCGATCGCATGCATCCAGCCGCAGCCGATGTCGAACACACCTACTAACTTACTGGGAAAGGGTTATGTAAGGAATAATAATAAAAAATGTTATATATATATATATATATATATATATATATATATATATATATATATATGCATATGCAAAATACGATGTGGGTCATCGCGCCTGGCCCACCTTTACAGGTACCATGCCCTGCACCATCTGTGGGCCAGCGGCATCGCTCTCTCCACTCTCCTCTCCTTCTTCCCTTCCAAGGCACCAGCGGGACTATGCCGAGCGGGACCGTCCTCCTTCCTGAGCCAAGTCAGGCCTTGGCCACATACCTGAACAAGACTTGGGTGGCTACAGCCGGTCATCAGATGGGCACCCCCCTTCATTGATGTTTCATCAATTTAAGCCCATGACACCTCGGGAGGGCTTGACAGCAGATCCAGCGTCCTGGCTCTACCCCAGCTGACCACCACCCGTCTCTGCTGTTGTTGATCCTTCCCCAGGTTGGCTCCGCCACCGCACATCTCGCTGTATCCAGATCCATCGGGATGCTGTTTCTGCCTGTTTGGTGACATTGGCTACCAACCGCTTCCTGGCCAGACCCTCGATACCCAGTACTCCAAGGGTTCTCCAGAGTGACTGCCCAGCAAAGCCCCTGCAGCCGACCTCCACGGGCAGGTTCCAGGCCTTCCATCCGTTTTGCTGGCTTTTGAGGACAAGGTCTTGGTATTTTTTGAGCTTACGCTCCTGTGCCTCCTCCATCCTCTCTTCCCAGGGCACTGTTAGCTCTATGAGCACCACCTGCTTGATACCTTTCGACCAGAGGACAATGTCTGGTCTAAGGCTTGTGTGGGCTATTTCTTCTGGGAATTTTAGCTGCTTTTTCAGGTCGGCCCTCATCTCCCAGTCATTTGCTGAAGCCAAGATCCCTCTACCCTTTCGTCCTGTTGCAATGCTTTCTCCTGGCCTGACGAAGTGGATAAAGTTAGGCCCGTTAGAAATCTTCTTCACCTTCTTCCTCGCCTGCTCTACGCCATCTGCCAACTGGGCTAGAATCTTGTCATGTCGCCACCTAAATTTCCCATCTGCCAAGCCTAACCGACACGATGAGAGTACATGCTCGAGGTTAGCTGTTTTTCCACAAAGCTTACAATTGGGGCTCTCTGCTAACCCCCACGTGTGGAGATTTGATGGAGTAGGCAGAACATCATACACAGAACACATCAGAAACTTTACTCGGTGTCCTTCCATACTCCAGATGTCCTGCCAGGTCAGGGCCCTCCCTCGTACTCCCTCCCACTTTGTCCAGCTGCCCTGTTTCTTCATGGCTACAGCCTTGACATTCCGAACCTCCTCTTCTGCCTTTCGAACCTCCATCTGCACCATAGTACGCCGCTTCTTTGGGTCGGCATTGTTCCAGCTCACTCTAGTGGAGCAGCCTAGTCCAAGTCTGCCCTGGGCTACTGTCCCCACGATATCTGAATGATGCAATCGGACCTCTGCCTCTGTCAGTGCTCTGCTAGCTGACCACTTGCGGCCTGTCCTGACCACAATGCCTGCCTGGCGTACTCTTTCGTCTTTGCTGTCTCGCAGCATCATGGCCTGACGCGTCTTTGTCGCCTTAAACTCCTCCACCACTGATGTCACAGGCAGCTGTAGCTTGCTGCCTGTGCTATACAGCCCGATGGAGCAAAAGCTTCTTGGGACCCCCAGCCATCTTCTCAGGTAAGTGTATATATATATACACACACATACGTATATATACACACACATATAAATTTACGGAAAACCCAGATTTATATACAGCAACAGTTGGCTAGTGTAGGGGTGAAAAATCGCTTTTCCCATCAGATATCAGATTGGAAAGGTATTTATTTTCAATAAAAATAAAGAAAATATTATAAAAATGGAAATAAATTGTCTGTTTAACGTGTTTAATTCACCACGTCCTAACACTTATTAGAGACAATACAAGTTAATGGGTCTATATATAATATAATTGGTCTTGTCCTTCTACAATGGTTGATTCCGCTGTGGATGCCATCTGCTGGCCAGACGCAGGAATTCATTCGACGTGTGGCGCGATCTCACAGTGCATTGTGGGTATTCTTTAGGAGTCGAGCGAGCGTACAATGGTTGCAAACTCGTTATTGTGAGGACAGAGACGGAGGGAATCTTATGCAAGTAAAAGTTTATTAAAATAAATAGCAAGAGAGAGAGAGAAAGAGTCAAAATCCACAATGGGTCTCAGGAACTGTGATGTTGATGCTCAATCCAGATGGATCTCAGGAACACAGATGATGATGCTCAATCCAGAACTGATCTCAGATGTTGATGCTCAGTAAGAACAAATCTCAGGAACTCAGATGTAGATGCTCAGTCAGAACAAATCTCAGGAACTCAGATGTTCATGCTCAGTCAGAACGAATCTCAGGAACTCAGATGTTGATACATAATCCAGAACAGGTCTCAGGAATTTAGATGTTGATGAACAGTCCAGAACGGTGAGGAGCACCGTAAATCGCCCAAACGGATCTTGTCTAAAAACGAGACACACCGAAGAGCAGAGGAAAAACATCAATAGTTCACAGATGAGTACAGTACCAAGTTCAAGGTGTAGTCAGCCCCAGTCTAAAAACGAGACTCGTTGACAGTAGAAGAATCCGACTAGTCCACAAGGAAATAATCCACAAGAAAGCGTTGCACAGTGTACTCACAAAAATACCGGGAGAGGGAGCAGAAGCCAAAGGAATTAACAAATTCCCACCGAGTCCTGGAGGAAAAACACAGTGGAAAACAAGAAAACCCGATCAAAGACCAACAATAGTCACACACAGCATGGCAGCAAACACCCAGGAGAAACACAACGAACGCGCACAGAACACAGCACACCTGGACCTTAAATAGAGGGAAACACACAACAGCTGTGGAAAACAATCAGGGATAACGAGAAGGGAGGAGACAGAGTGCACACAGGAACACAAAAGGTAAACACACAAAAAGAACAACCAATCACACTGGGATCCTGACAGTACCCCCCTCCCCACGGCCGGCACTGGACGGGCCAGGGAGGGACTCACCCTGTCGTCGACGGAGATCCTCAAACAAACCGGGGTCCAGAATGTCCCGAGCCGGTACCCAACACCTCTCCTCCGGACCGTACCCCTCCCAGTCCACAAGATACTGAAAACCTCTACCCCTGCGGCGAACATCTAGTAATCTCCTGACTGAGTAGGCAGGAGAACCATCCACTAGTTGGGGGGCGGGGGGTTTGGGGGTAGAGACAGGGGGATTAATGGAGGCAAAAAAAAATCACTGGTTTAACCCTGGATACATGAAAAACAGGGTGAACCCGACCAAGAGAAAGAGGTAACTTAAGCTTAACTGCCACTGGGCTGACGACCTTGACAATACTGAATGGCCCAAGGAATCTCGGAGCCAGCTTACGAGATGACTCGCGAAGAGGCAGATCCCTGGAAGAAAGCCAAACCTTTTGTCCACAGATATAACGAGGAGGAGGTCGCCGGTGACGGTCAGCCGCAGCCTTGGTTCGTCTGGAGCTTTGTAATAATAGGGTTCTAGCTCTTTTCCAAGTGCGTTTGCACCTTCGGACAAAAGCTAAAGCAGACGGAACCGCTGCATCGGGTTCTTGTGAGGGAAATAAGGGAGGTTGAAAACCGGTAGCGGCTTCAAACGGAGACAGATTGGTCGAGGAAACGGGAAGAGAATTATGGGAGTACTCGACCCAGGGGAGCTGTTGGCACCAGGAGTTCGGATAGCGAGACGACAGACAGCGGAGCGTACGACCGAGATCCTGATTAGCCCGTTCACATTGACCGTTGGTCTGCGGATGATAACCAGAAGACAAGCTGGCGGTGGCGCCGATCTGTCTACAAAATTCCTGCCAGAAACGGGAGATGAACTGAGGACCCCTATCTGAAACCACGTCAGTAGGAAGACCATGTAACCTAAAAACGTGGTTAATCAGAACCTGAGCCATCTCTTTGGCAGAAGGGAGTTTGGGCAGGGGAATGAAATGGACCGCTTTAGAAAAGCGATCCACCACCGTCAGTATAACAGTGTTACCATCAGACGCCGGTAAGCCAGTGACAAAATCAAGAGCTATATGTGACCAGGGGCGGGAGGGCACGGGCAAAGGTTTAAGCAGACCAACGGGTGGTTGATGAGAGGCCTTATTACAAGCACAAACCTGACAGGCTAATACAAACTGTCTGACGTCAGGACCCATAGCGGGCCACCAAAAACGTTGACGGACGGCTGCCAACGTTCTCCGAACACCAGGATGGCCGACAAACTTAGATTCATGACACCACCGGATGATATCAGAACGCAATGCCTCGGGAACCCACAGACGACCCACCGGGCACCCCTCTGGGACCTCCACCCCTCGTCCGGCCTCCCTCACCCGCTGCTCGATGCCCCAGGTGACCGCCCCAACCACCGTCCCTTCCGGGAGAACGGTCTCGGGCCGATCGGGTTCCGAGCCACCGAACAGACGGGAGAGAGCATCTGGCTTAACGTTCTTAGAACCCGGCCGGTACGAAAGGGTGAAGTTAAAACGGTCAAAGAAGAGCGCCCAGCGAGCCTGCCTGGATGTTAACCTCCTGGCCGAACGGATGTACTCTAAGTTTTTGTGATCCGTCCAGACCAGGAAGGGCTCCGAGGCTCCCTCCAACCAGTGACGCCACTCACCCAAAGCAAGTCTAACCGCCAGCAACTCCCAGTTACCTATGTCGTAATTACGTTCTGCTGGGTTTAACCGGTGAGAAAAAAAGGCGCACGGATGCACTTTCCCGTCAATGGGTGACCGCTGGGACAAAACGGCGCCTACCCCGACATCAGAAGCATCTACCTCAACTATAAACTGGTAAGCCGGATCAGGAATAGAAAGAACAGGTGCAGAGATGAAACGGGACTTTAATTCATCAAAGGCTTTCTGAGCTTCGTTATTCCAAAGGAAACCTACTTTAGTGGAGGTAAGAGCAGTAAGAGGTTTAGCGATTTGTCCAAAATTTCTGATAAAACGCTGATAAAAATTGGCGAATCCCAGAAAACGCTGTAACTCCTTACGTGTGTCGGGTACTGGCCAATCAGCGACCGCTCTGATCTTAGCGGAATCGGGGCAAATCTTCCCAGCGGCTATAACAAAACCCAAGAACGTAACCGACTGTTTGTGGAATTCGCACTTCTCCGCCTTGACAAATAACTGATTCTCTAATAGCCGTTTTAAGACTAGGCGAACATGCTGGGTGTGTATCTGCATAGAAGGGGAGAAGATGAGAATGTCATCTAGATACACAAAGACAAATTTGTTGATCATGTCTCCCAACACTTCATTGACCATAGTCTGGAAGACAGCGGGTGCGTTCGCAAGACCGAACGGTAGAACGGAATATTCCCAGTGCCCCGAAGGTGTATTAAATGCTGTCTTCCACTCATCGCCCTCCCTTATGCGAACCAAGTGATAAGCGTTGCGCAGATCTAACTTGGTGAAGACACAAGCTCCCTGTAATAATTCAAAGGCAGTCGACATTAAAGGTAAGGGGTATTTATTTTTAACAGTAATGTCGTTTAAACCTCTATAATCAATACACGGGCGGAGGGAGCCGTCTTTCTTCTTGACAAAGAAAAAACCTGCCCCAGCAGGGGAGGTGGAGCGGCGAATGAGACCGGCGGCAAGGGCTTCGTTAATGTATTTGTCCATGGCCTCTCTTTCTGGACCCGAAAGGGAAAAAACGCGACCCTTCGGCGGAAAAGTACCTGGGAGGAGATCGATGGCACAATCATACGACCGGTGAGGAGGCAGGGACGTAGCTCGAGCCTTACTGAACACCCGATCCAGATCAGAATACTCCGCCGGGACCCCCGAGAGATCGGCCGCAGGAATCTGTAAAACAGAACAAACGGGATCAGAAGGAGCAGGACCAAGACAAAACACATGACAAGACGGTGACCAAGACAATACGAGACTATTCTGCCAATCAACGTGAGGATTATGTTTAATCAACCAGTCATGCCCTAAAATGATGGGTGACTGGGAAGAATGTAACAAGAAAAATTTAAAATCCTCACGATGATTGCCTGAAACAAAAAGACTTACAGAGGGTGTGCAATGAGTGATCTCTGCCATGTGTTGCCCTTTTAAAGTTAAAGCAGACAGATAGTCAGTTAGGGTTACCGCAGGAATTCCCCAAGACTCAGCAAGAGAAGCGTCCATAAAACTCGCCTCAGCACCGGAGTCCAACAAGGCCTGAGAGTGGAACACAGAGTTATTATAGCTGATAGAGACCATCAACATGGTACGAGACCCAGGAGAAGAGCCAAGATGAGAAACGCCCACCGATACTCCCGGGATCACCGGCGGGCGGAACCTTTTGCTGGGCAGGTGAGAGCCTTATGCCCCAGCTTACCACAGTACAGACAGAGACCATTGGTGAAACGATGCTGTTTCTCCTCTGCGGTCAGTCGGAGCCGACCCAGTTGCATAGGGTCCACTGAGGAGGAAGATGGAGAAATATTGTCGCTCACCCTCAGTGACGGATCGGAGAAAGGATGGTGAAACGAGCGGCGAACCCTCCGCTGTCTGTGGCGAGCCTCGACTCTGAGAGCCAAATCGATAACTCCTTCTAGAGATGTGGGAAGATCATGTGACGCAATCTCATCTTGAATGCTTTCATTGAGACCCCTTAAGAACTGTGCTTTCTGGGCTGTATCGTTCCACTCACTGGATACGGCGAGGGTCCTGAACTCAATCGCATAATCAGTAACAGTAGACTTATCTTGAGTGAGACGGGTCAATGCGGCAGCAGCTAGGTCTCCTTGAACACTGCGATCAAAAAGCTTGGTCATCTTGGAGCGCAAGGTCTCAAATGTAACACAACAAGGGTCCTTGGCTCCCCAGACCGCCATTCCCCAGTCTCGCGCTCTGCCTGTTAGCAGTGTAAGGACATAAGCAACCTTTGACACCTCAGACGCGAACCTCCGAGGCTGGAGTGCAAAGAATAGTGAGCATTGGTCAAGAAAAGCCTTACAAGACTTAATATCCCCGTCGTAGGTGGGTGGATTAATCACTTGGGGTTCTGGTCCAGAGCTGCTCAGAATCTCAGCTGGTGGTATATGAGCTTCTCTTTCTCCGACTGCCTGTGCCACCTGTTCCAACCTGTTGTGGATCTCAGTGAGACGGCCTGAAAGTAACTGAAAGTCATGTGAAGCTGAGTTGAGTAGGGAAGAGTGCTGGTCTAATCTCGCCCCCTGCTGGGCCAAGGCCGCTTGGAAAGAGTCTCCACTCGCCTGACTTGCAGACTCCATTTCTGGCGCGTTCGTCCTGTGAGGACAGAGACGGAGGGAATCTTATGCAAGTAAAAGTTTATTAAAATAAATAGCGAGAAAGAGAGAGAAAGAGTCAAAATCCACAATGGGTCTCAGGAACTGTGATGTTGATGCTCAATCCAGATGGATCTCAGGAACACAGATGATGATGCTCAATCCAGAACTGATCTCAGATGTTGATGCTCAGTAAGAACAAATCTCAGGAACTCAGATGTAGATGCTCAGTCAGAACAAATCTCAGGAACTCAGATGTTCATACTCAGTCAGAACGAATCTCAGGAACTCAGATGTTGATACATAATCCAGAACAGGTCTCAGGAATTCAGATGTTGATGAACAGTCCAGAACGGTGAGGAGCACCGTAAATCGCCCAAACGGATCTTGTCTAAAAACGAGACACACCGAAGAGCAGAGGAAAAACATCAATAGTTCACAGATGAGTACAGTACCAAGTTCAAGGTGTAGTCAGCCCCAGTCTAAAAACGAGACTCGTTGACAGTAGAAGAATCCGACTAGTCCACAAGGAAATAATCCACAAGAAAGCGTTGCACAGTGTACTCACAAAAATACCGGGAGAGGGAGCAGAAGCCAAAGGAATTAACAAATTCCCACCGAGTCCTGGAGGAAAAACACAGTGGAAAACAAGAAAACCCGATCAAAGACCAACAATAGTCACACACAGCATGGCAGCAAACACCCAGGAGAAACACAACGAACGCGCACAGAACACAGCACACCTGGACCTTAAATAGAGGGAAACACACAACAGCTGTGGAAAACAATCAGGGATAACGAGAAGGGAGGAGACAGAGTGCACACAGGAACACAAAAGGTAAACACACAAAAAGAACAACCAATCACACTGGGATCCTGACAGTTATAGCGGTGCATTTTGGGATTGAATGAGTGCACTCGATAACGTTCACTATGGTTTCGGACACCACTACAAATGGCTGTTCCCTCAATTAATGCCATTTGCAAGGGTATAGGTGGATATATCTGCCAGGAGATGGCGCTCGCAGCTGAATAAATCATCCATCCATCTTCCAAACTGCACTGGCCCAGCGGACTATCAAACAGGTATAAATTCATTTTTAATTGATTATTAAATTGTTTGATTATGGTTTATACCTGCTAGTTTCCACGGCAGAGTGCAAGATAAATCTTTTAATTATTACTGGAGCTGCCAGTTTGCTACGTTTCAAATAAACAGCAAGCAGAAACTGCAAAAGCGGCCGCCCTTCCGGCTCAGTCAGTGTCCGAATTCACTCACTCGTTTTCCTTCACTCCCTCAAGTGGACTATATTAGTGGACTAATGTAGGGAATAGTGAATGAGGGTATAGGGGGCGATTTCGAACACAGCTTGAGTCTCTTGTTTAATGGAGGAAAAGTACATTCTGAAGAAAGGTATACTCTACTCAAAGGGGAGGTTGAGGCATTGGTGGTTCCAATATCATTGCACCATACGGTTATGAATCTGGGATATTCTGTTCTGTGGGCAGGATACCAGGCTTGTGCAAAATTCAGAATTTCAGAATTGGCCTAATTTCAATTCATGAATCGGAATTTGAATTGAATTGACTCCGCCTCACAGGAAGTTGAATATGAATTTTAATGACAGGAAGTGGAATTAAATTCATGACAATTCAAAAAAATTCCACAGTCACACAACAAAAAGAATGTGTTGAATCTCACATACATTCAGTGTTAGGAAAAGTGGGTGGGTCAGTATAAAATATGATAGGGGGTGAATTAGTTTTGCGGGGGGTCTGAAAAAAAAGAAAAAAAAAATGATTTCATAGATGTGATTTCCTGCATTATGGTGTGTTTTAGGCCATATCCCTTTCCTATACCAAAAAAGACCTCAAACCAGTCAATACCAATAGTCTAATAAAAAGGCTATATTCATTTAACTGCCATAGAAATCAACAGTTTCACAGATAATGATAATGAATAAGTTGCATGTTTTTTATGCTCTGTATCCAGACAGAAAAAGTGCAGTTTACTAAATGATTGATTAGGCCAGACAAAATTACAGAAATCACTGAATTATTTACTGTGGCTATAGAGTAGGGGTAAGACGCATGTCATTAAGTTTTGACGCATATCGCAAGCATAGGTTCGAATCTGCCTTTTGCCACACTCGCTCTACTCCCTTTCCCCATCACATATCAGATCGGAAAGGTATTTATTTTCAATAAAAAAATAGAAAATATTAGAAAAGGGGAAATAAAGCGTTTAACATGTGTTTAATAATAAGTTTCTTAATAAGTTTCTCGGTTAAGGGGTAGTCAATGTAAGCAGACGTGCTGAATTAGAGATCATAAAAGTGAGTGGGTCCAATATCATTGGTCTTAAAAAGTGGGTGGGTCTTGTCCCACCAACACACAATGGTTCCGACGCCCATGGTTAGGAAGGTTACTTTGGAAATGTAATTGCTTACTGTTATAAGTTATTCATTATAAATGTGGTTTGGATTACCTTATCAATGCAAAGCAATTTCCTTTTAATAGGATTAGTAACTAATTGAATTTGTTTATTTGTTTATTTAAAAGGATCCCATTAGCCTATGCCGAGACGACAGCTAGCCTTCCTGCGGTCCAAACAATACATACGAAACCCAATAATTACAATCACAATTACTCCAAATATATCCAATATATATATTGAGAAAAAATAAATAAATAATAATAATAATAAATAAAAAAACAAAAAACAACATAGCACATAATACAATCTCACTCAACCAAGCCAGACAATATTATGATATTGAAAACAAATTAGCATGCATAATTTTAGTCTTTTTTTAAAACCATTTTTTTCCTTGATTTCACAAACCCCAATTGGAAGATTGTTCCAAAACGCAATTGACCTATAAAACATGGCCCTCTTCATAGAGTCAGATTTAGGTAGGGGTAAAGAAATCTGTCAACTATTCGCCCCTCTTGTGTAATGTAAATGCATATCTGAATAGTAAATTATAAAGAAATGAGTCTGAGTATTAATAAAACTATGAAGGTATACTAACATATTAACAGATAGTCTATGCTTGACCATCAGCCAAGCAAGATCTCCATGCATCTCTGCAACACTAGTTCTCGAAGAACAACCAAGAACCAGTCTTGCAGCCTTGTTTTGAGCCACTTGTATTTTTTTTTAAATGGCTGCTTGATGCAGCAGACCATACAACAGAACAGTAATCCAAATGACACAAAACCAATGTACAAACAACACGACTAAACAGCTGTGAATTTAGAAACTGTGCACATTTACGCAAAACTGCAATAGAATTACACATTTTAGCTCAGTAATACAACAATTACATTAATTTTGTAATTTAATAATGCAATTTCATTACACGTATCTACACTGTAAAAATATTACACAGTAACTACTAAAATTTTGGTAACAATATTACACATAATATTTAAGTAATTTTTATGATTATTTAAATATTAGTGGAATGTGCTTTTTAAAATTACGTTGAAAAAAGAGAAAATATATATAAATTAGAGTAAATGGAAATTACCTACCATAATTCCTCAAATAAAGACTGGGGCCTTTATTTACCTGAACTGCCGATGGGAACCGGCTTTTATTTGAAGCAGGCTTTTATTAGAGGCAGGCCTGTATTTCTAATTCCATCTGTTTAAAATATAACTGCTTTAAGTAAACCATTTTCAATTTAAAGTGATCGTTCCAGTGGACAAATATCATTGATTTATTTAAGAAACATTTGCAAAAATATCACCATACAACAACATAATATGTTTTTTTTGTAACTCCGCGCGCAGCTCTGCATCCGAAGATGAACGTGTTCTTGGCGAATCTTATATTTACTGAATGAGCCTACAAAAGCAGAAATAAGCCATTTTAAATAAAGATCCATGTTTAATCAAATAAATAAATAAATTACGACACTAAAGGTTAGTGAAATTAGGAAATATTTAAAAGATGGTTAATTTAGTGCATATTTTGTTCTCATGTCACAAGTAGGCTAATAATATCAAGCCAAGGTTTACTGAGTTTTAAACGATTCTTTTGTGGTGTGGTTTTTGCTGAAATGTACTAAAATAAATATCATCACCTGTGTACATTAGCCCATTTCTTCTCAATGCTTTTTCCTGATGGTTTATAGAACAATTACTCCGAGTCGCCCTCTGTTGTTTCAAAGAATAGCACAAGGGCGAGCTCGTCAAGTATAAACGCCTTGTTCCCCGCCTTTTCACCCTTCGGGGAACCCACCTGCACTATCGTGTTGTGTGCTTCTTCACCCCGTCACACTGGTGGAAAAGGCCATCTTTGGCTTGGCTGCTGGCGTGAGGGGTACTTGCCAATACCCTTTTGTCAGGTCGAGGGTCGAGATGAACCGGGCCCTTCCCAGGCGGTCGAGGAGCTCGTCAACGCGGGGCATGGGATAGCCGTCAAACTCGGAGACCTCGTTCAACCGGCGGAAGTCGTTGCAGAAGCGGAAGGTACCGTCGGGCTTGGGAACCATGACGATGGGGCTGGACCATGGGCTTCTGGGTGGTTCGCTGACCCCTAACCTCAACATCTCCTGCACTTCCTCTTCGATGCCGTGTCGCCGAGCCTCCAGAACCCGGTAGGGCCTCTGCTGTACGACGACTTTGGATGGTGTTCGGACATCGTGCTCCAGCACGTGAGTCTGCCCGGGCTGGGGGAAGAACACCACAGAAAACTGACTGACCAGGTGCTGCAGATCGGCCATTTTGGTGGGCTGGGCATCCATATCCACAACCACGGGAGGTGCCTCGGCGAGGGTGGATAGCTGGGGTCCGGTCCTGACCCAACGCTTCAGAAGGTTTATGTGATAGAGCTGGTCTTCCTTCCTCTTCCCGGGCTGACATACTCGGTAAGTAACCGGGCCTTCTCGACCTTCTCAGTGACGGTGAACGGCCCGCCAGGTGGCCAGGAACTTGCAGGCGGTCATGGGAACCAACACCGGGACGTGGTCCCCTCGCTGGAACTCCCATGGTTGGGCCGTCTGGTTGTAATGCTGCTGCTGGGACTGTTGGGCTTGGGTCAGGTGCTTGTGGACGATGGGCATCACCCGGTTGATTCGCCCTCTCATCTGCCTTACGTGCTCGATGGGGGTTCGAGAGTGGGACTGCTTCTGGCTAGCGGGTGGGGTAGTCCACGATGATGAAGATGTGTTCATGGCCCCGGGCGGACTTCGGTAGCGGCCCTACCAGATACATTCCAATCCGCTCAAAGGGCACCTCTATGATGGGCAGCGGTATCAGCGGGCTGATAGACGAGGCGCCGTCCGCTGGCAGGTGGGGCAGGCTTGACAAAATCTCTTCACTTCGGCCTCCAGGCCTGGCCAATGGAATCGGTCCCGGAAGCGCTAAATTGTGTTCTGAGGCCCCAGATGGCCTGCCATAGGGTGCGTGTGAGCGATCTCCAATAGGGTCTCGGTCTTGGTGCGGGGCACCACCAGCAGTAATTTTTCCTCCCCCCTCCGCTGGGCAACGCAGTACAGCAGACCGTTGTTGACCACGAAGTGTGGAGTGGGCTGGGGCGAAGGCTGGAGCTCATTTCCATCCACCACCCTCACTTGTGTCCAACAGTGCTTCAAACGGTCGTCCTCGTGTTGCGCTTTGGCGAAAGCCCCAGCCCCAGAGACCTGCTGGTAGAGATCAAACAACAGATTAGTATCACGGGGACTCACTGTCTCTGGTGCTTTCCGAGGCCAGCAACACGGGATGCTGTCGGGACCTCCGGGTCGACTTCCGCTTTGGGCGGTTCCAGGCCGGGCTGGCGGGCTGGCTGGACGCGACAAGCGGGCGGTCAAAACCGGGCCAATCCCCGGGGCGGGCAGACCCTTGACAATTCCAACTTCCACCGGCCAGGCACGGCCGTGATGGTCACTCGACGGGCAGGTACCTCTCTGGTGTCACCGTGTACACAGGTGACGGACAACTTCGCCTTTGTTTCTGTTTGCGGAGGGAGGGCAGTGGTCTTGACTAGGCTGACCGCACTCCCGGAATCCAACAGGGCGAGGTGCGATCGGCCGTTGATCTTGACTTCAGCCCGTGGTGCGTTCATGGTGTGGACTGCACAGCCCGCCAGCCAAGCTCGTCCTGGTGAGCGGGGTCCCTCGGTGGGCATGGATTCGTCTGTCGGGCCGGGAACCGCCGGTCTGCTGACTGGTCGCGGAGTGCCCTCTGGCGTGCATCACTCCTGGACCAACCTCCGCCCCCCAACCTCCCGGTTTTGGGTGGCCTCCGGCAGCTCAATGTCCTCCGCCAGCTCATCAATGTTGACAGGATTCCGCATACCTGCTGCTTAATGTAGCGACCGAGGGAGGGCTCGAAGCAGGCGGGAAATCACAACACGCTCCGCTACCTGGTGGGTGGTGGGACCCCCGGCCAATAGCCAGTGTTGGGTCAGACGGGAGAGATTCGCGGCTTGAGACCGGGCGGGCTGGCGCACATCATAGGTCCACTCGTGAAACAGCTGTGCCTCGCTTAGCGGTGACAAGCCGGCCCGGCCTAGGATCTCCTTTTTCAACTCTTCATACGATGTGTTCGGTTCGGCGGTCAGGGCGAAATAGGCACGCTGGGCTTCTCCCGTCAGTAGTGGCACTAGGATCCGGGTCCACTTATCTCTGGGCCACGCCTCACGGACGGCAATCGCCTCAAACATCTGAAGATACAGCGCCACATCATCATGAATGGTCATCCGCAGCAGTAATTGTGTCGCTTGGGCCCGGGGGTCAGGTAGCGGAGTTCGATGGGCGGCAGTAATGCAGAGCGCGGCGAGATCCTGCTCGTTATCCACTTGGCGGGCGGCCATGTGCTCCATTATTTGCTGCTGGCGGATGCTCACCTCGGTGAGGTGTTTGAGTACTTCGTCCATGTAGGGGGAGGAGCGGCACCTGGGGAAACAAAAAAGGGACGTGAGCCAAACGAAAACCAAAAATTTCCCCAACCGAAACAAAACCCGGACCACTTCCGGGGTGAACCACTTCCGACCACTCCCGCTTATATGGCCGGGACCGGATGAGTGGCAGCTGTGACCGCTCAGCCCGTGATGAGCGGGTGCAGGTGCAACCTGTCTGCTGATTGAGGCTCGGGGCGTTTATCACAATAAATATATATATATATATATATATATATATATATATATATATATATATATATATATATATATATATATATAAGGGATGTCAACGATTAATCGATGGTCGATTAATTGTCGATAAGACATTTGATCGATAAGACTTATCGATCATCGATTAAGCAGGGTCATGTCCGTGCTTGCGGCTCAACCGCGAAACGGGAGGAAAAATGATGCGAGCGTGCCCGAGTTCTATTTGGGACCATTTTACAGCTGGAGTTAAACCTTCATCATGACTGCAAGCTTGCATATGCATTAGCAGCCTTTTGTTTTGTGCAAATGTAATTTGTAATATTGTGTTTCTTTTGTGCAGGCCTATCTATAGCTGATTTACCTCATAAGGATGCATTTGGTTAATAATTAACGTTAGAGGCGAGCGGTAGTAAAAGCGTGGCGGTGATCAGCTTCAGCGTGCAGCTCCAACAGCAATGCACAGCTAATAATGACTATGATTGGGACTGTCATATTACACAACATTAATGAGAACACTATTGTAACAAAACATTGTGATTGTTAAGTATTTGGGTTTATTTGCCGTGTGTTTCATTGCGTTGATTCAGGAAGAGCGCATGCACAACATCACGCATTCTGACTCGCGCATGTAACTAGTTCAAGTTCACTTGTGCATTCGCATCAGATTGTGCTGAAGTAATTTGTAATATTACATTTATTTTGTAATGTTATATATGTGATCAATCATATAGGATGCGTTTCTTTTAGCGAAATAAAACGCACTAGCAAATGGCTTCAGTCATGGATGGCTGCCGGTTTTCATTCAGTGCTTCGAATTTAGCGCATACAGAGCAATTTATAATAACGATGATTGGGATTGTCATATTACATTACATAAATGAGAACACTATTTTAATAAATGGTTGTAAAGTCATTGGGTTTAGGTGCCGTGTTCAGAGCGTTGTTCCAGGAAGAGCGCGTGTACGCGTCTCCCATTCTGAATATGAATATCAGCAACTTCAAGTTCACTTGTGCATTCGCATCATTTTGTGAAGATATATAATTTGTAATATTTTGTTAACTTTATATAAATCTGATTATTCTCATATAGGAAGCTTTTTGTTGAATTAAATAATGTGCTAACAAAGAGCTTTCAGTGTAACCAGTGTTGATTCAGCGCATCCACTTCAGCTTGCGTAGTTCAAACAGCAACGCACGACTAATAATAACTATGATTGGGACTGTCACATTACATAACATTAATGAAAACAATATTTTAATAAATCGTTTTGAATTAATTGGGTTTAGGTGGCGTTTCAGCATGTTGTTCTTGGAAGTGCGTCCACACATTCTGAATAAAAGATCTGAGGCGGCGTTCGTGTTGTATTACAGGTTATATTTGGTTTGAATTTGGTTTCGTTGCTGTTTGAACTGCACGAGCTGGAGCCGATGCTCTGAATCAACACTTGTAACTTAAGTTACACTGAAGCTCTTTGCTACCACGTTATTTAACTCAACAAAAAGCTTCCTATATGAGATTAATCAGATTTATATAAAGTTAACAAAATATTACAAATTATATATCTTCACAAAATGATGCGAATGCACAAGTGAACTTGAAGTTGCTGATATTCAAATTCAGAATGGGAGACGCGCTCTTCCTGGAAAAACACTCTAAACACGGCACCTAAACCCAATTAATTTACAAACATTTATTAAAATAGTGTTCTCATTTCTGTTATATAATATGACAGTCCCAATCATCATTATTATGCATTGCTCTGTATGCGCTAAAGCAGAAGCACTGAATGAAATCCGGTAGCCATCACTGACTGAAGCCATTTGCTAGTGCGTTTTATTTCGCTAAAAGAAATGCATCCTATATGATTGATCACATATATAACGTTACAAAATAAATGTAATATTACAAAATTACTTCTGCACAATCTGATGCGAATGCACAAGTGAACTTGAACTAAGTTACATACGCGAGTCAATGCGTGACTCATGTTGTGCATGCGCTCTTCCTTGATCAACGCAATGAAACATGGCAAATAAACCCAAATACTTAACAATCACAATGTTTTATTACAATAGTGTTCTCATTAATGTGGTGTAATATGGCAGTCCCAATCATAGTCATTATTAGTGGTGCATTGCTGTTGGAGCTGCACGCTGAAGCTGATCACCGCCACGCTCGCCTCTAACGTTAATTATTAACCAAATGCATCCTTATGAGATAAATCAGCTATAAATAGGCCTGCACAAAAGAAACACAATATTACAACTTACATTTGCACAAAACAAAAGGCTACGAATGCACATGCAAACTTGCAGTCATGATGAAGGTGTAACTCCAGCTGTAAAATGGTCCCAAATAGAACTCGGGCACGCTCGCATCATTTTTCCTCCCGTTTCGCGGTTGAGCCGCACGCATGCGCATGACCCTGCTTAATCGTTGACATCTCTAGTGTAAACCATACAGACTGTAAAAAATAAACGGTATAAACGGGTTGGGAAGGGCAGGACACTAGTCAGCAGGAGGCTAAGACTATTTTTATTTTACTTTACACGGCACACAGCCACCACTTTTAATAAAGTGGTCAAAACTAGGCTACACTACACATTCGTAAATTAACCGTTCTCTCGTAACATGTAAAAGCTGCGATCGAAACACAGAACATCACACAAATATATAAAATAACATTTTGATAAATAAACCTTAAAAAATACCTGCCTAGAGAGGAAAAGAACACTTTGAGTGCGTTTATATGCATGTTCTTAAGCCGATTGTGCCTAAAGGGGGTCGCACATCGGACTAAAGCTCAGCGCCGTGTCTCAGGTATGTCACACCAGGCAGACGAGAACATTATATACACGCGAGCTCCATTTTGAATCGACTTCTGACAGAAGAGCTGCACGATGAGTGTATCTTGTAGCACAGGGTGAAATCAGTACATTCACGATTTGAGGGAAATATAAATTTAATCGCCGCGGACAGGTGTCGAATGCCGCTGTCGGTGTATATGTGTTCGACATTTAAAGGCACAGCGTGTCCAGTGCGAACTCAGTGCCCTTAAAGGGGCAATCGCTCAGCGCCGCAACACGTCTTTATAACACTAATATTGAGCACCCCCATATTGCCAAAATGGTATGGTCCTCGTTTCATAACACCCGCGAAGATTCGACCATGAGATCAGTGGTCGAATCCGGTCCTGCATATCGATGCATCGAATCTTCGAATATTAGGGGTCACCCCTAATATATATTATTAGGGTCGATTACACAAGAATATGAATATTTGAAAAATCTGAGTCGTTGCGCTGGAGATGGGTTTATTGAGGATGACTTGCCGGTGAGGCCAATTCAGACGAGACACTAATTGACACAGGATCAGCAGACACTCTAGGATGCGCTGGTCATGTCTGGGAGCAGGTCCACCCTCCGATCCGGACAAGGCCTGGATCCGGCTGACTGCAGCAAACCTCGGGATAAACAGAGAGAATAACATTAGCATTAGAGAGAGTACATCAGGTGTAATAAGCAGAACCCGGAAGTGTTCCCGGTTTCGGCTGACCTAGTTAATGCAGCCTCTATCTTCTATGTGTATGCCATAGTAAAGAGATGCATTTTTAGTCTAAATTTAAACTAACATTTAGACTGTGTCTGCTTCCTGAACAATGCTAGAAAGGCTGTTCCAGAGTGTATGTGCTAAATAAGAAAAGGATCGACTGCCTGCATTTGATTTAGATATTCTAGGTATTATCAACTGGCCAGAGTTTTGATACTGCAATAGACATGATGGAGCATAATGTGTTAAGAGCTCACTTAAGCAATCCCCCTTAAGTAAAGGGGAGCTAAACCATTTTGTGCTTTGTAAGTAATAAGTAAGATTTTAAAATCGCTCTCTCTCTCCTCCTTCCCCCTCCCCTTCTCTCTCAAAAACTGTTCCCCTTCCTAGGTCTCGGGGACCCTGGACACTTTATTGATCAGTGTCTGGTGATGGAGGTGGGGACGCTGGTCAGGGTCCCCAATGTGCCGTACACTTCCCCCAATCAAGCTGGCCTGTACCAAATACCCGTGAGTATCAAGGGGGGTACTTATCAGGCTTTGGTGGATTCATGTTGTAACCAGACCTCCATCCATCAAAGCCTTGTTCAGCCAGAGGCGTGGGGTAATAGCCGTGTGGTTAAGGTACGGTGTGTGCACGGGGAAGTGGTAAAGTATCCGTTAGTGCCCGTGGTTATTTAATTCCGGGGTCAAACACATAGGGTTAAGGTGGTAGTTAACCAGCAACTCCAGCATCCGCTGATTTTGGGGACTAATTTACCAAACTTCAATAAATTATTGGGACACTTATGTGCAGATGCCACTTGGGGGAAATGAGAGAGCGGGAACGTGGTGGTTGCTCAGGCGGGGGAGGTGGAGCCGAGACCTCTGGGTGCTGTTCCAGTGGAACGGAGTGCTGTGGAAAATCCAGTTTTTTCAGAGCGTGAGGACTTTTCCTTGGAACAGTCCCAGGATGAGACGCTTAAAAATGCATTTAATCAGGTCTGTGCCATTGATGGACATCCGCCAGCAAGAACGAAATTCAGTTTGTATTGGACCTGAGAACAAAACTCCACACCTTGGGGTGGCTGTCTATGGAGAATGTGTTGCAGGCCCAGCACAAACAGAGACAGCTGTCTCAACAAAGGAGCTAGGGTTCGTCAATTTCCACCGGGAGATAAAGTCCTTCTATTACTTCCAACATCTAGTTCAAAATTACTCGCTAAGTGCAAAGGGCCCTTTGAGGTCACACGGCGAGTCAGAGATCTCAACTATGAGGTAATCTGGTTAGGTAGGGACGGGGCACGTCAAATGTATCACCTCAACCTATTAAAAAAATGGGTTGAGTCCAAGGCTGTGATGCTGGCGACAGTGGTGAGTGGAGAGGAGGATCCCGGGCCAGAGGCACTCCAAAAGGCACGCCCTGGCCCCAGGGGGAGACCACCTCTCGCCCTCCCAGCTAATAGACCTTAAACAACTACAGGCAGATTTTTCCGACGTGTTCTTGCCCCTACCTGGCCGGACAGACCTCATTCAGCACCACGTTGAGACTGAGCCGGGCGTAGTTGTACACAGTAGGCCGTATCGATTGACGGAACACAAAAAGAAAGTGGTTCAGGCAGAATTGGAAGCAATGCTAGAGATGGGGGTGATAGAGGAGTCCAGCAGTGATTGGGCGAGCCTGATTATTTTAGCTTAACCTGACGGCTCGGTCTGGTTCTGTGTGGATTATCGAAAAGTCAATGTGGTGTCTAAGTTTGATGCTTACCCCATGCCAAGGGTTGACGAATTGCTTAATCGGCTGGGTACTGCTCGTTTTTATTCGACACTGGACTTGACAAAGGGTTACTGGCAGATCCCCTTGTCTCCAGTTTCAAAAAGAAAAGACGGCTTTCACCACGCTGTTTGGTTTACACCAATTCGTTACCCTTCCTTTCGGGTTGTTCGGTGCCCCAGCGACTTTCCAGCGCCTGATGGACCGAAATTCTTCGGCCGCATGCTGCATATGCCACTGCCTACCTGGATGATATCATCATCCATAGTGGGGACTGGCAGCGTCATATGCAGAATTTACGCGCTGTTCTCAGGTCACTGAGAAGGGCTGGGCTCACGGCCAACCCGAAGAAGTGTGCAATTGGGCGGGTGGAAGTAAGATATCTGGGCTTCCACTTGGGTCATGGACAGGTGCCCAAATTAATAAGACGGCGGCAGTTGCGGCCTGTCCGAGACCCAAAACCAAAAAGGAGGTTAGACGGTTCCTGGGGCTCGGACAGGGGGTTGGGCGCTGTCCTGTCCCAGGAGGTGTGGAGGGTGAGGAGCGGCTGGTGCTGTACATCAGTCGAAAGCTCTCTAAGAGAGAGACAATGTACAGCACCATAGAGATGGAGTATCTGGCCATCAGGTGGGCCATTCTCACCATTCACTAGTACCTCTTGGGGCGGGAGTTCACCCTCTGTTCGGCTCATGCCCCCTTGCAGTGGCTCCACCGCATGAAAGATACCAAAGTGCGGATCACCCATTGGTATCTAGCTTTACAGCCGTTTAACTTCAAGGTGGTCCACAGGCCTGAGTCGGGCGGTGGGGGTATGTGGCGGAGGGGGCGTGGTTCTGCAAGGTCTGCAGCGGGAGAGAGAGACAGCAGAGCCAAGCGGTGAGTAAGTAGGTCAAACAAAGATGACAAACACCTGTCTCTGATTGCAGTAATTGGCGTGGAGAGAGCTTATAAGCCGTTGCCGGGAGAGAGTGGGGAGAGAGAGTTGGACTGGGACATCGCGAGTGTGACAAGTCATTATCTTCAACCCTTCTGACTCGATAACACATCATCAATTCGATCTCGAGACATTAAGTTCATTTATCTCTCCCAAAGTGAGGAATTTGGGAGTGGTTTTTTACAATTGCTTAAAATTTGATAAGCAAATAAGCACTGTTGTCGGTTCTAGTTTTTTCTATCTTTGTTCTCTCTCTAAAATTAAATCTTTCCTTTCCGAGGGCTCTCTAGAGACTGCAATCTATGCCTTCATAACATCGCGACTGGACTATTGCAATTCCCTTTATTACGGGATCTCTAAGGCACAAATTTCCAGGCTACAAGTAGTTCAAAATGCTGCAGCTAGATTTTTTAAGAGGCGTAATAAATTCGATCACATTACGCCCCTGCTGAGATCTCTTCACTGGTTGCCTACCCAGTTTAGAATTGAATACAAAATTCTACTACTTGTTTATAAATCTCTAAATAATCTGGCTCCCTCCTATCTCACTGATCTTCTTCACCCTTACATTCCTGTTAGAGGCCTGAGATCAGAGGGAAAATTCCTCTTAAAGATCCCGAGAACCCGCCTAAAGACAAGGGGAAATCGAGCTTTTGAAGTGGCTGGCCCCTAGCTTTGGAACAATCTTCCAGACCCTGTTAGAATGGCTTCCAGTTTATCTAAGTTTAAATCATGTCTTAAAACTCATCTTTTCTCTCTCGCATTTGGTGCATAATATGTAGTTATTTGAGGTATTTATGTATGTGGTGTTATTTATGCATGTATATTTATATATGTGGATATAATTTTTTTTTTAAATTTATTTTATCTCTTATACTTTATGTACAATTTTCCTGTATTTGCTGTACAGCACTTTGGTTGGCCTCGGCCATTTTTTAATGTGCTCTATAAATAAACCGAACTCGAACTCGAACATTGAATGAAAAGAAGACATTGAAGTGAAGTAAATAGGAGCGATCCAGAACCCAGAATCCCCAAAACCCAGTGCAAGGCTATGTGGATGATGTGGAAATCTCCTCAATAGATTAAAGCGTAATTTCCAACATGCTCCTCCGCACAGATGAGTTCATAAGGTGGTCAGTTTTAGACATCAAACATACAAAATTTGCTGCATTCTATGAGAGACGCAGTGGAGGAAATAGATGGTATCAAGCAAAGTTTGACAGACCCCCTGCTTTCACATTAATCCTGAAACCCATCCGACTGTATGAACGTCACAAAACGTATTCTTATCTAGGTCATAAATTTAACATCAGTGGCGATTGTGAGGAACAGATCACAGAGCTGTGGCACCAGTACACCCAAAGACTTGGGCTGATAGATTCTGCCTCACTTCCCATACTGATGAAAATTGAGGCCATCAGGCTGATTGCAGCGGCTAAAATCCAAAATCTTTTCCCGAACTTACATATTCCACAATGAACATTGTCAGCATGATTTCTTACATCTTTTTAATGATGCATAGTTTGTCAAGGTAATTACTTACATCTGATAGTAATTTTGAGCTAATTTAAGCAAAGAGAGCTTCAGTGCGTCCACGTCCTCGTGAACGGTAAGAGGTTAAATCACTGATTTCGACGAATTTGCGCTGAGTAGGGCTTCTTCCATGCCCCCACGACCTGCTCGTGAATGAATGGAAGGCTCCCGGGAGCGGGGCGGCTTTGGCCGGGGAGGAACCGATCGCCCAACCTATCTGGGTGAGCGGCCCCTCCCCTAGCGCGCTGCCATGGCAACTGAAGCCTCAGTGCGCGCGCACCATAACTTCCAGCAGCTCCCCATACATGGGAAAGAGCTGTTCCACTGGAAGAGCGGCGGCTGAAGAAGAGGAGGAGTCTCCATCCGACTGTGAGCACCGTACTCTCCAGGCGATGAGCCAGATCCATCTGGGAGCCCCAGGACCGGCGTCGCCACTCAGCCTCAGCGTGAGTGGGACCACTCCCAGATGCTGGATCCTCTTCCCTCGAGAAGAGGGCCAGACGAGAACGGAGCGTCCTCATGGGGAAACGCTCACAGTTCGCGCAGGAAGCCCCCTCAAGAACCTCCCGCTCATGCTCTTCCCCCAGGCAGAGCACACAGAGTGTGTGCGTGTCCTCAGGCTTGAGAAACCTGGGACACGGGTCAGCACACTTACTGTACGAACGTTTCCTTTCCTCTGTGCACTTCATTTCGAACTTTCAAACAAGTCAGACAGACAGTGCCTGAAGACGAAAGAATAGCGTCATGTTTGCACGGCGCCCTTTTAAACTTCCTGGTCGCATGGTGATGACGTCACTGGCTGCCGCCGGTCAGTAGGATTGTGATTTGATAGCGATTTCAGACACCTGTCACACTGAAGGTGTTCCCCCGTAGCGTCAGCTGACGCAGCGCGAGTTCCCTTTCGAAAGGAAACATACATGATTTCAGTCAATATTACGACATCTCTGCATTTACTTACCATATATGATTTCAATCAATGACATACTCAAATTTGTGATGGAAACTGTTTTTAAACAAATAAAAAAAAAGCACAAATATTTTCTTTTAATTGTTATTTCAAATTCTCATTCATGATTTTAATGCCTTTTTTTCTCCTAGATTGTTTTCTCATTTCTTTGAATTTCTGTGTATGAAATGTGATATAAATAAACTTGCCTTGCCTACATGCAATTGCATAAATCCTCACACAGATAAACTTTGTTGTTACAGTTTCAGGGCTTGGTTTGTGATCAGCAGTTGGCGTATAATAATAATACGTCTTCCATGCTGAGGCATTATAGAGCTAAGCATGAGCAGTCTGGAGGGTCAATGGAAAACTCCAACTGTCAAGGTAACTAATTTATGGAAGTTTTTTGACTGTTTGAATAAACTGTTTTTGACAGTATAAATAAACTTTACTTAAAGTTTTACATGCATTTGTACATTTTCTGTCCAGTGAACCGCAAACAACAGCTTGATGAAGCTCTAGTGGACATGATTGTGGAGGATTCACAGCCTTTCTCTATTGTGGATGACATTGGCTTTAAAGCATTTGTGGCTAAGCTTGACCCCACTTATGCACTACCATCCAGGCAGGCTTTGAAGATCATGGTGGACCACAAATATGAGGAGCAGAAGCAGAAGGCCATCGCTGAGCTACAGAAAACTGAGGGTGTGAGCCTAACTGCAGGTATGTGGACCTCTATTAATATGGATGCATATCTGGCTGTTACATGCCATTATGTAGATGACAAGGATAAGCTTGCCACAGTACTTCTTGGGGTACGGTCATTTCCAAAAGCTCACACTGCGGAGAACCTTGCAGAGGCCAAGAGGTTGCTCTTTGAAGAATGGGGTATCCAGAGCAAAATAAAATCCCTGGTGACTGATGCTGCTTCAAATATGATAGCCATTTCCAACAACTTAAAGATTAGGCATGTTATATGCATTGCCCATGCCTTGAATTTGGTGGTCAAGAAGTCCCTTGATGTAACTCCTGGTCTGGAAGATATCAGAACAAGAGCACAAAGGATGGTGACTTACTTTAAGACCAGTACCACAGCAAAAGAGAGACTTAGAGAGAAACAGAAACATCCTGTGAAGAAGCTGATTCTGGAGGTTGATATATGTCACAGGTCGGAGCGGACCACGATGACGTGAGTCACACCGCTCCCTAGTTTCCACCTCGAGGAGGTCCCAAGAACACCCCAATGACCACACACACGAGAGGTTAAGTGAATATTAAAACAGACTTTATTAAGTTGTTTAAAATATGGAAAAGGGTGGGGGCAGCGAGGCTAAAATCCAACTTGTGATGAACTCCGAGGCGGCCCAGCGGGCTGAACTCCCAGTCGTCCAGATGCCAAAGGAAATGCACAAGAACATACAGGTAAGTATGACAAGACTGGACACGGACAGTGGACAGAGGGGCCGCTGACTCTTCTCTAGGGGCACAGGTAAGTCTGGGGGTTTCTCTTGGGCATACAGGCGGGTGTACAACACAATATGCTGGCCTTTGGCTTTGGGCATAAGGTAAATACATCAAGGGTAACTGGGGCTTCACTTGGGCATACAGGCGGGTGTACAACACAATATGCTGGCTTTAGCTTTGGGCATAAGGTAAGTACATCAAAGGTAACTGGGGCTTCACTTGGGCTTACAGGCAGATGTACAACACAATATGCTGGCCTTTGGCTTTGGGCAAAACAGGGCAAAACAGGGAAACAGGAAACGATGGAACCCACAGACCTTCCAGGAAATACACGTCAGGCGTTCCTTTTCTGAGGCTTCCCACTATATCCACAATGTTCTTACTTGAAATTGTTTCCCACCCCCGTCACGTGGGGACTGAAGGATCAGGATGTCGTCGACGGAGATGATTTCTTTGCCCGCCTCAGTGCTTACTTCCTTCACAGGATTTCGTCAGGCCTAAAACGTGGTTGTTGACAACACAGTCTCAGCACCACACAGCAATTTTCAAGTGTATACACTCACAGCAAAGGACAAGGACTCACCCACTGCACTCCACACACTCTTGGTGAATTTAGGGTCAAAACCCCGTTTGACCAAGGACTCGTCCTGGAGATCGTAGAGACACTGATGCAACAAATATTCAGGTTTAAACGTCGCTGCCACGACACCCCAACGTCTTCTCTCACTCACTGGTCCCGGCTCACCCACAATCCTCCTCCACGGTGGGGCCGCTCTCATACAATGCCACAGACTCACCAAAAAGGCTCACAGATAGTTCACTCGAGATGATTATGCTACCGTACAATGGTTTTGTGGTGCTCACTCCGTTACTAACTCAAGGTCTCTTTTCCCTCCTCTTTCCAGCTCCAGGATACTTCTCCTGCTACCCGTGACCTGTCGAAAGGGCCTCCTTTGGCGATACTTCTGGTGAGTCTTCCTGTTTTCAACCACTCAGAATTTGTCACACATGTCCATAGAGCATTCCACAGTTAGATAGACATCTCAGTATACTCTGCCCGGTTTCTTTTCCTGCCAAACCCTTGTCTCCGTCTTCGCCCCGCCATCAATATCCTCCGCCTTCTTTCTGCAGTACTCGCCCAAATACTCCACCTCGCTCGCTGCATCGGTGGCTTGAAAAAGACAACTCCAACCCTCACCGCATCGGCTCCAAACAGACCACCCCCTCTTCTTCCGTTTCTGAGGCCTTCTTTATACTCCTCTTTTACTTCAGTTTGCCCAATCCGCGATCGCCCCGCTTGTCTCTGCACCTGTGATCAATAACGCCCTGATTTTCCCTCCTCGGAGTTCCCGGAAAGGAATTATGGTCCGGACGGAACCAATCTCCATCACTTTTAGTTCCGCCCTTACAAAGTCACTCCTTGACATATACGCTGGAATAGTACCTATTTAATGCTTCAGCGTATATATGAAGAGAGAGAACCAGTGGGTGCAGCACTGGCTACACTGAGAACTGATGTGGCTCCTTTGACATCAGAAGAATATCAGGCAATATCTGAGTGCATGAAAGTGCTAGCCCCATTCCAGGTGGCCACCGTTGAACTTTCTGAGGAGAAGAGAGTATCTGGCTCTAAGGTCATTTGAATGATGAAAATGTTGCGATACACAATTAATGAAACCCTCAAAAACATTACCAACGACACTGCAATCCAGCTGGGACAGAATCTGTCAAGAAGATTAGCAGAGAAATTTTCAGCTCTTGAATCGACAAGTGTTTTGACATTAGCCACACTACTAGATCCACGGTTTAAAACATTTGGTTCCCTATCTCGAGGGAACTTTGAGCTGTGTCGAAATGCTAGGGGATGCCTCTGCGTACCATGTCATGAAGCACTTGTGTAATCAGTCCAATAGCAGGACGATACGTCACAGGCAGGTGATGTCATCGACCAGGAAGCTATAAAGCACACCTGGACCAAACAGTCACCAGCTTCTGTGCCTTCACAAAGCGCTCTGTGTGATATTGTATGTCCATTTATTGTGTGTGTGTCAGAAAAAGAGAAAAGAGAATGTCTAGTCAGTTCAGGCGATGTGTTACTCCCTGCCCTCGTTACATCACGGGTGGGGATACACACGACCTGTGTGTAATGTGTTTGGGGCTTGAGCATGCCCAGTCAGCTCTCGAGGGGGTTGGCTGTGTAAGGCCGCCCAAATCGTCCCAATGAAGGCTAACGATCGGCGGGTGAAGGTCGCTGCGCGTTCGTCTTTTCAGCGGGGAAAAGGGGATTTTATTCCAATTCCTCGTTATCTGACTCCATTTAATGATAATTTAGAATTTAGGTTAGAATGCCAATTGGTTATTTGGTCATTCATTTTTAATAGTTTAAGTACACATTTAATTATTCCGTTTAACCCTTTGTTGAAATTATACCCAACCTGAATAATTCCAGAGCAAGTCAGAATCTATCAAAGTGTAACAATTTATTTAACAGTCAGGTAAATGTATAAAGCCAATTACATAGTCAATTCAAAGGTAATCCATATATAACATCAAATACTCTGAAGTAAAGAATGAAATGTATACCTGACTTCTGAAAACTACATAATGCTGGCTATCTTGAGACATCCAGCATTACGGGCTGACCGGTTTAAAGTGTCAAGCCCTGAGCTCTTTGCAACATTTCCTTAAATACCCAGAAACAAATGCACAGACTCTTTGAAGTGTAAACACTAGTTCTCAATGGGAATTTGCATTGATCAAGACTTGTGTTGATGTAAAGGCCAAATGGCTGAAAGCCACACCCACCAAACTAAGACAAGATATCTCTAAACTTTTAAAACATTGATTATCTTTTGATTAACTTCTGTGGTGATGAGATTTTTGTACCAGTCGCACTGAGACATTTCAAATGATATCAAACACATATAATACTGTATCGTGTGGATTGACATTGTAAGAGAGAGATTTTGGGTGTATTTTCAGTGATCTCAGCATGAGAGAGGGAAGAAATTGGGGGAGAGGGGGTCAAAAGGGAAAGATGTAGATTAGCTGATAGTGAGGTGAGACTTGCGTCTCCAGTTGTGCGTGAAGGACAGTTCAGATGTTAATCTCTGTTATTTTCTCAGAGAGTCCTTGTTCCTCATTCAGACAATTCGGCATCTACTAGTTTTTTCAGTCTTACAGCTGCGAGCATTGCGAGAGTCTCCCATTGCGAACACTGAGATCATGCCGGGCACTCTTCGAGGCGAGTGCTTTGGCTCGCAGTCCTCAGGGCTCGGGTCCCGCTGTTGCCGAGGCGCAGCAAAGGCTCGCGTCCTGGGGATCGCAGTTAGATCTAGTGGCGGGGATAGAGACGGGTGATCCCCTATCTCTGCCCTTACCCGCTGGATCTCAAGCCTCAGCTCGTGAGTTGGAAGCACGCTCTGCGGTTTCTTCCGCTCGCGCTGAGGCACAAGATCAGCTGCAGCACTCCAGTTCCGAGGAACTGGATGTTGTAAGCATAAATGAAACTGACGAGTTACTTCCACCATTACACATACACGCACAGGAGGAGCTAATGGTTGTCACTCGCGCCGTTGCCAGATTAAGTTTAGACTGGCCGGACGAGCGGTCTGAGTCACATAAGCATACAAGCAGGCTAGATGAGAGATTTTTACCATCATACACACAACCTCCTAGGCGGGGCTTGCCATTTTTCCCAGACCTCCACACAGAGGTGTCGAGGTCCTGGGCTAGACCAGCATCTCCTAGAGTCTTTAACCTGTCCACATCTTAATATTCAAATATAAGCGGGTTGAAGGCTCATGGTTATGCGGCGATGCCGCGGGTGGAAGAGACGCTCGCGAGCTATGTCTCCCCCAAGTCAGCATCGTCGCTGCCAGCCCCGCAGCTGCCCACCAAGCCTGTGAGAACAACATCAGCGCTGGTGGGCAGGGCGTACTCGGCAGCAGGGCAGGCGGCCGCCTATCTACATACGGTGGCCGTCCTGCAGGCATATCAAGCCGATTTATTGGGGGATATTAATGAAGAGACCGAAGAAGTGGGGAGAGAAACAATCACCGAAATTAGGCGGGCGGCAGATTTGTCTCTTCGTGCCACCAGGAGTGGCCACGGAGAGACATCTGTGGTTAAATTTGTCAGATATAAAGGAACGTGACAAAAAGTTCCTTATGGATTCGCCCGTCTCGCCTACTGGCCTCTTTGGTGACGCTGTAACAACGGTCATCGACCGTTACCAGGAGGCCAGGAAGCAGGCGGCGGCATTTCAAAAATTTCTCCCCCGCAAATCATATCCCCCAGGGGCTGCCGGGCGGGAGCAGCCCCAGCTGAGTACGTCCTCCTCCGCAGCGCATCGAGCGCAACAAAAACAGAGCGTGGCCGCTCGGGCCCCCCCGCAGAGAGAACGGGGGACCGGGTGACGCGGTCAGCCGGGACCTTCCCACGGTAGGACGGATCTGAGGACCGTCCTTATCACTAGGAAGGCCTCGGCTAAGAAGTCCTGACGCCAAGAGCGCAGGGCTTCCAATGGCAGTCCCCTCCGGGAAAGTGCGGCTCGCCGAGGCGCCCGCTCTTTCCCGGTGCCATCGGGGGGCCGGTCTGCCAACCCTGCCACCATTGGTGCTTCAGGGCGCGGCGGTCCCCCGCGAACGCATATCTCCATGTCCGCCCGGAAACGTAGCGGCTTGGGGATGTTTGCGCCCTCTCAGGAGGGCCCCTGGGCGGTCAGTTCGGTTGCCACCTGCCGGTTATCCATTACAGGACACCGGGCTGACCATACAGGAAAATCCAGAGACCAGCCTCGAGAGGCTGGTTCCCTTAGTAGATTTTCTGGCAGCGTGGCAACTTCTGCCGAATGTCTCAGAATGGGTCCTGCGTACAATAGAAAAAGGGTACAGAATTCAGTTCGGGTTACACCCGCCCGTGTTCAATGGGGTTACTGCCACGGTAGTAAGCCCCGAGCAGGCTCTGGTAATGGAACAAGAGGTACAGACTCTTCTGCGAAAAGAGGCTATAGACATCAATTTTTTCCTTGGGCAGTGAAGGTTGGAAGTTAACTGTATCCAAGTTAATGCCCAGAAATTCAATGGCCGTAGCGGGACCCAAGGTTTTTTCTTGGGCGATTGGAATCCCGAGCTCTGTGAAAACTTTTTCGACTGTGAGAATTGTTATTGATCGATTGGTCGATGTTGTGATAATTAAGGGAGAATTCTTCAAGCGAGATTAGGCTGTTTATGCTTGGAAACAGGGAATTGTGTGGGGCAGAGAGATTGATTATTAAGTGTTTTTTGCCGGAAAATTTCCTGGTGGCCACTCCGATTGGGCTGATGCGGAAACACTCAAAAGGGGGAGTGTCAAAGGGACCGATCATGAAGCCTGATTTTATTTCTTTGTTAATTAGACTGTCGACTGTGTCAGGCTTAGCGAGAGCGGATTGGAGATTGTCACATATTATATTTTGGGTGGGGAGGCTTTCAACTCCTGGTTTAAAACCGTGCTCGAGACCAGACAGTAAATAATCAGTAAAGTTAGTGTTTGGGTGGTGAGACAATTCAGTAGACAAACGGGAAATATGCACTGGAGTCGACAAGTAATTTTTTGAATCTTTATTTTCAGATCTTTTCACGGGGCATATAGTGCGGGCATGCGCGGCACCACAATAGCTGCAAATGTGCAGGTAACGACAGCGCTGCCGTGAGCATCGTCCTGCATTAAAGTTGTTGCACACTTGACTGTTGGAAGAGAAGGCGTTTCTTCTTTTGGAATCGGTGGATGGGTTGTTGAAGTTGAAGTTTGCTGGCCGCGGGACATAACTAGTAGATTTAACATGTGGTGGATCCGTGCTGGGGGGATTTCAAAGGACTAGCTGTAGTGGAGTGAGAAACGGATCTGCAGACCGTGCAGATGATGTTTCTGCAGCCTAGGAACACCCTGTTGTGTAATTCTGTGTCTAAAGCACCCCAGTAAGGGCACTGGTTCCACTGAGCTACTCAGACTGCACATTTGGCTGAAAACAGCTTATGGTAAGTATAAAAGTGAGTCCCTCCATATGATAACGCAAGCTCTGCAATTATCGCAAGATAGTCATTTAATTCTCGTCTCCTGTGGGGAAGTGCAGCGCAAATTATTTCGCTGTAACGGTTGAAAGCGATTGCAAATTCAGAGAAAGAAAGAATGTGGGATGAATTATGTGCTGTGTTTTTGAGAGTGACTGTAAAATCACCACAATCGATTTGACGATTTGAGACTGAGGGAGGGAGTAGAGACAGAAGGGAAGATAAATCGATGTTCGCACTTGTGAGGATCTGTGCTATGTTGCTGGCAACAGGGGGCGGTTCCAAAGCTGTAGCATTCGGCAGGATGGGCATTGGTATTGCAGAAAACAGAGTGAAAAGAGCACGAGTTTGGGAAAAAGTGTTAGGTGGATCGAAACCAGGAGCCGAGACCGCTTGTGGAGGTAACCTCTCGTTTGGGTCAGCCCCCGACAAAGGACGAACGGGAAAACATGGGAAAGAGGAAAGCTGAGTGTGGCAAGGGGGGCGTGGTTCAGCGAGGTCTGCAGCGGGAGAGAGAGCCGCGGGACGAGCGGTAAGTGAGTGGGTTGGACGCAGATTAATAACACCTGTATCTTGTTCCAGTAATGAGCGCGGAGAGTGGATAAAACGCCAGCGGAACCAGAGACCAGGGAAAGAGAGAGGGACTGTTGACGTGAACCCACAGAGACTGAGATATCCCGGAAGCCGGAAGTGCCGACCCGGAAGTGATCCTTGAGTTGAAGTTACAGCACACCACAGAGTGTGTTATTGTATTAAGAGTTATAATAAACAGAGAACGTCAACAGTCCTGCCGACCCCCGTGTCCTCTTCCTTCCTTATATACGAACATTGTTACACTGAGGTGGACAAAAAGGCAGCCTCGTGCTAGAGTTTGATGGAGGGGCTGCAGGCCAAGGGAAGGGGTTAGAAAGAGTGACAGGAAAAGGCTGTGATAGCGAAGCTTGAGGAGTAGGAGGAAGCTGGAGATGGTGGATGTCTTGAAGGTGGAGGCGATGGCAAGCCTCTGCGTCTCGGTATACGGGAGGCGGCTCGGCTGGGCCGACGGCCATGCTGTGTTGCTGGAGATTCAGTCACAGTGTCTTGTTGGATTGGGGTGCTCCTTGCAACTGTGGGAAGCTGTGGAGAATCTTTGTCAGACGGATAAAGTTCGATCTCAGACATTGTAACGGACTGGCTACAACAAATGCTGCAAACTTTGTCAAGGAACATTGGTGAGTTAACTTGGTATTTATGTGATCCTCCACTTGAGCTGATTGGTAGGCATATTGATTACTGATAACTGGTAACAGCTGGTTGGAATGACATCATGATTAGGTAGATCATTTGAACGTGCTTCAACATCATTTCGTTTCTCATTATTTCGAGATGCTAAGTCAATATTTCATCTCGAAATATTGAGAACCTTTCTCATAATAATGACATATTTTCTTGTAATTATGACTTAATCCACGCATGGGCAATATGCACATTTGCACAGTTTGGCGCAGAAACTCACATCAAGCGAGGCGGGCAGCATAGGCTGTGCTATTTTATTAATTTATTTTTGTTCTATTAGCCTACTGTTGGATGAAAACTGCTGCCCGATCACAACCTCATATTTCTGTTGCAACATTTCGGCAGCAGAACTCTGTCCCTGTTGTTTACAAACCCGATCACATGTAAATGCGTATAAATAGTATGAGTGTGCAATGTCGTGGAATGTATAGGCCTACACCAAAACTCATTTTGGCATGCACATGCTACGCTGTTTTTCGCATGCATATGATACGCACTTTATGGTGTGTATATGATGCGCTCTTGGGTAGGATTAGGGTGGTGGGGTGGGTGGGTTTGTCCGTATAATACGCCAAAGTGCGTGTGTAAATATCAAAATATCAAAAAAGTGTGTGTGTGTGTGTGTCTCCAGAGGTTTGAAGTTGTTCAATGAATGTTGCAACCTCGCAGCCACCTCTGTCATCTGTCACCATCTTCTTGCTCAGCGATATGCTATTCAATGCAAATAAGATAATTAGGCAATAATTTAATCATTAGTAGCTAAAACCAGTTAAAATACTCCTTTGTCTTCACAATTCATCCTGGTCGTGGCAGATCAATGGGCAGCATGTTATAATTTTGATTTAGTAAATCCTAATTTCGTTTGCATGAATCAGCATCAGCAACACCGGCGTCCTATAGCGTGACCCAAGCGCATAATACGTCGTAATAATGACAGTTTCTCATTATTTCGAGAAAGTTTCTCATTATTTCGAGATGTTAAGTCAATATTTTGAGAAAGTTTCTCATTATTTCAATATGCTAAGTCAATATTTCGAGAACGTTTCTCATTATTTCGAGATGTTAATTCATTATTCGAGAAAGTTTCTCATTATTTCGAGATGTTAAGTCATTATTTCGAGAAAGTTTCTCATTATTTCGAGATGTTAATTCATTATTTCGAGAAATTTTCTGATTATTTTGACTTAAAGAATCATATTTTTTACTCATCTGTGGCGGAAATGGGCTTCCATACATAGACGGAGGCAATGAACCTGCGATTGATTTCCGCCTGGCCACGGCACGTTGACGTATGCGCAGTTTGCGATGACAAAACTAAGGCTATTTTTGAGTGTTTCATTTTTTTTTTTTAAATATTGCTGTTTGCTGATATTACTGTTAACAAAAAGTTTGTATAGGTAGAACACCATTACGAAACAAATATATGAGAATATACTGCAATTACATACAATTTTTAAAGGAAATATAAAGGAATAAAGGACACTAAAGCTTTTTTTAATATATTGCAATGTATGCATTGACCTTTTATGGCTATATTTTAACACATACAATATTTAGTAATTAAGACATAAACAGCATTACATGTAATATTCATAAAGTTTTATCCTTTATTGTGTAGCCTTACTGTATATTGAATTTCCCATATTAATGTGAATGCATGTACACTCATATACACACTTTTACAGAATGAGTTACAACAAATTTCTACTTCCCATCATGCTTTACTTCTGGTTTAAAGGAGGTTAAATGTTAAAAATAATTGTTATTTCATGTGTGTGGTGTGGCAAGCAGCGGGGCGAGGGACCGCGAGAGCGGGCCGGTGATTAATGTTCACGAGTGCCAGCTGCGTGGCACACCGGTCTCGTCTCGCGGCCATGTGACGGGAGCATATAAGGAGGAGCAAGAGCTGCGGAAGACGAGAGAGGACCAGGCCTGGAATTTATGTTTAGTTTTGTTTATGTGTTTGTGGGCAGTCGTCCGTGAGGGGCTGCCCACGTTTTATTTTGTGTGTTTGCGGGCAGTCGTCCGTGAGGGGCTGCCCGCGGTTTTACTTTCGTTTTGTTTATTTCACGAGTTCACACTTACAAATAATTCAGATAGAATAAATGGTATGCGTATTTGGCGTGCTGTCCGAGGAGAGGGCTCCGAGCTCGGTATTTGGCCCGAACCCAGAGTACTCCCCCCATATTTCTGGTTAGGAAAGTTAACCAGGTGCGTGTGAGGTAGAAGGGGTGGTGGAGGGATGCTGCAAACTTTGTCAAGGAACGTTGGTGAGTTGACTGGGTATTTATGTGATCCTCCACTTGAGCTGATTGGTAGACATGTTGATTACTGATTGTTGACAGCTGGTTGGAATGACATCATGATTAGGTAGATCATTTGAACGTGCTTCTCCCGAACTTAGTTTTTTAAGAAACATCATTTCACGAGTTCACACTTACAAATAATTCAGATAGAATAAATGGTATGCGTATTTGGCGTGCTGTCCGAGGAGAGGGCTCCGAGCTCGGTATTTGGCCCGAACCCAGAGTACTCCCCCAAAAAATTGCTACTAGCATAGGACAGCAGCCAGTAAATGATGTTGATGCCCCCCAAAAGTTGCAGAGCATGAACTGGTGCTGTGCCAATCGAAGGGTGGGATAGTCACTGGATCGGGAGATCTTGTTCATTATTGTCTGAGGTTTGTATGGTCGTGATATCAGAAAGGTGAACCTCGTTGGTAGTCAGCTGGGGTGGTTGCGTGTAGGCGAGAGGAGATAGCAGTGCTGTGGCAGTGGAGACGAGCTGTTTCAGCATACTTTCAAACGTATCCAATGAGCTGGCTGTACAAAGAATTAGGCTCCTGTAGGAGTTGAGAAGATGACACTGCTGTGGGGGTGGGACAAGTTTGGATGGAGGAACAGAACTCCTGCGGGAGTGAGGTTGGTGATACTGCTGTGGCAGTGGAGATGAGCCCTTTTAAATCTGCTTTCCAAACTATCCGAAGACCCAGTTGTACAGAGAATTGGGCTCCTGTGGGGTGGAGAAGGTGAGACTGCTGAGACAGTGAAACAGGTTTTGAAAAGACGTATCAGAGTTCCTGCGGGAGCGAAATTGACTATAACTGCTGCGGCAGAGGATACGAGACGTTTCAACTTGCTTTCCAACTATCCAAACGAACAATTTGCACGGATGATTGGGCTCCTGTGGGAATGGAGATGACGACATTGCTGTGGTATTGAAACGAGTTTCAATGGAGTATCGGGCTTTGCGAGAGCCGAGTTGTCGATACTGCTGCAGCCGTGGAGACGAGCCATTTTAACTTGTTTTTCGAAACCAGTGAGCCGGGTTGGACGTAGAACTGACACTCCTGCGGAAATATGGAGAAATCACTGCTGCGGCAGTACAAGCAAGTTGAATGGAAAAAACGGAACTCTTGCGGGAGCTGAGGCGGTATCACTGCTGTGGCAGTGGAGGCCTTTGGGTGGAGGAACTGGCTTCTGTTGGAGCGGAGGAGATGACACTGTTTTGCAGTAAAGTCGGTTGGAGAAACTGGGCTTCTGCTGGAGCGAATGAGATAACACTGCTGCGGCAGTGAGAACTAGCTGGATGGAAAAGCTTAGCTTCTGTTAGAACGGAGGAGATACTGCTGCGGCAGTGAGAGCCAGCTGGATGGGGAATGCTGAGCTTCTATTGGAGTGGAGGAGATAACACTGCTGCGGCAGTGAAAACCAGCTGGATGGAAAAGCTTAGCTTCTGTAAGAACGGAGGAGATACTGCTGCGGCAGTGAGAGCCAGCTGGATGGGGAATGCTGAGCTTCTATTGGAGCGAAGGAGATAACACTGCTGCGGCAGTGAGATCCAGCTGGATGGGGAATACTGAGCTTCTGTTAGAGCGGGGGAGATACTGCTGCGGCAGTGACAGCCAGCTGGATGGAGGATCTTGAGCTTCTGTTAGAGCGGAGGAGATAACACTGCTGCGGCAGTGAGAGCCAGCTGGATGGAGAATCCTGAGCTTCTGTTAGAGCGGAGGAGATAACACTGCTGCGGCAGTGACAGCCAGCTGGATGGAGAATCCTGAGCTTCTGTTAGAGCGGAGGAGATAACACTGCTGTGGCAGTGAGAGCCAGCTGGATGGAGAATCCTTAGCTTCTGTTAGAGCGGAGGAGATAACACTGCTGCGGCAGTGAGAGCCAGCTGGATGGAGAATCCTGAGCTTCTATTAGAGCGGAGGAGATAACACTGCTGCAGTGAAAAATTTGAGGTGGGTTCCTGCGGGAGTGACTGGAGAGATGCTGCTACGGCAGTGAATATTATTGATTCATTTAGTGAATTTGGTGATGTTGAATTGGAGTGGATGTGGTGATCCTGTAGGATTGAGTGTATGGAAACAAGCTGAAGCTGAAACAATTTTAGCTGATGAGGGTCTGTTGGGCTTCTTTGATGTGGGAGCGATTGGAGCGGATGTAGCTCTTGAAAGCCTCTGACGACCAGCGACCAAGTTTTTGGATCTGGTGCTGGGAGAGACCTTTTTGAGCAGTTGTGGTTGCTGCACCTATGCGGAATGAATGGCTAGAAAAGTTGTCTGCCGAGATGCCAGATAGAATCAGTATAGAATTGAGGTGTTTTTGGAACCAGAAACGTGTGACAGGGCGGTTAGCATCGTCTGTGAAGAGTGGTTCAGATAAAAGTTTAGTCTGCAAACTTCTGAAATGTAGGTTGGCTAAAATGGATTGATACGGCTGGATTGGTGATGGAAGGTTGAAAATGTAAATGGATTGCCCTTTTTTCATTTGATCCGTCTTGATTTGTTTGATGAAGTAAGAGATTGTTTCGTCATCTAGCACTGCTAGGTCTGAAATTATAGGATGAAGCTTTGGGTTGAAGGTGGACGTGATGGTAATTTCTGAGCTTCTGAGAAAACCGGAGCAAGCCAATATAAACATTGCATCCAGAGTGCGGGCAGTATTGGTGGAGTGGTAGCCTTGGCGGAGGGTGGAGATACATTTGGTACGTATGTCTAGAGATATTGGTTGTCTGCGTGGGTAGGTTGAGTTTTTTGGATGCCTTTGATGAGTATGGATGTTTGTAAATTGGTTATTTCTGGAGAGGGCAGACCAAACACAAGTTTGTTGAATTCAGCTTAGATGACCCTTGATGGAGCTGACTTGGAGGTTCTTGATGCTGTTGAAATAAGATATGAATGAAGTGATGGTAAGCAAAGAATAATCTGAAAAATTCAGCTTGTATATGGAGTGAAAAGACTTGAAACACTTCCATGCAGTTAGGTAGGATTGGAGGGTTCTGGGGGAAACAGCTTGAAGGATGGAATTGAGAGAAGCGTCAATGAGGGGTCTCAATGGGTGGTTTATGGGAATATTAGCTCTCAATACTTTGGTACTGGGGTTGGGAATGGGAATGGGTCCGCCTCTGGCGCCAACAGCCTGAATTTCTGTGAGGATCTGTGCTCTAATGTTGCTGGCGACAGGGGGCAGTTCCAAGGCATCTGTGTTGCAGAAAACAGAGTGAATGGAGCACTAGTTTGGGAAAAAGTATTAGGCGGATAGAAACCAGGAGCCGAAAACCGCTTGCGGAGGCAACCTCTCGTTTCGGTCGGTCCCCGACAAAGGAGGAATGGGAAAAAAGGGGAAAGAGGAAAGCTAAGGAGGACAAAAAGCAGCTGGGCCTGCACCGCTAGCGGAGGCAGCCTCGCGCTAGAGTTTGATGGTGGGGCTGCAGGCCAAGGGAAGGGGTTAGAAAAAGTGACAGGAAAAGGCTGTGATACAAAGCTTGAGCTGCTGGCGGAAGTGTACTTACGCTTAAAGGATTACCTGGGGCAGAGGAAACTGGTATTGCAACCTGAGGTGCAATGCTGGAAACACCCACGGTCTCTGGCTCGGCGGAGCAGAGAGATGAGTTGGGCTGGGTGGCGGCGACGATGGCAGCGGTGGCTGGAATTGGGGCGCGGCCTGGGCTAGCTGAGGGCCTGCTGCAGTGGCCTGGTGCTCGAGAAATAACCAGTTCTGTGGGAGAAGGGGTCTTTTTAGAGCGTGAGTTCGGATCCTTATGTTTCCTTGACCTGTTTGTAGTTTTGGAAGGTGGAGTGGATTTTGGAGATGGAGAAGCTGCTTAAAGTGACACGTACAGGTTGTATAATTTGGCTTTATTAATTCTTCTGGAAAAATTATCATCGACACTGATTAGCACTTGTCTTAACCCTAGTACGGTCCATTTATCTATTGCTGGAATCATAGGTTGTACTGAGGAGTAGGAGGAAGCTGGAGATGGTGGATGTCTTGAAGGTGGAGGCGATGGCAAGCCTCTGCGTCTCGGTGTACGGGATGTGGCTCGGCTGGGCCGACGGCCACGCTGTGTTGCTGGAGATTCAGTCACGGTGTCTTGTTGGGTTGTGGTGCTCCTTGCAGCTGTGGGATGCTGTAGAGGATCTTCGTCAGATGGATAAATTTCATTCTCAAACATTGCAATGGGTAGGACCAAATGCTGATTTTCTTCAGCTCCTGCGGAAGCATAAAGAACAACACTGCTTTGGCAGTGGAGAAACGGTTAGCCAGAGAAACTGAGCTCCTGTGGGAGCAGAGGGAACAGCACTGCTGCAGCAGTGGAGAAACGGTTAGCCAGAAAAACTGAGCTCCTGTGGGAGCAGAGGGAACAGCACTGCTGCAGCAGTGGAGAAACGGTTTGCCAGAAAAACTGAGCTCCTGTGGGAGCAGTGGAAAAACGGTTAGCCAGAAAAACTGAGCTCCTGTGGGAGCAGAGGGAACAACAACTGCTTTGGCGGTGGAGAAATTTGCCAGAGAAACTGAGCTCCTGCGGGAGCAGAGGGAACAGCACTGCTACAGCAGTGGAGAAGAGATTAGCCCGAAAAACTGAGCTCCTGTGGGAGCAGAAGGAAACACACTGTTATGGACACTGGAGGAATTAGCCAGAGAAACTGAGCTCCTGTGGGAGCAAAAGGAAACACACTGTTATGGACACTGGAGGAATTAGCCAGAGAAACTTAGCTCCTGTGGGAGCAAAAGGAAACACACTGTTATGGATACTGGAGAAATTAGCCAGAGAAACTGGGCTCCTGTGGGAGCAGAAAGAACAGCACTGCTGTGGCACAGGAGAAAAATAGCCGGAGAAATTGAGCTCCTGCGGGAGCAGAGATAACAGCGCTGCTGTGGTGCAGAGGAGAAAAAGATTAGCCAGAAAACTGAGCTCCTGTGGGAGCAGAGAGAATAGCACTGTTATGGCAGAGGAGAAATTAGCCAGAGAAACTGAGCTCCTGTGGGAGAAGATGGAACATCACTGCTTCTGTGGTGGAGAAAAAGTTAGATGGAACAAAATGGAAAAGCATGTTTGTAAAACCATAATTGGACTCTTATTTTGAAAGAGACCCATTTGGGTCCAACTCTTATTAAATTTAGCATACAACATTACAATATAATCACATTAAAGAAAACAGTCCTGGTTCATAAGAACTTGGCGCCATACATTGATTGTAAATGCTCTGAAACTGTAATATTCTGAACGCAACACGGCGCCACATTCAAAAGTTTAATCACAATTAGGAAGATGTGATGTATGTTTCTGTCTCCAAAATATAAGATGGCTTAAATAATCATTATGCTGTATTGTCAACATTTAAGTTACTTAGCCTCACGATACATTCATTCGCTTTGCGAGCGAGTAAATTTATTGTTCATCACCACGGCAAATGCACTTTGTGTGTGACAAGTTTCTGTCTGTTGTACACAGAGGCAGCAAGATCACAAAGCTTGATGCGTGCCGGAACTATGTTATTTAAGATACATTTCTATTTCTTGGGACAGGAGCTGTTGTAGCTGTCCTGCTGCAAGTCTGTGCAGTGTGCACTCTTTACAGTGTCTGAGCGCTGCTCAAACAATTGACTCCTCATTGATTGAATTGTGGCAAAGACCACATTACACTTTGGAAAAAACAGGAATTCTTTTACCGTGATGTTGAGGAGCCATTGGTTTGAAATAATGCTGATGAAAAGCGGCCAAAAGGGGCTTTAGGTAGCTTAGGAATTTGTAAGGAAAGTTTTGTACCATTGTAGCGTAGCTTCAAGCAGTGTGTGGAGCCATGTTGACAGCGTGGGTAGAAAAAGTGACCTGCCAGAATGCTGCAAACTTTGTCAAGGAACGTTGGTGAGTTGACTGGGTATTTATGTGATCCTCCACTTGAGCTGATTGGTAGACATGTTGATTACTGATTGTTGACAGCTGGTTGGAATGACATCATGATTAGGTAGATCATTTGAACGTGCTTCTCCCGAACTTAGTTTTTTAAGAAACATCATTTATTTTGAGTTAATAAATGTTGTTGAACGTTCGCCGGTTCCCGCCTCCTTCCTTCCATCCAGGAACTTCATTACACTGGTGCCAAAACCCGGGGGGAAGGAGGGACATGCTGTCGAAGAGCCATGTCCCTCCTTCCCCCCGGGTTTTGGCACCAGTGTAATGAAGTTCGTGGATAGAAGGAAGGAGGCGGGAACCGGCGAACGTTCAACAACATTTATTAACTCAAAACACATAAACAAAACTAAACATAAATTCCAGGCCTGGTCCTCTCTCGTCTTCCGCAGCTCTTGCTCCTCCTTATATGCTCCCGTTACATGGCCGCGAGACGAGACCGGTGTGCCACGCAGCTGGCACTCGTGAACATTAATTACCGGCCCGCTCTCGCGGTCCCTCGCCCCGCTGCCTGTCACACCACAGTAGGCCATGTTTCTGTCGATGGATACACATGCTGGCTTCTCAGTGATACATTACAACAGCGATGATAAAAGAAAAACTGGCAAAATGGTCTCTCTTTGTAAACTGTTCATGCATGCGAGTGCTGCCGTATGTTCGAATATGAGCAGCTATTTCTCTGTCATCAGCCGGGTGAGTGTAGAGCCAGAAGACGCGAACGAGAACAGCGCGTGCTGTGAGAAGATCTGTCTCTGTGCAGTCATCCAAAAGCGTGCACACGTCTCACAGCGCGTAAATATTGAGTTCTCTTTCAAGTCTTGCGCTTGAACGGACAAACTTGCACAAAAAGTATGTCAACATGTCCATCTTGATGAGTATCAAAGCAGACATAGTCTGAATATGCCTTAAGTGAACTTTAAACAGTCGAGAAAGACGAGCATATCCCTGCATTAGGTCTAAAAGGGGCAGTAACCTTTACTTTGTTTAATGTCAAACAAAAGATAAGGTCATCAGTCACTGCTCTTGATTTTGTGTAAGTTTAATAAGGATTACTCTTTAATTTATACAGTGAAATATGCAATTATTTTACATTTGATTACTTTTTCAATTTCTCTACCTAAAAACTAATGTTAGACCCACTTGAAAAACCTGAAAAGCATTATTATTTTTATTAGTATCTTTGCTCAATAGTATTTATTTGTTCTGCTGCTTGTATTTAAATGATTTGTTCTTATTTTCTTTATTTTTATTTGACAGTAGTCCTACTAAATACAGAACCGTACCAACCTGTGAACCTAAAACTGTGATACAAACCGAACCATGAGCAATCTCTGTACCGTTAAACCCCTAGTGGGTAGCACACACATTCTGAAAGAAGTTGGGCAGAATTCAGATGAGCCATTTTAATCTAGATTAATCTAGATTCATTTTGAAATTAATTTAGATTAATCTAGAAAAAATATATGCCCACCTCTAATATATATATATATATATATATTAGAGGTGGGCATATATTTTTTATATTTATATATATATATATATATATATATATATATATATATATATATATATATATATATATATATATATATATATATATATATATATATATATACGTTCTTAAGACGATTATGCCTAATAAGCCAACAATGAACATGGTCATGTAAACGTCATGTAAATATATATATATATATATATATATATATATATATATATATATATATATATATATATATATATATATATATATATATATATATATATATATATATATATATATATATATATTCCTCTAATACACACACTATATATATATAGTTGCATATATCAATGGAAAGCTTATTCATTCAGCTTGATGTATAAGTCTTAATACAAAAATACCCTTTTGATTATTTGTGGGGGGACCCAGGGACCTGGTTTTGTGATCCAGGGTCACAAATGTGCCTGCAGTGTGACAAAATAAACTACAAACATTCCATGTAATGTAAATGGCTGGATAAATATATAGGCTACATATATTATGTATAAATATATTACTAACATATTGTAAATGCATATAAACTGCATGTAATGAAATAAATCAGAACAGGGATAGGAAGATAATCTCATTTAGAAATAGTTAACCTATCAACTTTTAGACTAATCCTCTTTCTCTGGACATGCCATTTGTGAAAGAACTGTCTGATTTCTTTGATCCTAATGCAGTAGATGAAAGGGTTCACTAGTGGTGGAAGCAGACTGTAGAACATGACCAGGGCGATCTTAATACTGCTCTTTATCTGGATGTTCGGGATGTTAGAACTTGAGTAAACCACGAAACGTGGCACATAATAGACAGTAATGATAGTCAGCTGTGTGGCACAGGTAGAAAAGGCTTTTATACGACCTTGTGCATGTGCTATTTGAAGCACAGACACCAGGATACTTATATAGGAAAAGATGATGAAAGAGAATGGCACGAGAAGCACAAACATTGCTGCACCGTAGGCAATGAGATTTGCAAGAGTGAAATCAGCGCAGGCAAGCTGGTTCATAGATGTGCCATCACAGAAGCAGTGAGCGATCATATTAGGCCCACAGAATGGCAGTTGCACTGTTTGCATTGAACTGATGGTTGGGGAAATCATTGCAGTAACCCAGGAAAGCCCTATTAGAAGTCTCATAGTGCGGTTAGTCATTAAAACAGGGTATCTTAGTGGGTAACAGATCGCCAAAAACCGATCTAGAGCCATGATCATCATAATAAGAGAATTTAGGGTCCCAAAATAGTGAATCAGCTGCCTTTGAAACAGACAAACGTAGAAGGGAATATAACCATCATTAAACCAGTAGCGAGAAATAACTTTTGGCAGAGCAACTGTGCAAAAACCAATATCAGACAAGGACAAACTCAGCATGATAATATACATAGGCTTATAGAGGCTGCGTTCAGTCACAAACAGGATCACAATGAGAGAGTTGCCGGTGATTACAGCGATGTAGATGCACAACAAAAGTGCTGCCATCAGGCTGTAGTATTTGGGCAGGAGTCCAGGGAAGCCCATGATGAAAAACTCAGTTACAACAGAAGCTGTAGTTTCGTTTTCCTGTAACATACTAAAACATACCGTGAACTTTAACTTTTTTCAACATCTCTGCCTTTCACGCTGACATTACAGACTACCCTCATTTGTAAAATACCCCCCCCCCCCGATTTGATTTAAAAATATTGGCATAAATTATATAATGCAGTATATAAAGGTAAAATAAATAAATAATAATCATATTAAAAAATAATATAAATGATCAAACTTGTTAGTTCATACATATAATTTCATTGTTGTATTAATAATGTAAATACATATAAACTTGTTACTGATTTAAAACAGGTTGTTAAGTTATTAGGCAGTACAAAAATATAAATGTTATTTTGGTTTGTATTTCAGCTCATCACATGATTACCTTGATTATTCCTCTGTTAAATTGTGACATCTGCTAAGAATATTTCTTAGTGTGTCATATCTCTCAGTGATCAGTACAGATGCTTGAGCTTTGATTATTTTATAGACGTAGAATCAGTGTCAAAGCCCGTAGGGTCCAACACGTCATTAAGGTTCATGTTTTGAATTATTTGATGTGGTGAAACTGGGCTGGCCTTTGGGGTTTATTGGTTGAGGTTGCCTGTGTGCATGTGTTTGCATCACACGCATTCACAGAGATGGGAAAAATAGAAATTGAGAATTAGGCTAATGGGACTAATAATAATAATAATAATAATAATAATAATATATATATATATATATATATATATATATATATATATATATATATATATATATATATATATATATATATATTTAAAGCGATATTTCACCCAAATATGAAAATTGTGCCATCATTTAGTCACGCTTAAGTTGTTCCAAACCTGTATAAATATCTTTGTTCTGCTGAAACCAAAGGAAGATATTTGGAAGAATGTTTGTAACCAAGCAGATCCTGGCCTTTAAATTCCACTGTATGGTTGCTGGGGTTTAGTTGTCAATGGCTGACAGGATCTACCTGGCTGCAAAACATTCTTCCAGATATTTTCCTTTTTGTTCAGCAGAAGAAAGAAATTCATGAAGGTTTTCAACAACTTGAGGTTGAGTAAATGATGACAGAATTTTCATTTTTGAGTGAACTATCCCTTTAATACTCATTTCAGTTTCCAAGGTCAGGCCAGTTTCATGACACCAAATGATTTTAAATATGACCATTATCTTCAAAGGTTATGGAATTACCTTTGTCTCAATAAAACGGAACGAAACTTTATAAAACGTCCCCGGTTACGTATGTAACCTTAGTTCCCTGAGAACAGGGAATGAAACGCTGCGTCAGCTGACGCTATGGGGAACGCCTTCAGCGTGACAGGTGTCTGAAATCGCTATCAAATCACAATCCTACTGACCGTCGGCAGCTGGTGATGTCATCACTGTGCGACCAGGAAGTATAAAAGGGCACCGTGCCAACATGACGCTATCCGCTTCGTCTGAAGGGACTGTGGGCAGGCACACCTTGAAGCATGGACATGTGACGCAGCGTCTCGTTCCCTGTTCTCAGGGAACTAAGGTTACATACGTAACCGGGGACGTTCCCTTTCGAAAGGGAACTCGCGCTGCGTCAGCTGACGCTACGGGGAACGATATACCCACGCTGCCATGCTGAGGGGAGTGCACGCCCCTTACTGCCAGTGAGAACTGCCTGGACGAGAGTTCGCAGAAAGTCTGAACCACTCCCCCTCTAGCCACACAGGCTGCCAGTGACATCATTCCCTATGGTCATAGCCCAAGCTCTATGCCTAAGAGAGAACCTTATCAAGTTTTATCTGAGGTTCCCTACTCTCGGCTTGCTCGAGGGCCTGGGACCTACTACTTCGAAGAAAGGAGTCCCTTAAGGGAATGTGGCTGGGGGACCCGAGGGCCTCACCTGGCCTCACCTGGCATCACTTCTGTGGGACACCCCAGCTTGGCCAACCCTGTCTGTCAAAACATAGCCTCCGGACATCGCTCTTACTCATGAGCATCCAGACTGAGGGACTGCAAACTGGCAATGTCCTCCTCAGACCGGAACTCGGAGACAGGAATCCAGGAGAGCAGTACTCAGCTTAGTGCTTCTTACCCTTGCCAGCGAGGGGAGTCTCTTCTGCTCTATCCTAGGATCTTCTGAACACATTTACTACAGGGGTGCTCAGGAGGCCTAAAAAAGGCCTATGGACTGATCTACCCGGGAGGGCCCGAGGGGGGCCTGCCCGTCTGATCAGACTCAAGGCTGTAAGCTCGCAGACGACCCTCAATGAGGGGAGCTCTTAAGCCAGCTTGGTAGGTAAACCATGCTGTAGGCTAGCCAGTCCCTGTCCTGAAGGGACTACGCAGCAGAAACGGAGTCTCGTCGTGCTAGGGCATGAGCCCTTGAGTTATACCGGCCAAGGCCGGGACCCACCGGCGGGCAGCCGCTAGTTGTCAGCACAAAGCCAGTTATACGTTCCCGCTCAAGGGAACCGTTTCCCCTCCAGGGAGCCCAGGAGGCGCCTCTACCCGGTACCGTTAGTGCTAGCTGTTTAGAGCCGCAGGAAGGTGGCTTTACTGGTTCCTCAGGGGGCCCATGAGGCTATAACACCAGAATGCTAATGCATAACCACCCATGCTAATGGCAATGGCTTGTCACCGAGACCTGGTCCGGGAATCCCTTCCCAAAAAGGCCCAAAGGCCTGACAGCATAATACACTGGCCTACCGAGTGTCCCAGCTCGGGGGCTCACCCTCAGGCAGCCTGGAGCGGCCTACTTCCTACCAGCCAACGTGTAAACTGTCGGGAGTTGCTGTGTTCCTGGGGCTCGCCTCCAGGGAGGCCTGTTTGATGCCTACGTACAGTCCGGTCTTTTAGGGCGGCCTGGAGAGGCTTATTGCCGAATGGCAGTTCCCTATTAGATTGGTGACGAACGGTGCTTATCCAATGGCAAATCCCACCGGAAACCCCGCAGGGCTGGGAAACGACCCTAGGACGGCCTGAAGCGGCCTGTCCCTGATAGCAGACCATGCTAGCCGCCTGGCTAGCACCCACGCACACTGTTGCAAGACCTGGGAACCGGGGCTCACCCTACAGGATGCCTAAAGCGGCCTAGATCCTGTCAACCAATAGGAATAGGAAACCTAGGTCACCCCCTCAGGGGACGCCATCTGAGGCATGCTGAAACTCAGCGAGCCCTCAAAAGTTGGGCTGACAGTGGCTGTCTGCTGGCTGATGAGGACTGGATATCCAGTCACTACCTGGGGACTCATCCCCAGGGAGGCCGTAAGGGGCCTACTTATGACGAGGTTTCTCCTGCAGCTGACATCGTTGGGGAGAACCCTCCCCGGCTCACATGGGACATCATGGAACTCACCCGCAGGGAGGCCTACTGAGGCCTACCACCTGACCCAAAGTTAACTGCCCGGACTTCCTCGGCCGGCGTCTCCCGCCATCCAGCCTTCTATAGTCGGTCCGCCCCAGCGGCCCATAGAAGCCTTCTGCGACGGCGCAGTCTCCCAGGCAGCGCCTACCAGCGTGGACCTAAAACACAATGCCCACAGCAGTGCACTCAGCATAAAACGCTTTGGACCCTCTAAAGCGAGAGGAGTACAACTTACGCCACCTGCCTCCAGGGCGGCCGTCTGGTCGTCCAGCGGTCCGCCGTCCGTGCAAGGGCGTCAGCCGTGACAGTGTTTCGGCTCCAGGGGAGCATCTTCGTCACTTATTAACCTGATAACCGTCACAAGGACGTGCTGAAGCTCTCTTTGCTTAAGTTAGCTCAAAATTACTATCAGGTGTAAGTAATTACCTTGACAAACTATACATCATTAAAAAGATCTAAGACTAAAGTTTAATTTTTTTACCTCTGTTTTATTCTCGAAGTCTTATAGTGACCGTAATGTGTTAATATGTGCCAGGAGTTATGAATATGATCTTGGGCGTCGCTACCTTTTGATTGTAATATGCGCGTCATTTGCTCCCATTCATAAAAAAACTCCTCTGTGGTCGTCATGAAGACACTCGACAAAACAACTTCCCTCAGGGCTTTTACTTCAAATGTGTGCAGATGTGGAGAAATATTGATAGATTCTCACATGTTTGAGTCAAATTTCTATACAGAGAAGTATTATTTATTCAATCTTTATCCAAAATCCGCCGATGTATCATTATGAGAGCAGTAGACTGTGATATGCTGTGTTTTCAATTCATTCTGGCAGCCGGAGGGCGCTGGAAAGCTGTACTACTGAAAATTCACCCCATATTTAGCTCATGAAGAACAGACACACCATGTGACATTCAGGAAGTATCTGACATGACCAAAACTGCTTCCAGAGACCGTTAGATCGCTATTTTATGCAGATATACACGTTTTAAGACCATAAACACACAATCGCGGCAATATATGGTTGGTCTGTGTTCTTTATGCCATGTTGGGTGGTTTCATAATAGATGACATTTATAATGCAATGCTATTCCACATAGCTTTTAGCATTGTATATTTTCTGTCAGATTTTTTGACCCGAAGCTATATGAGATCACATATTGTTATATAAAACACTCTACATATAAATTATAAAGTGATATGAAGCAAGTTTTGAATAAAACATGATTTTAATCGTATAAATTGTTGTTTTGCTGGTGTGCTAAGCTAACATGTTAGCTTGCCCTAGATGCACCTGCCACTGAGTAAATACTTATTTTTATGAACATTTTCTAAATGTAAAACTACTGAAATGCTTATTTGGACGAAATGCATTCAATAGAGTCTCAGTGAGGGTAAAGTGAGAGGTTTGATTTAGAAATGAGGTTTGAATAGAACAGTTTGAATAGAGAATCGTTAGTAATTATAATACAGACAAAAGAATAATAATTGGAGCCATAACCAGTCCGCAGAAGTGTGATTGTGTGCCGGGGAGACAAACTGAATGGGGCAGTTTGCACCTCTAAACAATAGAGGCAATATAGCGAATGAAAGCTGAGAAGATGTGGCAATAAACATCAGTTTATATTTTAGAGATATCTCAAAATAAAATCACATGAAACGATCTTGTAAAACGTTTAATAAAATTCAGAGTTTTAGACTGATCATCTTCAGATCTGAAATATAACATGGTCAGACTTGTGGCTTTAGCTGTAGTGCATTTCTAGATTTCTCCAAGGCCCACTTCAATTTTATTTTCATAAAGATATTTTATACAAATACATTTCTAATAACTTTACAAAACTTTGAAGCTTATTATAGCTTTTTTGATTATAAAAAATATTATCATTTTGACTTTACAGTAAACTGCTAGGTGTCTGCTTTCAAATGAGACCATAATTATGCTTTTAGTGCAAAGGATTCACAAACTGTATTTGTTTTAGTCTGAGTATACATTTCTTAGGATTTTTTCAAAATTTGGAAGTCAGCTTAACAGGTTAACCTAATCTCTGGCCAATCATGTCTTCATATTTTCTGTATAAAGGTCGTACTTACACATGTTTGAGTTAGCAGATGCCGATGCGACAATAGGCAGATGCCGATGCGACTATTCACCGCATGCTGACGCTCCAATCATGGCAGATGCTGACGCGACAGTTAGTTGACGATACTAAAGTCTTGTAGTGGTCGATCGAAGGCCCTACTATAAAGTAGCAATGTACAATACAGTGGTGTTCCATGTCAGCTATCATTTTGTTCCTTGGGCTCTCGCGGCAAAAGTCGCTCGTTCCTTAAAGCGAGCAATCTTGCGTTCAGATCAGACAATCACTTTCACGGAGGACTACTGGGCACGTTATCAAAGATACGGCTGCGTTCTTCATCACCATTCTGGCGTCATAACTACATCAGCATTCATCGCAGGGATATGGTTATGCTTGTCGATGGAAACTGGGTGTAGTATTTTTCTCTTTCTCATTTTTGTGCAAGCGTGATTAGAGTACACGCACGTGTATGGGATGCAGCACCTGCTCATGCAACGCGATCGGTCATCATTGTTGTGGCTTGTTGTGTCGTAAACTAACCCTATAATGCTTTGGAAATATTATGCACGGGCTATCATTAATAATAGTTTTGAACAGAACCGGTGGCACAGCATATTAGCCTTTATCTTCTCCTCACGGATGCAAGGTGTCATGGGGTTTAAAGTAACATGCACCCATTTAATCGGGGCTTCACAATGAACTAAGTAAGCTGAAGTGCTCAGTGTTATGAGATTGCTGAAGTAAATTAACATGTTAACGCGCTCTGAGTAGTCTTAAGTAGGCTACAGCATCGACATCAGCATCGATGGCTCATTAAATGCTGCTATTTTGTAAGCAGTGAGTTCGCCATACAACATATTAACCCTTAAATGCATACCTCGGGTCTTAGCGACCCGAGACGTCATTCACTACCCTGCTCCTTATTCATTTTTAAAGTTAGACATCAACCTTCTTAGTATTCCTCAATCAATCAATTTTAATATATATATATATATATATATATATATATATATATATATATATATATATATATATATATATATATATATATAAATATAATAATAATAATAATAAATAAAAATAAAAATAATAATAATAGAATTATAATTGGATGCCTGTTTTTTCACTAGTTTTGTCAAATTGTATAGGGTCGCTCTCGACCCGAGGTGTGTAAGATTGTACGTATATATTTTTTGCACAATAATAAATGAATCTATAATGATGAAATATGGCGCAATTCACCTTTATTCCACAAGGTGGCAATGTCTTATACCCAATGATGAAGTGACATTTCACTCATAGTCACCTCTGACAGGAAACGAAACAATAATAATTATAAATTTGCAAACTTGAAATGGCTCATGTGATTTACAGCAGAGAGCAAGTACTGAACACAATCAAATATTAGCGTCACTGTCTCCCGATGATGGATGTGGTCAAGAAGCTGTCAGCGATCAAAATATTGACTTTGAAGATATTGAAAATGAGTTTGGAGAATATGCTGGAGACCGCGAATATGAGGCAGATGCTGAATATACTGGTAAACGAGCTCTGACGAGGACAGATAATCATGGTATTAAACATCTGCTCAACTGAACCCTTCCAAGCTCCAAAAGGTAACGAATAGGTTTATTTTATTCTTCTGTTGCTGTTATTCTAATATCAGGAGTTTTATATATTATCACGACAGGTAGAGGTCTATCCATGTTAAATATAGATCTGGGTCGCTAACGACCCGGAAATGTAAGAATGTTTGGTGAACAGTTATGCATTTAAGGGTTAAACTGCTAAAATATTGTCAAGCTTAAGTTTGGTCTCTACATCAGGAGAGTTCATGCATACATGTTTGATCAAATTTATGGGGATCCCAGTGTTGAAAACATATTACATGGCTTCCTTCTATGAGGAAGAAATGTTGCGAATGCGCTACTGAAGATGCTTTCATATTGAATTATAAACATGCGCATCTATTAATTATATTGTATTTATAAATTAGTTAATCAATCAAACACACATCTTTTGTAATTGTGGGCTTTATCTTTGTGTTACTCCTGGTAATTTAACTCTAGCTCCGTTTTATTCACCTACTGTTATCTGGAAATTCTGTTTTACTAGTAGTAGTAGTAGAAGTAGTAGTAGTATTTTAGTATTATTAATACTATTAATTTATTTTAAAACTTTATAGTTTGCGTATCACTCAGCCTCTGTGCTCAGACGCAGTGCTTCAATTATAATAAAACTCATATGCGTGTTCTCGCTCGTACTCACAGCACCAAATGTTGGCTAAGGCTTGCATTTAAAACACGCTTCAACTAGAAAATAATTGATAGCAGCATTTATCTGTGCCCAATTAACTGCTTCACAATGATTGCATCCTGTATAGCAACTTAACCACAGCGCAGGAACAAAATTATTCTTTAAGACTTATCTTATCTTTAAGAATTTGGTAAGTGAGCGGATGGTGCTCCCTTTAATAATAGATTTTAATTATATTGCAATTTTCATTCAGAAGAATCTCTAAAATATAGTACAAACAATCAACACATAAAGCTTCTGAACAGGAACAAAGCTGATGGTGGAAGTCTCTGTAGCTCCACAGGACACTGTGGTCCACTCCATGTTTACATTCTCCCAGCGCTAGTTGCTACATATTCCCAATGCGGCAGTGTCTGATGGCGCCGCTGAGGCATGACACACGCAGCTAAGGACTAGATGAAGGGGATCGCTGCAGCACCATGCAGGAGGCAAACAAAGATTTCCGGGCACTTCTGTGGACCAAGCCGCTCCACAGCTGCAATACAAGCCCAAATCAGTCTCTAACGTAAACTGTATGGTCTAATCTGATTACACTGTGACTTGAATATATTGCATGTTCTACTCTTCATGGATCGAATGTGTTCCCTTGCAGGCAGAATTAGCAGTTAAAAACAATTCACAGCTATCGGTGAGCGTCAAAATAACTATCAAAGACATGTTAGCCTTGGGTAAAAGGAGTTTTCAGGATTCTGATATTTGTCAGTTCGAACCCGAATTAGGGTATCTATGACTATTGCATTATATTTTTCATACTTTTTACAGGGTTCAGCAGCTAGCTATCATCAGCTTGTAAGTGTCATCATATAATACACATATCTTTCTGCAAGGGCACATTCTGACATTCTCAATAGTATGAGTCTATGTTTTGATTTATTTCTTTTACTCATCGGTCATGCCGTTCTGTTGTTGCAGTTCTCCAACTCGTATATGAATAGGACATTCTCTTGGATCGGGTTGCTACAAATGCAGCTCAAATGTGCAGAGTCTGCTTCCTCTTCAAGGTGCCGCGTACATGATCACCATCAGTATTATAGTACAAGCCTACTGCCCTTTAGCTGTGGGGCTTTGTTTCCGTAAAGGAAATATCTCTAAGCATAGTATCCCTAATCATTCTGCACTTTACCTAATCTCCAACGGGTCTCCCATATCAAGAAGGCGTTTTAAAACTCACCTAATGAAAGACCTACAGAACTGCAGACCATCTCATCTATATAACGGGGATTCTTCAGGATTATGTTCAGCCACAACTACTAAACAATGATTTTATGATGTTCAAGATGGTATTCTTCAACACTCTAATCCTATAGTATGCTCAAATCTTCAGGTAATACTAAGAATTCCCATGTGTTTTAATAAGCATCAGGTAAGTTACACTTCAGCAATGTACTCGTTTTAATTAAATCTTATACGGTATGTATCCTACCTTCACGTCCATGATCAATTATCTGTATGTTCGGCTAAGACTTATAATTATTTTACCCAACAGCGCTCCTCTCTCTAAGGCGGGTTCAGACCCACAACTCTTGTTGTCCTGCGGTCTTATAAGCTGCAGTTTTTCCCCCTCCTTCTATACCGGCCATTCATTCAGAATAGAGGCAGCTCCAACAGCTGCTGAACGAGGAACCTCTACATAAGCCATTAAGATCATGGGCAGATGGTCTTCCTCAGCATTTGAATCATACATCAGACCTGATTCAAAATCAGGCCTCTGCGGGACCCTAATCCCTCACAAACGCCGCAACCAGTGGTGCTTCCGGAGGATCCCGTTGGCCCCTCTCATGCGCGGCCGACGATTTCCTTTGGGGCACCCGCAGACGAGCAGATGTCGATCGCTGCATCATCTGTCCCTGCATGCCGCTGCGCTGCCCAACTACGGGTACGTCTGTGGTGCTGTTGGTCCCGCTGGTGCAGTCGCTGGGGGCCTGGCTAGCACTCCCCAGCCCGTCCCGCTGGCTCAGCCGCACCATCAGACTCGGCTATGCGATTCAGTTTGCCCGGCAACCCCCCAAGTTTAGGGGCGTCCACTTCACCTCTGTGTCGAAGTAGGGTGCCGCGGTGCTTCAGGTGGATATCGCAGTCCTACTGGCGAAGGACGTGATTGAGCCGGTCCCTCCAGCCGATATTAAGACTGGCTTTTACAGCCCGTACTTCATTTTACCCAAGAAAAGCGTAGGGTTATGGCCGATCTTGGATCTGCGGTTCTTGAACCGGTCCCTGCACAAGCTACCGTTCAGAATGCTAACGCAGAAACGCATCTTCAGGTGCATCCGTCCCCAAGATTGGTTTGCAGCGATCGACCTGAAGGACACGTACTTTTATGTCTTGATTCTCCCTCGACACAAACCGTTTCTACGCTTTGTGTTTGATGGACGAGCATATCAGTACAAGGTCCTACCCTTCGTGCTCTGCCTGTTGCCCCGTGTCTTCACGAAAGTCGTGGAGGCGGACAGCGCTCCCATGAGAGAGCGTGGTGTTCACATCCTCAACTACCTCGATGACTGGCTGATTCTAGTTCAGTTACGAGAGCAGTTGTGCGAACACAGGGACATGGTGCTCAAGCACCTCAGACAGTTGGGGCTTCGGGTCAACTGGGAGAAGAGCAAACTCTGCCCGATGCAGAGGATCTCTTTTCAATGTATGGAGCTGGATTCGGTTGCCCTGACAGCGCACCTCACCGAGGAGCGCATCCAGTCGGTGCTGAACTGCTTGAATTCGTTCAAATGCAGGACAGCGGTCACACTGAAACAATTTCAGAGGCTCCTGGGGCATATGGCATCTGTAGCAGCGGTCACACTGCTCGGGTTGCTGCATATGAGACCGCTTCAACGCTGGCTACACGACCGAATCCCGAGGTGGGCGTGGCACAGCGGATCCCTCCGTGTCTTAGTTACACAGAGGTGCTGCCAAACCTTCAGCCCGTGGTCGGACCCTGTGTTTCTACAGGCGGGGGTGCCCCTAGAACAGGTATCCAGGCATGCGATTGTCTCCACGGAGGCCTTATCCACCGGCTGGGGTGCCACGTACAACTGAATTGCAGTTTAAGGTCTGTGGATGGGCCTCAACTGCAATGGCACATCAACTGGCTAGAGTTGTTAGCAGTTCAATCAATCAATCAATCAATCAATCAATCAACCAATCAACTTTATTTATATAGCGCTTTTACAGTCACGATTGTGTCAAAGCAGCTTCACAGTGTCAAACAGGATAATATTGCAACAAAATTAGATTTGGCTGTACAGTTGTTCTGGAGAAAACAGTGATGTTATCAGCTTATTTTAATTCATCATATAGCGACAATGTTGGCAGATCTGTATTATAGTTTATAGAATTAATTAAAACCTAATTCATACATTTTATTTGTATAATTAGTTGAATAACTTTGATCATAATTTGAGTGTCCCCAACTGAGAAAGCCAAACCAAAGGCGACAGTGGCAAGGAACCAAAACTCCATCAGGGCATAATGGGGAAAAATAAACCTTGGGAGAAACCAGACTCAGTCGGGGTGCCCGTTCTCCTCTTCACTATTAACACACCATGTATGATTATTATTCTGGCAACCTTACAGGTCAGAAATCATATTAGATCGGAATATTCAAAATTTCAGGGTATCACGGAAGAGACGGGTTTATTTAGGATGGTGCGTCGATTACACAAGAGTATGAATACATGAAAGATCAGAATTATTGCGCCGGAGACGGTTTTTTGAGCATGAGTTCGTCTTGCCCTGAGCCGCTTCAAGACCGCGCTCCAGGGCAAGCACGTTCTGGTCCATACGGACAGCACTGCAGTCGTAGCATACATCAACAAACAGGGTGGTCTACGCTCCTGTCGCATGTCACAACTCGCCAGACACTGTTATGGAATCAGAAGTATCTGAGTATCTGAGTATCTCACATTCCGGGCCTGCTTAATCGCGCGGCCGACAAGCTCTCACGACAGCCAGTGCTTCCGGGAGAGTGGAGACTCCATCCCCAGGTGGTCCAGTTGATTTGGGATCGCTTTGGGGCTGCACAGGTAGACCTCTTTGCCGCCCCGGACACGGCCCATTGCCAGTTGTTTTATTCCCTGACCGAGGGGTCCCTCGGCACGGATGAACTGGCACACAGCTGGCCCCGGGGCCTACGCAAGTATGCGTTTTCCCCAGTGAGCCTACAGACACTGTGCAAGGTCAGAGAGGACGAGGAGCAGGTCCTGTTGGTGGCGCCATATTGGCCCAACAGGATGTGGTTCCCAGAACTAGTGCTCCTTGCGACAGCACCTCCTTGGCCCATTCCTCTGAGGAAGGACCTCCTGACTCAGAGACGGGGCACCCTCTGGCACCCGCGTCCAAACCTCTGGAAACTCCATGTCTGGTCCCTGGACGGGATGCGGAGGTTCAAGGTGGCCTGCCACAGACTGTGGTAGACACCATCACTTCCGCTAGAGCTCCCTCTACGAAGCACCTCTATGCGTTTAAGTGGAACCTGTTCGTCGATTGGTGCTCTTCTCATCGAGAAGACCCCCTAAGATGTTCGGTCGGGGCCGTGCTTTCCTTTCTACAGGACGGGTTGGAGAGAAGGCTGTCTCCCTCCACCCTCAAGGTGTATGTGTTCGCAATCGCTGCCTATCATGAACTAGTAGAAGGTAAGTCTTTGGGAAGCACGACCTGATTGTTTGGTTCCTGAGGGGTTCCAGGAGATTAAATCCGCCCCCCCCCTCTATACCCTCTTGGGATCTGTCTCTGGTGCACAGTGCACTTCAGAGACCTCCCTTTGAGCCTTTGCAGTCAATGGAGTTAAAATATCAAGAGGGTAGGGGACCTGCAGGCATTTTCGGTCGACGAATCGTACCTGGAATTCGGGCCGGACTACTCTCACGTAATCCTGAGACCCCGGCCTGGATACGTGCCAAAGGTTCCCAACACTCCCTTCCGGGACCAGGTGGTGAGCCTGCAAGCGCTGCCTTTGGAGGAAGCAGACCCAGCCCTGGCTTTTCTCTGTCCTGTCCGAGCTCTTCGGACTTATGTGGACATAACGCAAAGCTTCAGGACCTCAGAGCAGCTCTTCGGCTCTTCGTCTGTAACAGAGGACAGCAGAAGGGAAAAGCTGTCTTTAAGCAGAGGATGGCCCACTGGATAGTGGATGCCATTGTCTTGGCGTATGAGTCCCAATACATGCCCTGCCCGCTCGGGATGAGAGCCCACTCCACCAGGGGTGTAGCCTCTTCCTGGGCGCTGACTCGTGGCGCCTCGCTGACAGATATTTGTAGAGCTGCGGGCTGGGCGACACCCAACACGTTCACTAGATTTTATAGCCTACGTGTAGAACCGGTATCTTCCCGTGTACTCACTTCTCATAGTCGGTAGCACCGGAGTGCCCGTTTTACTGTCGGCTTGCTGCGCCACTCCCTTCCTCATGGAACGGATACATGCGCTTATATGCTCCAGTCGAGTTCCCCAGTATGGCGAACCCTGTCGAGTCCTCCGCAACCCGCGGCAGTCAGACGTGGTGGAGCGTCGGATGCCAGGTGTAACACTCGTATGCATTGTGGAACTTGTGTACTTGTGTTAGGCTGGGTTCCATATGTAATGATCCCATGGCGTTCCCATATGTGTATTCTCCACGGTACGGCTCCCTACGGTGAGCCCGTGTCTTTCCCTGCCGTCTCAGTAAAGTGAATGTCCCCTGCCCAGCAGGGCCGGGGCCACCCCTGGGACCCCCGTATGTTGTACTGCCTACGGCCAGTCCATACGTGTAATTTCCACATGGTATCCCCTTCGGGGATGTGTGGCTTCCACAGCGGCCTCCAGGGTACGCTTTCCCAGCGTTATCCAATAGTCCACTGATTGGGTCTTGTGGAATGGCAGTGTGACTCTCCCTGCAGGAATTTCCCCGCCCGTTTAGACGGGGTCCAAGGGATCTCCCGCAGGGCGCTGGAAGTGGTAGTAACTGTGGCGTTTTCCATAGGGATCCCAATTCGTCGGTACGACGTACGTCGTAGTGACCGACTGAAAGGGAACGTCTCGGTTACGTATGTAACCCTCGTTCCCTGAAGGAGGGAATGGAGACGTACGTCCGTCGCCACAGTTGCTGTACCATCACTGCAGTTCGAGCCACGGGTTCGGCTCCTCAGTGAAAAACAACAGTGCGTGGCGATCGCTTCCGCTTTATACCCACGCATCGGGGCGGGGTGCAATATGCAAAGCACAAAAGCCAATGTTTATTGGCCCGTTTTCTATATCTCGAAGCTGATAGGGCTCCCAGAAGTGATCCCGATTTGTCGGAACGACGTATGTCTCCGTTCCCTCCTTCAGGGAACGAGGGTTCCATACGTAACCGAGACATTTGATGGACAGGTGCTCTCTGACCTGCGCATATTGGAATTATCTCGCGGTGCTTTGTATTAGTTCGTAAAAATGAGCTGTCAGGAGAGACATGGAGCGGCTTCATCTTCATCATCTTCACCCGCTTGTTCTTCAAGGCAGCAATAAGTTTGTGTTATTGAAGTAACCAATAATATCGATAAAAGTTTTATCCATGTACAGTTCTGGCTTTATTTGACACATTAATTATTTAAAAACATAAATAATTATAAACATAAATCATTTTATGCATATCAACAGTGGCTTAACTGTTTTAAAAAGTTGGTGGGAGATGTGTGTGTGTGTTGGGGGGGGGGGGGGGGGTATAATAAGATAAGTTCAATAGTTCTTTTATTAGCTAATATAATATAAACCTCATGTTTAATTCTTGCATCTATACTGAATATCATCAGTGGTTGTATAGTAAGAGCAGAGACAGTTTTTTTAATGCATTTTATTTCATGATTTCACCGGAACAAATAGAAAGTCTCTGCAACGGCATTAAGCAATTAAAGCGCTCGTCTGTGTGTAGACTGCACTTGCACGTGCCACTAATAACAGTGGCAACGAGTGCCAGATCGCCTCTTATATAGCGAACTAATGAAATGATGCTCTTCTAGTTAACCAAAGATGTTTTGTTTGTATAAGTTAGGTTCATCCGTGCAACAAGATGTTTCAATGTTTCAAAAAGTGGTGGGGACATGTCCCACCCGCAAATTATGCCTATGTATATCAATAACCCACAACGAACTGTTGCACACTGTACATGGATACAACTTTTATCCTTATTATTGGTTACTTCAATAACACAAACTTATTGCTGCCTTGAAGAACAAGCGGGTGAAGAAGATGATGAAGATGAAGCCGCCGCCACTCCATGTCTCTCCTGAGAGCTCATCTTTACGAACTAATACAAAGCACCGCAATATCATTCCAATATGCGCAGGTCAGACAGCACCTGTCCATCAAAAGCTCTTTATCCAATCAGAGTAGATCACTGTTAAGCCCGCCCCCACAAGAAGTTTGTGTCAAAACAGCAAACAAAAAACTGAGAAACGTAAGCAAAATCTTTGGCAATGCATTCCCAACGTGTGAAAACGAATCTTTGAAAAACATTAACAAAGAATGAAGCATACTGAATATCCTGTTACATTTGTGTGACGGAGTTCTTTTTTTTTTTCATTTTCAATGTATTTTTCTTCTTTTGTAATGCCATATTTTTGATAGTTTCTGAAAAAGTTTTGTTCAGTTTTATAAAATTTCGTTCAGTTTTATTGAGACGAAGGTAATTCCATAAAAGGTCACCAGCAGATGGTGCAAAAAACAAAGGGATAATAAAATAATGCAAATCCAGGTTTTGGTCACCCTGGATCCCTTAGCATAAAAGTTAGGAAATGTACTGCTTGGTGCATTATATTCAGAGGTCAGTCACATAGATTATTAAAATGCCTCATTAAAGATCTGGGAATTAAATAGTAACTTTTATACTTTTTACAAATGTTTTTTTTCCCTTCTTTTCTTTATATAATTAATGAAGTTTGATTTCGCTGGAATAAATAAGCTTCACCAGCTTTATTATTTTTCTTTTTTTTCTTTCTTTACATTTTATTCATTACATTACATAGGCCAGGGTTTCCAAAATTAGGATTCCCAGCTAACCCCTGACAGTGATTTATTAACGTCCCCATCTGGCCACCCTGTTAAAAAGCTACAAGACAATCATGGCAATGAGAACACAAAGTAAGTTTATTAGTTTAACTGTCATTAATGGAATGCACAGACAATGTAGGGTTTTAGACGGCTCTTTTCATTCTGAAGTTTCTATACTGAACACTTAGCTGCATGGGTACAACAACATATTATGGCACTTCTGCACTCAAAAAGTATTTAGGCCTACATTTAAGATGAATGGATTTTAATTGCATTTTACTTATACATTTTAACATGATCTAATGCGTTTAAAGAAATGCATCTTTGTCATATATCAATGCATTTCTGTAACAGTTCATAAACTGAATGAGTTTTAAATAAACAATAACCAGGTTTTTATATATGTATGTATCATCAATATATTCAATTTGCTTAAATCTCTTTTAACTAATTGAAAATTGCTTTTGAATATATATGATTGTTTAAATTAAATTGAATAGATGCAAATAGTGCAGAAATTATCTGTTTCATGCATACATGATTGACAAATATATTATTTTATGCAATATTCAAATTTATAAACCTTAAATTTAGGCCCAAATATTTGTTTGGCGTTTGTTAAAAAGGGACTGCTTAAACAATAACTTCCAAACATCTAAAGGGAGCTAGTTTTATTAATGCTGTCATATAGCAGATATTTTGAGTTGTTTTTTCTCTCTTGCATTTTCACCACCAGATTTAACTGGAATACATCACAAAAGACAATTAAGCTGAACATAAAAAACTATTACAAATCAAAAAATTGTTTCAGTTGCTTCTGATATATTATCTCCATAGAACATAATATTTTACAGTGTGATCACATTAATTCTAGACGTTTCTCTCATGGCCCTCTGCCTGCTCACCCACCTGCTCACAATGGTTCTGATCTCATGCGTACGTAAACAGTAAATTAAGGGGTTTATCAGTGGTGGAACAAGGCTGTAGAGCAGTATGAGACCTATCCTAAAATCTTTGCTGATTTGGATTTGCAGAAAACTAGATATATACACAGCGCAGCGAGGCATGTAAAAGAGGGCGATGATACACATCTGTGTGCTGCAGGTGGCAAAACTTTTCCAGCGACTCTGAGAGCTCGACAGTCTCATCACAGACAATATGATGTGACAGTAAGAGTAAATGATGAAGGCTAGAGGAAGGAGAAGAACGAGTAGGGCCACGCACAGGGCCACCAAAGTCTGCTTGCTGTTATCAGCACAGGCTAGGTTGGTAATAGAGATGTGGTCACAGTAGCAATGAATGATCAGTTTAGGGCCGCAGTAAGGAAGCTGTTGAGTGTGTAGGGTGGCTATTGTGGGAGCAATAAAAGCAGTTACCCAAGCTGTGACGTTTAGGATGTATGTGATGCGGTTAGTCATAACAGCCTGGTATCTCAGAGAATAACAAATCGCCACATAGCGATCGAGGGCCATGATCATCATTATCAGCGAGTTTAATGTCCCAAAATAGTGGATTAGTTCCATTTGGAAGAAGCAAGCATGGAAAGGGGTTGCTCCTGCATCAAATAAGTACCTGGATATGATCTTAGGTAAGGCAACAGTGGAGAAACACATATCAGATACTGCCAGGCTCGCAAGGATAATATACATAGGCTTCCGGAGGCTCTGCGAAGTGAAAAACAGCACCAGGAAAACAGTGTTCCCGGCCACTGTGGTCATGTAGACAATGAAGAAAATAGCAGCGACCAGGCCATAATAATCTGGGTGGAGTCCAGGGAAACCCACAATGATAAACTCAGTGATTGTCGTCCAGTTGTTCTGTAGCATTTTGCAAAATCTGCAGAGATTGTAGGACAAAAGTGATTAATATTGCATAATAATAACATTGATGGTATAATCTTTATGAAATATTATTAAAAATAATGTTAAACATTGTTAAAATGCCAATGTATTTTTTTATTTTTACAGATTAAAAAAATATATATTTTCAAAAAAAAAAAAAAATTCTTCCAAAAAACAGGGGCACATATATAAAGGGATTAAGGTAGAATTGTTTATAGCAGTTTGGGCTATAAATTAGCCAGCTGTACAGTGATTATGTAAATAATTTCATTATCAGTAAACAGCAAGACATCACAGACATTAAGTGAATTTGCACCTGGTATGTACACAATGCATTTGTGGTGTATTACTTATATACTGTAGTGTTCACTGTTATGTAGCGTGCCGTTGGCATTCAGTCCTACAACTTTTTTTTCTTTTAGATGATGACAGGGTTAGGGTGACTTTAGGGACTGGATGTCACTCATAGCTCATGAAGTCTTCTACAGGCCTCATGTCAGCCCAAGTTCTGCTGCCTTTAAAGCAAAATGATGACATGCCAAGTACTAAGTACTTTTTTTTTTCAATTCAACTTTTTACTCAAACTGTATTATTGAAAATTACACATTAAATGATGGTTAATCATTCCTGAGGTTATTGTATTATTAACAGACAAAACCCTCATAAAGTTTGAAGCTTATGAAATAATATTATATAATACAATTATAGGTGATCATTAAAATATCAACAAATCTTCACTTTTAAATTTGGTGTCATCTCTAAGTGATGCAGAACTTTTTCTGCCTCTTTCATCAGATCTCATGTGATTTTCAGTGTTTGTCAGTACCTACATTAATTGTGTTGTCACTTATCTATTGGATTGCTCAGGGATAATTCTCTCAGGTTTGGTTTCCCATCAGTACAATCTTCTGGGTCTATCCGGTGACTCCAGAGAACAAATTAAGGGGGTGTTACATCAATGTCGACACTTTTCAGACAAACAACAGTGACAATGTTTACTGCCCTGTTACATGGAAACCCTTGATTGACATCAGATCAGATGTCTTCCTCTCAAAACACATGAAAATCTAACTATTCAAATTTGTACAAAATAACAGCTAGATACATGGCAATTATGTCACATTAAAACCTACTGCTTCCACTAACCCTTATGCGTGTAATTTGCAAAAAATGAATAAATGTAATATATAAAAAGGCCCCAATACAAGACACTACTCCCCCCCAACTGAACTTTTTATTTTTATTTATTACACTTTATCTGTTTGATCATCAATTACATACAATCCTTATAGGCCATTTTCTCATAGGATTATATGAGGTTGTTTTTTTTTTTTTTTTTAAATCTAAGCCATATATATCCACTCCAGCAACACTATCATGCATGCAACTTATTCCTATCTATATTCTAAAGGGTTTATTGTTGGGTTTGTCCATATAACATTTAGCTGATTAAACATTTAATTCCTGTAAAAACAATTATTTTCTATTTCTAATTATTTATAGAGTGATTAATAAGAGATAGGCCTATACAAATCCCCCTTTTAACTATAATAATTAAAGAAGAATTTTGAACCTGGCATTGTTCATACAAACCCAATTCTAAAAAAGTTAGGACACTGTACAAATTGCGAATAAAGGAATGCAATAATTTACAAATCTCAAACTTTTATTCACTAATAGAATATAGATAACGTATCAAATGCTGAAAGTGAGACATTTTGAAATGTCATGCTAAATACTGGCTCATTTTGGATTTCATGAGAGCTACACATTGGGACAGGTAGCAATAAGAGGCCAGAAAAGTTAAATGTACATATAAGGAACAGCTGGAGGGCCATTTTTGCAACTTATTATGTCAACTGGCAACATGATTGGGTATAAAAATAGCATCTCTGAGTGGCAGTATCTCTCAGAAGTCAAGATGGGCAGAGGCTCACCAAATCCCCCAATGCTGCGGCGAAAAATAGTGGAGCAATATCAGAAAGGAGTTTCTCAGAGAAAAATTGCAAAGAGTTTGAAGTTATCATCATCTACAGTGCATGATATCATCCAAAGATTTAGAGAATCTGGAACAATCTCTAGTGTAAGGGTCAAGGCCGGAAAACCATACTGGATGCCCGCGATCTTCGGGCCCTTAGACGGCACTGCATCACATACAGGAATGCTGCTGCAATGGAAATCACAACATGGGCTCAGGATTACTTCCAGAAAATGTTTTTCGGTTAACACAATCCAATGTGCCATTCGCTGTTGTGGGCTAAAACTCAAAAAATAAGCCATATCTAAACATGATTCAGAAGCGCAGGCATTTTCTTTGGCCAAGGCTCATTTTAAATGGACTGTGGCAAAGTGGAAAACTATTCTGTGGTCAGACAAATCAATATTTAAAGTTCTTTTTGGAAAACTGGGACACCATGTCATCTGGACTAAAGAGGACAAGGACAACCCAAGTTGTTATCAGCACTCAGTTCAGAAGCCTTCATCTCTGATGGTATGGGGTTGCATGAGGGCCTATGGCATGGGCAGCTTACACATCTAGAAAGGCACCATCAATGCAGAAAGGTATATCCAAGTTCTAGAACAACATATGCTCCCATCCAGATGTTGTCTCTTTCAGAAAAAAACTTGCATTTCCAACATGACAATACCAGACCACATACTCAATACATCAATTACAACATCATGGCTGCTTAGAAGAAGAATCCAGGTGCTGAAATGTCCAGCCTGCAGTCTAGATCTTTCACCCATAGAAAACATTTGGCGCATCATAAAAAGGAAGATGCGACAAATAAGACCTAAGACAGCAACTAAAAGCCTGTATTAGACAAGAATGGGACAACATTCCTATTCCTAAACTTGAGCAACTTGTCTCCTCAGTCCCCAGACGTAAGCAGACATATAAAAAGAAGATGGGTTCCACACAGTGGTAAACATGGTCTTGTCTCAACTTTTTTTTAGATGTGTTGATGCCATGAAATTTAAAATCAACTTATTTTCCCCTTAAAATTATAAATTTTCTCAGTTTAAACATTTGATGTGTCATCTATGTTGTATTCTGAAAAAAAATACTGAAATTTGAAACTTCCACATCATTGCATTCTGATTTTATTCAAAATTTTGTAGTGTCCCAAATTTTTGGGAATCGGGTTTATATTTCTTTTCTGAAAATATCTTTAAATTAGTGTATATTTAATTAGATAATGCCAAATTTGCATATGTAAATATAGCCTTTAAAAAAAAGTATAATACAATACAAAACAACTTAGTGTGTACTCACACTAGGCACGGTTGCATCGTACCGTGCCAAAGCCCGATTGTCCCCCTTCCACCCTGGCCTGCACTCACACTTGCACTTAACGTAAATGGACTGTATTTATATAGAGCTTTTATCCAAAGCGCTTTACATTTTTGCCTCACATTCACCCATTCATACACCGACGGCGATGTCAGCCATGTAAGGCGCCATCCAGCTCGTCGGGAGCAGCTGGGGTTGGGTGTCTTGCTCATGGACACCTCGACACTTGGTCAGGTGGAACCGGGGATTGAACCACCAACCTTCTGGTTTGTAGACAACCTACATGAACCACTGAGCCACTGCCGCACAACGTATCGGGCCGGAGCACGCTTAAGTCATTCACAATGCAACTTTTTGTATTGAAGAAGACCAGAAGAAAAGTGCTTTCGCTAATAGACTGTCTAAAATATTTATCATTTATGCCGTGAAGGGATTTCCACTTGACTGCACTACACGTATCAGAAGATTATTTCGGAGGCAGCTGGGTTTGATGGAGGAATTTGAAGCTTTACTCACAAACTATAATTCTTGTTTATCAATACGGTGAGAACCAGGGTTGTTATAAACCTAAATATACTTGATTTAATCGAGAATGTGTATCTAAGTAGTAATAGTTTGGTTTTTGCTGTCTTGATGACAGAAGCGCACAGTCCGTGCTCTGGCATGGTTGGCGCTCATACTGTATGTGAACCGAGCTCAAGCCCAACCAAACCTCGCTCTGGCCCACCTCTTCCAAGCGGGCCAGGGCAGGCCAAATTAACCGTGCCAGGACATGGAACAGAGCACTCACACTTGTTAAACAAACCAGGCTTTGGGGGTCTAACACGCTCAGACATGGTTCAGCGACCCTTTCCTCAAGGTCGCTTTACATAGTGTTAGACATACATTTGCACAACAGTACATTAGCATACTCACATACACAAGACAAGCACAGGTCTTCTATAGCCACATTATTCAATCATTATACTGGACTTTCCTTGAATTGGATTGAGATCTGGGGAATTTGGAATCCCTTCAAACTCGTTATGCTCCTCAAACCATTACTGAAACATTTTGTTTTGTGACATGGCGCATTATCCTGCTAAAAGAGGCCACAGCCACCAGGGAATACTGTTTCCATGAAATGGTGTACATCAGGGGTCGGCAAGTATATTTGGCACAGGCCCCCAAAAAAAGAGATTATAATCAAGGGATAATTTAAGAAATAAATAGATTAAAAATACAACTAGAATTATCTGACATACTGTTACAGTGTCTTTTGTAACTGGTTGTGAGCTGTTACTCTGTTTAAAAAATTGATAAATTAATAAAGCAGCAGTGACAAATAACCTAAGTATCTTCATTCACCGCCTTGCTAAAACACACACGTGGGAGATTTTTTAATCGTTTGCTGGAGGTACACGATTATTAAGTTGCGTGCAGTGTGATGTTGACATTTAAGCTAAGAGGAAAGTCGACAATGAAAATCAAAGATGAGCATACAAAGAAGAACGGAAAGACAACTGCGTTCATTCTACCTGGTTTTGTGAATGTAAAGCCAGTGTGTCTTATCTGCAACAAAGTTGTGGCTGTTTGTAAAGAATAAGGATGGCACCACGAGACAAAGCGTGATACCTTTTTTGCTGGTTGTCTTGTCAATATTTTTAATAACAAGAAAGCTGAATTAGGTTTGTTATTGTTCAGATGTTGGTGCTGAAGCCCTGCATTATAAGCAAACGTTTCAATGGTTCACTGTTTATTTTATCATACTACACATTTCATGGTGGCCATTTTAGAGGCGTGTCAAGCGATCCATTCCACAGACTATAGAGGGAATGGATTAACGCCACTTTCCCGCCGGAACACGCCCCCTCAGCCGGGGCTAAGTGGCAGAAGAGCTCCTGCGTGACCGCAGCTATTAAAGGAAAACGCAAGTATAGCTAACAATTATCCGTTTAAACTAAAGGTTGAGCTCGATATAGTGGTCCTTACAACTACCACAGATTCAGTGATCCATGGATAATGACATTCAGCCAGAAATCGTGTTTTCCTGACATTTTTATTAGCCTGATTTCGACATGATTATTTATAACTGATCAGTCATCACATTTTTCGAGTGAATCCCGCTTGTATATGTGGATGGGTCCGTGTAATGAAGCGTGTATGTTGCCGCTTGTCACGAATGGAAAACGTCTCAGGTTACGTATATAACCATGGTTCCCTGAGAGGGAACGAGACGCTGTGTCGAAACGATGGGGATAACCTTGAGGAGAATTTTTCCTGTAGAAACTCAAGTCTCCTTGTGGATGGTGCTCTGGAGTGCAACATGGTTTCTATTACCTCGGTAGATAGACCCCTTTCTACGAGCTGGGCCCCCTCAGAGGCCAAGCCCACAGTTTCCATAGCTCCGGACGGGGGTGCAGTACTGACCCCCTCGCTTGAGAGAGAAGGTCCCTCCTGACGGGAATTTCCCAGGGGGGACCCCCGAGGAGAGATACAATGTCGGATAGCCACACTCGGCCCGGCCAGAACGGAGCTATCAATAGCAGCTTGGCCCCGTCCCGGCGGACTCTCTCCAGCACTCCTGGGAGCAATGCCAGAGGGGAAAATGCGTACAGATGTAGCCTCGGCCACGTCTGCACCATTGCGTCCAGTGGGGCTGGAAGCGTGAGGGAGAAGAATAGAGGACAGTGCGTTTTCTCTTGAGACGCAAACAGATCCACCTATGCTCGCCCGAAGCGAATCCAGAGACTCTCCACCACCTCGGGGTAGAGTCTCCACTCCCCCGGCACCACTCCCTGCCTCGACAGGGAGTCTGCCACTACATTCATATATATCGCTCTGACCGACAGCATCTTGCCCTGGGCCCAAACTAACATTCGATGCGCCAGCTTCCACAACCGGCGTGATCTTAGACCCCCCTGGCGATTTATATACGAGACCACCGCTGTGTTGTCTGACCTAACTAGCACATGGCGGCCCCAAAGGTCTGGGAGAAAGTGCCTGAGTGACAGGAACATGGCCACCAGTTTCAGCTGGTTTATGTGCCATGAAAGCTGATGGCCGCTCCACAGACCTCGAGCCGAGCGGCCACTCATGACCGCCCCCCAGCCAGTTAGGAAGGGATCCGACATTTGCATTATGCGACGACAAGGAACCCCCAGAACAGGACCTTGGGACAGGAACCAAGGATCCTTCCAATTCACCAAAGCACGTAGGCAGCGCCGCGTGACCTTGATCAAGCGAAAGGGATTTCCCCTCGGGGAGAACCCCTTGGTCCTGAGCCACCACTGTAAGGGTCTCATGTACAGCAGGCCAAAAGTTATCACGTTGGACGCTCCTGCCATCAGCCCTAACACTCTCTGAAAGTGTTTCACAGTGAGTGACTGACCTAGCTTTATCTGGTTCACGGTATCCATGATCACTTTTATCCTGAGAGGAGATAGCCGAGCCGACATTATTTTCGTGTTCCAAACTGCCCCCAGAAAAGTAGTGCTCTGCTGAGGTGCCAACACACTTTTCTTTTCGTTCAACCTTAGCCCCAACACTCTCATATGGGCGAGAACAGCATTTCGATGCTGAACCGCCAGCTGTTTCGACTGCGCTAATACCAGCCAATTGTCGATATAGTTGAGCACGCAAATGCCCTGGAGTCGCAATGGAGCCAGAGCTGCATCCACGCACTTCGTGAAAGTGCAGGGCGATAAAGCTAGGCCGAATGGCAGCACTCAATACTGGTAAGCTTCGCCCCCGAAAGCAAACCTGAGGAATTGTCTGTGCTGCGGCAGGATGGAGATGTGGAAGTATGCAGCTTTTAGGTCTATTGTGACACACCAGTCCTCGGACCTGATGAGACACACGTTCTGTTTTATCGTGAGCATCTTGAATTTTAATTTCTTTACATCTCTGTTTAGCTGACGCAGATCTAGACTAGGCCTTAACCCCCCATCCTTCCTAGGAACTATGAAGTACCGGCTGTAAAAGCCCGACTCTCTGCAGTGGGGAGGGACCCGTTCTATAGCCTCTTTTCGCAGAAGTGTCTGTACCTCTTGTTCCATGACCAGAGCCTGCTCGGGGCTTACTACCGTAGGAGTAACCCAGCTGAACACGGGCGGGTGTGACCCGAATTGAATTCTGTACCCTTTTCTATTGTGAGCAGGACCCATTGTGAGAGATTCGGCAGAAGTTTCCACGCTGCCAGAAAGTCTACTAAGGGAACCAGCCTCTTGGCCTCTGGATTTCCCTGGGCGGTCAGCCCGGTGTCCTGTAACGCATACCCGGCAGGGAGCAACCAAACTGACCGCCCACGGGCCCTCCTGAGAGGGCGCGAACATCCCCATGCCGCTACGTTTCCGGGCGGACATGGAGATATACGTTCGCCGGGGACCGCCGCGTCCTGAAGCACCATAGGTGGCAGGGTTGGCAGACCGCCCCCCCTCGGCAAGCCGCACTCTCCCGGAGGGGACTGCCATCGGAAGTCCTGTGCTTCTGGCGTCAGGACTTCTTAGCCGAGGCCTTCCTAGAGATAATGACAGACCTTAGGTCTGCCCTACCTCGGGAAGGCCTCGGCTGAGCGCGCTGCACGGACCCCGGTTGTTTCTCTGCGGGGGGGCCCGGGTGGCCACGCTCTCTTTTTGTTGTGCTCTGTGTACGTTTGAGGAGGACATACTCAGCTCAGGCTGCCCCCGCCCGGCAGCCCCAGAGGGATATGATTTCAGGGGAAGGAAACGCTGAGATGCGGCCACAAGTTTTTTCGCCTCTTGGAAATGTTCGATACCGAGTCACCAAAGAGGCCGGCCGGGGAGATGGGCCATCAAAAACATTCATAGCTGGATAGCTCGCAAGCGTCTCTTTCACCCGTGGCATCGCCGCATAACCATGGGTCTTCAACCCAACGATATTTGAATACCCGCACGTGGCGTGGTTGAAGACCCTAAATTATGCTGGTTTCGACCAGGACCTCGACACCTCAGTGTGGAGGTCCGGGAAGAACGTTAAGCCCCGCTTTGGAGGCTGTGAATATGATGGCAAAAATCGCTCGTCCTATCTACTCTGTTGACGAGCTTCTTGACGCTCGGCCGGCCAGTCTAGACTTAATCTGGACACGGCGCTAGTCACAACCTCCAATAGCTCCTCATGAGTGTGTGTGTGTAGCGGCGGCATGGGGAGATCATCATCATCGAGGCTCACAACATCCAGTTCCTCGGAACTGGAGTGCTGCTGTGCCTGTGCCTCAGCGCGAGCGGAAGAAACCGCAGAGCGTGCTTCCAACTCGCGAACTGAGGCATGAGATCCAGTGGGTAAGGGCAGAGATAGAGGATCACCCGTCTCTAACCCCGCCACTAGATCCATCTGCGATCCCCAGGACGCGAGCCTTCGTTGCGCCTCGGCAGCGGTGGGACCCGAGCCCTGAAGACCGCGAGCCAAAGCACTCTCCTCGACGAGTGCCCGGCGTGATCTTAATGTACGCATCGGGAGTCTCTCACAATGCTTGCAGCCAGCCCCCTCGAGAGCTGACTGGGCATGATCGAGCCCCAAACACATGACACACAAGTCGTGTGTATCCCCACCCATGATGTAGCGTGGGCAGGGAGTGACACAATGCTTGAATTGACCGCTTGCCATAATATCTTTCTTTTCTTTTTCAGACAAACACACACAATAAATGGACATACAATATTCACGAAGAGCGCTTGTGAAGGCACAGAAGCTAATGACTGTTTGGTCCGGGTATGCGTTATAGCTTCCTGGTCGATGACCTCACCTGCCTATGACGTATCTCCTCGCTATTGGGCTGATTTCACTAGTGCTTCATGACGCATCACGCGGAGCGTTCCCCTAGCGTTTCAACACAGCTAGAGTTCCCTCGATAAAGGGAACAAAAGTTTTATTCAAATTCTGATTAATAAATATCTATTAATAAAAAATAAATAATAATTATATTGCCCAGACAGTGTGCAAAGAGTGCTCCCTTTATAATCACTAAAAGCTGTCACTCATTAAATAAACGTAATCTCACAGATTTCCGCAGTGAAGCTGGTATACAATGAATCTCTTATTTTCACAATGTCTGCACTTACAGAGACGCTGCAGCAGCGTTGTAGAAATCTACAAACATGTCTGTGATTGGCTACATTACTCACTGAGACGAAAATACATTGGAAATGTAATCATTTCACGAGTGCATTTGCTAGCTCCTTTTCATTAATAATATGCTATTATTACGAATTCTTACAGAGGATTACATATCCCAGACAAGCAGTTATGGACAGTGTTTCCCTCTTAAAGCAGAAGCAGCAGCAGGTTGGTGGTTTGAGTGAGAACATTGCACGCTATGATCAAGTCCATCTCAAGCTCAGAACAACGATGTCCATTGGGTCCGTGGACAAGCCTCCCCCTACCCCCCCCCTTTCTGCACTGGGCCTGGTTTTGTGTGTTTTCGCTGCTTCACGCTGTAAACCAAAGCTGCCTCTCAGTCTTTCTGCCACTCAGCAGGGCGTAATCACAGTCGCTCCAGCTGACAGTGACATCACGTGTATTCCCTCTATTTTGAATGTCTGTCAGAATTTTTCAAATGAAAAGTTCTCAATTCATTCCAAAATAAAACACTGCTGCAAAAAATTTCTTTTACTTTTTTGAAGGCAAAATCTTGTGAGTAACTGTTGTTGAAATTTCTCCGTCTCGCACCCCCCGCTTCAAGGGGTTTTCAAATTCGGGTCTTTTCACATGAGAGTCTGACACTCTAACAATGAGGTTAAAGACTGCCGTTTCTTGCGTAAGCCACTAGAGCACCTCTTGACATGAAGGGCTCTCACAAGCAGGCCTCAGTTACACTAACTTGCTGAGGTTATTGTATTATTAACAGACACTGAACCTTCATAAAGCTGCTTATGAAATATTATATTATACAATTATATAGGTGATAATTAAAATATCAATAAATCTTCACTCTTAAAGTTGGTGTTATCTTTAAGATTGATACAGAACTTTTTATCTGCCTCTTTCATCAGATCAGATGTGGTTTGTGTCAGTACCTACATTAATTGTGTTGTCACTTATCTATTGGATTCCTCAGGGATAATTCTCTTAGGTTTGGTTTCCCATCTGTACAATCTTCTGGGTCTATCTGGTGACTCCAGAGAACAAATTAAGGGTAGTGTTACATCATGTCGACACTTTCCAGACAAACAACAGTGACAATGTTTATTGCACTGTTACATGGAAACCCTTAATTGACATCAGACCAGATGTCTTCCTCAGTAAGCATCCCTCCTCTCAAAACACATGAATATCGAACTATTAAAAATATTAAAAAATAATAGCTAGATACATGACAATTATGTCACAATATAACCTGCTGCTTCCCCTAACCCTTATGCATGTTATCTAGTACTGTAAATGTACTGTTTTGCCATCCAAAAAAAACAAAAACAAAATCAAATAGGCTCAAATACAAGACACTTCTACCATTTCCCACCATGCACTGGTAAATTTGAAGAATTTGTGCTATTTTCATAACATACATTCTTTCAAGACTAGTGGAATTTTTTATTTAAATGTATTAGACTTTATCTGTTTGATCATCAATTACATATATAGGCCTAGCTGGCATCCATTACACTATCATGCCAGATATATTTCGGAACCAGCCGCTATCAAAATGGCTGTGTGCATGGGCCAGATATGGTGTATGACCTGGTGTACATTGTCTGCAACAATGCTTATGTTATTCTTCCCATAGTGCATTAAGCAACGCACAGGGACCCAGCCATCCACGTGATGTAAAAGAAAATGTGACTCATCAGACCAGGGTATCTTATTACATTGTAATAAGTAATAAATAATCATACACGGTGTGTTAATAGGCCAGAGGAGAACTGGCACCCCGACTGAGTCTGGTTTCTCCCAAGGTTTATTTTTCTCCATCATGCCCTGATGGAGTTTTGGTTCCTTGCCACTGTCGCCTTTGGCTTGGCTTGCTCAGTTGGGGACACTAAAATTATGATTAAAGTTATTCAACTAATTATACATATAAAATTTATGAATTAGGTTTTATTTAATTCTATAAACTATAATACAGATCTGCCAACATTGTCACTATATGATAAATTAAAATAAGCTGAAAACATCACTGTTTTCTCCAGTACGACTGTACAGCCAAATCTAATTTTGTTGCAATATTATCCTGTTTAGTGTTTAACACCGTGAAGCTGCTTTGACACAATCGTGATTGTAAAAGCGCTATATAAATAAAGTTGATTGATTGATTGATTGCTCCTTGGTCCAGTTCTGATGCTCACATGCCAACTGTTGCACTTTCGGTGGTCTACAGGGGTCATCATGGGCACTCTGACTGGTCTGCGGCTATTCTGACACCTTTCTATCAGAACAAGCCTTAACTTCTTGAGAGCAATTTGAGCTACAGTAGCTCAACTGTTTGATCGGACCACACAGGCTCCCCATGTGCATAAATGTGCCTTGGCCGCTTATGACCCTGTCGCCGGTTCACCACTGTTCCTTCCTTGGACACCTTTTAAAAGCAGACCGGGAACACCCCACAAGAGCTACAGTTTTGGAGATGCTTTAACTCAGCATATTACTCATATTAATCTTATCTCATCATATTACTTAATAGGTTTACACTATTAACCTGTGGTATCTTGCCTGTAGTGTCTTATCAGTATAGTCTAAGGCCCTGTCCACACGAACAAGAGTATTTTCAAAACCGCAGCTCTTTCAACACAGTTTGGCTGTTTGTCCACATGCAAACGCTGTATCCAGTTACTGAAACCAGACTTTTTTGAAAACTCCGGCTGTGTGCCATTCTCTCCTTCAGATTGTGATTGTGCAGATTGAGTCGTCAGATTGTGCACTGTTATCTCTTGTTTACATGAGTTGAGTCTATGCAGCAGCAGCTGTAGCTTAGCTTTTAATAACTGTGCTAACAGCGTTTATCACATGTATACAGATACATGCACAGTTATCTCTTTGTATTGCAGAATGGAGGTACCAGAATGCAATAATACAAAATAGTAAGGCAAGTTTGTAAAGCTATTAAAGTCCACTTGGACCAAGCCCCTCTGTATACAGTTACCTGTCACTTTCACCAAGCCCCATGGCATCCCTTCTGTGCACCGGTGCCGTGGATTGGACCAATGTGGAAATCAGGCAGCCAATCATAGTGTGTTTTTGCATTTTCATTTGGATAGAGATTTTTTTTAAACCTTGCTTATGTGGTTATTTCTCCTAAAACAGGGGAGAAAAAAAATGGTTATAAAAATACCTGTGTACGTGTGAACTAGGCCTAAAGCGGTGGTTCTCAACCCTGTGCTGGGGGCCCCCCACCACTGCACATTTAGCATATTTCCCTCATCAGACATACCTGATCCAACTCATTAGCTCATTAGAAGAGACTGCAAGACCTGAATTCTGATGGGTGTGTCTGATGAGGGAGACATACATTATGTGCACTGGTGGGGGCTCCCTAGGACAGGTTTGAGAACCACTGGTCTAAAGCATGATATACCACCAGTTTTAAAGATGAGGCTCAAGACTATAATGCATGTTTGAGCTGTTTCACGAGAAAGCAGACTATAGTTTATTTTATTTATTTAATCAAATCCCCCTTCAGCCTCAAGGGCTCAGTGGTGCCAAGCTTCTAATACACTGATGATATAATTGAAAACTATGTTAATTGATCAGCTGGGGAAAAAACATTAATGTACTGTTTATTAACATTTAATTAATGTATTCACTAATGTATTCACATGGAATAACACAACAAATGATGTATTAATTTAGTTTGGAAGGTTTGTTATGTGCAGTCAGGCCAGTATCTAAATTTTATTTCAACCCATATAATAATATTATTATTATTATTAATAATAATAATAATAATAATAATAATAATAATAATAATAAAGTTGAAAAAAGCCGAAAGTTACTAAATTGTTATACATACATATATTTAAGATATAACTTTATTAATGAATAAATTATAGTGCTTTTTGACTTTAAACATTTTTAGTTGTTAGTTTCAATTCCTTACAGACATCTCAAAGACAACTTGGTTTGAGTGTCATAACCATAATTGGGTGTTGTCACTTATTTACTTCATCACTGAGTGATAATCCTCTCAGGTCTGATTTCCCATCAGTACAATCTTTAGGGCATGTCTAGTGTCTCCAGAGAACAAATTAGAGGCATGTAGCAAGTATGTTGACACTCTTCTGTCAAACACAACAGTGACAAGTTTTATTGCACTTGATTACAGGAAAACTCATGACATCAAACCACAAATGTATTTTTAATGAGCACTCTCAAATCATCAGTGTCTGTTTAGTTACATAATAGTATCTCTCTTTTTAAATAATGTAAGGCAATAGGCTGCAGTTTTTATAAACCTAATCAGGCATTTAGAAATAAACTCATACACATCAGCTTTTATGTTGTAGTGATTTGCCAGCTTGTGGTCTTATCATGACACACCAGTTTTTAACATGAATCTTGGGGCAAACTGGGCCACAATATTGCTGCCTTGTATGTGGAAACAAAAATGTATGTGTTTAAATGAGTTTGCACCTGGTACTTTGTATGTATTGTGTTGTAACCTTGCCGTAATGGAGGGGTTTGCGTGTCCTAGTGATCCTGGGAGCTACGTCAGCAGGGACACAGATCCCTGGCAAGTTCAATGTCGGATGGTCTCAAACCTGTCAGACAACAACTGTTCCTCCAGGTTGGGGGTTAGGCGTGGGGCCTACAACCCCACCCTGGAAAAAACCTAATTAAGTCAGGTCCACTTACAGTTTTTCTCAATAGCTAAAACACTATTTCTAAAACCTTGCTAAATTTTCTGAAAACATTAAACACAAAATCTCACCTTCAAGCACTAAAACACCTCTGACTCCTCTAGCAAAATGAAACTTTCGCTTTTTTCACAGTTTTTTACCTGTGTTCAAAATCAAACACTGCTCTCAAATCAAATAAACATAAACAAAGTGATCAAAATGATATACACTATTAAGCAGTCAGTAAACTATACACTAAACAATATCAAACACATGGTTCAAAACCTATAGTTCTACTATAACTTCAGCGATTCCATGACAATAATGCAGCGATGCTAACTCTAAATCAGGCTTATGATTAATGCAGCAAGATTCTGTTTTGCCTGCTGAATTTGCCACTTTAATTAACTCCTGACAAATTATGTTATTAAAGCAAAACATATGAGCAGTGACTGTGAGTGGTTCTGACTAATAATACCTCTGATGGCCAGGATCAAACATGTTCGTGATGAATGGCTACCACCCATTGCTGCTAAACATGCCACAAACGGAACACACAGGCGCGTTTACATTCAAGTTCTTAAGCCGATTTTGCCCAATGAAAGCAAGAGCACACCAGTTGATGCTGTAATTATATGATTTGGCAAATGTTTCACAGGGTTTCTGTTTCTTGGGCTCTGGAAGACATTTGGTGCGTTTACATCCACACCAATAAGCTGATAACTCACAAATATCAGCTTATTGAAATAACCAGTTTTCCCCGTTTACATGCAAACCAGTAAACTAACAATGCAAGTAAACTGGGTGTACATGACTTTATTAATAAACTGGGTTATTTCCTTGTAGTGACATCAAACATAATAATGTCCTTATCTGACTCAGAGTATTCCAAATGTAATGTCAAAGGTATTTGGTGTGACCACTATTTGCCTCACACAGTGCAACACATCTCCTTTGCATATTGTTGATCAGGAATGTTGATCAGAAATGTTCTTCAGCTGGACACCAGTAGCACATAGGAAAAGGAAGTACCTGGAGGAGGAGGAATTTAGAAGCTGAACTGAAAGAACTACACTTCTCATGGAGGAAAGCACAACATGCTGCCAATAATAGCTCAACATGGAAGCAGATTGTCAGTCTTATGTTCTGTAGAAAAATATTTCATATGTGTAATGGAGACTAGGTAGTAAGAGCTGTGTAATATTCTCACTCCCCTGGACTCAAGAGCAGCAACTGACAGTAGAGGCTGTGAACTTTAGCGTTCCTGTTAGCTTGCCCGCCTCCCATGCTGGAAACGTAGGACTAAATGCCAAATAAATAAATGTATATGCATAGTTTTTTTATGGAAAGTGCTCTAGAAACAAGTTGAATCAATTATCGGTAACGCTTTAGATTAGGGCCCAGAAAGTACTGCATAATTAAAGTCAACTTATAGCATAACTTTCTGTAATTATAGTGTAGCTATAAATTAAGTATGTGTAGGTATATGGGAACTATATGTATTAATATTTGGGGAACAAAGGGGTAACTATCAGGAAAATTAAAAAATTATTTATATTGTTAGTATCTTTTAATTAAGGGGTAATTATCTGTGTAGTTACAGGGTAAGAATGAATGTGCTGCTAAATTAAAGTGGCTCTTGTTCCCCTCTTGTTTCATGTAGTTACGAGGTAAGTATGACTATGCGGGCTGTAAATTAAAGTGGCTCTTGTTCAAAACACTACTGACTTCATGATTTGTAGATAGATGGAGGGTGGTGCTTCAGGCCAAAACACAACATGCCAACATCAGTTGAGGGCTGCAACGGCAACTTTTAAATTACAATATCCTGGCCGGACTACTGTTGTCAGTGATATAAGTATTTGAAATTAACATGATTTCTTAATGTCTAGTGACATATCAGGGCTATTTTATGATTAAAGGAGTACTTCAGCGCTGGGAAGATGAATCTGTATTTAAACTGGGTCCTCAATGTGGTAGAAATGTGAAATTATTTTTTAATTTGGTGCTTTCTAGACTGAGAAAAGACAAAAAATGTATTTTTGTCTCATGGGGATGAAAGACTACAATTCCCAGAATGCTTCGCTGCCCTATGAGGCCATTCCCAAAGCCACCAACTTGATTACAGTGACTGAGTTAGAGAAGACACTACAATTAAAAACTGAACGTGTCTGTTCAATATAATGAGTGAGTCACCGCGCGAGTATCACAGCACTGAGCACTAACTGCAGGAGTGAAAAAAATGAGCTGATGAGGTCTCGTGATGAGAGCTGAGGTAATCGCGACTACACTCGCGGCATACATTCACAACGCGAGTTCAGTCTGGCACGCGTTTCAGTTCATGCCTTTGCAAGCTTAACTTTCATAGAAATTAATTTGAGAAGTTAGAGGACTTACATTGCTCACCATAGCTCTGTTTAAATGAGTGCCTGTAGCTGAGCTTTTCCTGGAGCTGAGTGTAATCTCCCATCCCCCATGCACGGATTTAAAACAAGCGGAAATGGCTCCCTCTGCTGGCTGTAGTCTTTAGCCTTTGGCCAAACGTTCCTCCTATGATGCAAATATCGTCAATTTGCATCATAGGAGGAATTTTTCCAGAAATAAAATGCATAAATCTTTTGTCTCAGGGGGATATGAGGGGGGAAAGCACAATCATTTGAATATACTCCAGGGTTTCTACTGATACAAAGCCATATGCTAATCGCTGAAGTAACCCTTTAATTGAAATACATTTCTTATATACACGCAAGGGGTAAAAGGAGTGTCTTCTAACATGTTATCTACAATGCACAAGTTCAAATAGAGTTTTGACAAAAAACAGTTTTATAAAAAGATAAAACTTTAGAAAAATATTTCAGCCTCTAAATCATTTTTATAAAAGTCAAAAAAGATAAATTACTGACATTTACAATGCACATTATCCTTCATTATTAATAGTATGTGGCCCGATTTTTCCCGTTGCGTCTGTCGTTGCTATGCACCCATGCAGCTTTACAGGGGGTATGGCTTATATAAATGAGATATAAATGAGTCCTATTGTAACCCCCTGCAGTTGAGAACAGGTGAGAACTTTACAATCTTTAGAGGCCTTTTTTTCCCTTTTGAGTTTTTTTTAAATGCCTACCTTCAAATGGCCACAACTTCTCCAAATATGATCAGATTTCCATGTGTTACACATCATTGGAAAGCGTGGAGACTACACTTTCAGAATATTTGAATACATGTGTGTTCCGTGTTCTCCAGCGTCTATCTCCACGAAGTCTCCTACGTCTCTCTGGATCTCCATCCTGTTGACATCCCACCCAAGACTTCACACCTGCACTCCAGCACTTCAGTCACGTCTGCTCACTTTACTGGTTTTGCTCAATAAATATTATACTTCCGGTCTCGTTTGCACAAGGTACCAAATCCCTTCTGCTTACCAAAGGACTCTCTCAACACAAGTTACCCATCTCCAGTGTCTTCCTTGAGTCTCCTTCGTTCTCCAGTGTCAAGTGTGTGTGTGTGTTACGTGTTCTCCTGCGTCTATCTCCATAAGTCTCCTACGTCTCTCTGCATCTCCATCCTGTTGACATCCCACCCAAGACTTCACATCTGCACTTCAGTCATGTCTGCTCACTTTACTGGTTTTGCTCAATAAACATTATACTTACCATCTTTGTATCCGTAGCTCTGTACCGTAACACTGTGATTGGTCACATATGCTAATTCCAATAATTTCTCTTTAAACTGATCTTTATTAAAAAATGTGATGTGATCTACAAAAACCCATCACATGGTGAAAATTAAATTTTTATTTTTGGTACAATATGAAAGCTGGGGTCAAGTCCTTTTCAAATATAGTTTTATTTAGTTCAAGGCTTCGCTGAAACAAAAGTTATGGTTATTTGAAGGCAGGTGGTCGCTATGATTTTTAGGAATGGAATTTTGAGAAGAACAGGTTTAAATATCTCTTTTATCGCATAGACATAAAAATGCACTATACAAACTTAAATAGCTGTTCAAGAATGCTTTGGAATATAGACCTCAGGTTAGTCTTGTTTTAAAGAAGACACTTGGTAGATTATTGTAGAAGTTAAATAAATTATAAAAAATAAAATAGAAAAAAGTTATACAAGTTTAGGTTTATATAAATGTAAATATATTTATTTTATAATATTTTATATACTATTTTAAAATATGTATTTTACAAAACATGCTTTACTCTAAAACCACAAGATGTCAAAGCCAAAAATATGAATGTTGTGTTCCAAGTTCTAGGTTGATATATCAAAAAATTTGCTTTCAATGAGATTTTTCCAAACGTTTTCACTAGATGACACCCAAGCTCTACTGACCTTATAAGAGCGCCTCCATTTCCAAATGGTTTGAGCGAACTTAATAATTTATTTGCATAATTTTCATATATTTCATTAAGTACTATTCAGAAGTAGTATAGGCAGTTTGGCAGTATTTCATTTCAACTAATAAGTTGTCTAATAAATATAGAAAGAACAGGTGCATCATAGCTTACTGCTGCATCACAAATGGCAAATCTGTATTTTATTCCTTTATACTTAAAACTTTTTATCTGGAAATATTGACTGGATATATATTTTGAACTCTTGGCATAAAAACAAATTTGTTGTCTACCAATCTTAAGTTATTTTTCTGTGTTCATCGCAATTTCAAAATACTTACTGCATATAAAAATATGAAAACTAGAATTTAGATGCTACATCTTTGCACAAGGGGACTAGCTAGCGTTACCATGTAGAGGACAGCAACTTAGAAAGTAGTGAAATACGTTTTCAATTGTTTATCATGACCTGGGCAGTCTCTGAACTTTGATCACCCGTTGTATGTTTAGATCGCATTGCAGTGCGCTAGTGTAATGTATAAGAATAGCCAGCACACCTGCAGCATAGCTAAACTTCTTCAGTAACTTCTCTATCATCTGATCCTTCATCTTTGGATGTGAAATAATTCATTATATGATTGTTTAGGGCACTGACATCACCAAGATTAAGCAGATTGAGGTGAACAAGATCATATAAGTGATCAATTACTTCAGACTTTGTTCTCTTTGTGCTCTTAGTCCGCCATCTCATGATACTATAACGTAGTATTAAATAAAAAACTTTGCACGCCGAAGTTTACATATGACTGACGGGAAATGTACTTTGATACACCTTTATTGTTCATGTAATGGAGTTTATTTTGATGTGTGAACTGTCTTTGTGGTGTTAAAAGAGTGAAAACTATGGCCGTTTTTTTTTTTTTGCACCTCAGCCGCTAGGCATGTGAAAACATTAGAAAAAGACGCAGTTTTCAGCTTGCTGCTATAAATTGCTATTTTTCTGCACTAAACAAGTGAATTTTGCCAAGATATTTTTAGAAATTGTTATAGAATAATAATTTAATGAAAACCCAATTTTGACAAAATATTGACTTTCAACCTATTCTTTGACCTAGCTGAAAATGTTCCAGCACGACAGCCAACAAGTTTGCCGGCTCACGCACCTGGTCTTTCAGACCTTTGTTGGTGGTCCGGGCTCCGTGGCGATGACACCTTCCGTCCTTGTTCTCAGTATGGGCTCGTCATCCGTGGTGGCCGGTCCCCACAGTCTGCGATGGACTTGTTCAACTTCTCTGTTGCGTCACTCACTGGTGGTGGTTGGCCAGTCTCTGGTAGTGGTGGATTGGGACTGGTAACACTGTCCTCCTCAGCGGGGCCGATGGTCAATGGCGTGTGTTTTTTTTTTTTTTTAAATTTTGACCAACTGAAAAGTATGAGCATGTGCAGCACTCAATACTGTTGTTCTTTTGCCTAAATTACTGTAGCAATGTGGCGTGGCATGGAGTCGATCAGTCTGTGGCACTGCTCAGGTGCTATGAGAGCGCATGTTGCTCTGATAGCGACCTTCAGATCTTCTGCATTGTTGGCTCTGGCATATCGCATCTTCCTCTTTACAATACCCCACAGATTATTTATGGGGTTATGGTCAGACATGTTTGCTGGCCAATTAAGAACAGGGATGCCATGGTCCTTAATGTACTGGTTGCTTTGGCACTGTGTGCAGGTGCCAAGTCCTGTTAGAAAAGGAAATCTGCCTCTTCATAAGGTTGGTCAGTTGGCTGCGTTGACCTTGGACCTCAGAAAATACAGTGGGCCAACACCAGCATATGACATGGCCACTGACTGTGGAAACTTTACACTGGCCCTCAAGCAACGTGGATTGTGTGCCTCTCCTCTCTTTCTCCAGACTCTGGGACCCTGATTTCCAAAGGAAATTGAAAAATTACTTTCATCGGAGAACATCCCGGTTACGTCTGTAAACGTAGTTCCCGGAATAGGAACGAGACGCTGCATCACCGCTATGGGAACGCCTCTGGGTGATTGCGTCATGAAGCACGTATGTAATCAGTCCAATGGAGAGACGGAACGTCATAGGCGGGTGACGTCATCGACCCGGAAACTATAAAGCCTGCCGGCAAACACACACCCCCAGCTTCTGAGAAGGCCTGAAACAAGCCGCTAGAGGGCATGCGGGGAGTATGGCCAGGTGATGCAGTGTCTCGTTCCTATTCAGGGAACTAAGGTTACAGACAAAAAGTCAAGGAACTCGAGCTGCGCCACCACTATGGGAACGAGAATACCCACGTCACCATACGAGCCGGGTGCCTGCCTGTTGAATTGTCTAAGGAGCGAGCACCCGAGCCCCAGGGGTAGAATATATGTCTAGTTCGTAGAACCGGACAAAGGTATGAGGCGAAGACCACCCTGCCGCATCACATACATCTTGCAGGGAGGCCCCTGCCAAGAGATCCTGAGAGGCCGCCATACCTTGGGAAGAGTGGGCCCACACAGCCAAAGGAGAAGGCTGCCTGACCGCCACATAAGCGAGTGAGATGGACTCGACCACCCACTTGAGGAAGGTCCATAACAGACAAATAACTGTACTGTTCTCCTCAGCAGGGCAGCATGTGGACATAAGTGTCTAGGCACAAACAGTGCATGAGCAGATAAGATGTCCTGGTCCGACGTCACCCGAGACGGAGGACAAAGGCTTGCAGCAAAAAGGTTCGAGGAGCCTTAGGAACATAGCCTGGGCTAGAGTACAAGAAGGCCTTGGCCATACTGGGCGCAAATTCCAGACACGAGGGTGCCACCAAGAGAGCTTGTAAATCTCCTATACTCCTAGGGAGAAAAGCGTCTTAGAACAACAAACTTCTCGGAAACTTCCTCAAGCGGCTCAAAGGGAGCCTCGGAAAGACCTTGAAGGACCAAGAGATCCCAGTTCGGCACCCTGGTGTGAACTGCAGGCCTCAGCCTCCAAGTGCCACGAAGGAAATGAGTAATCAGAGGGAGTCGCCCCAAGAAAACCCACCCAAAGGAGTGTGGTAAGCACCTGAGGCCGCCACATACACCTTTAATGTGGGGGGAGCTAGCCCAGCGGAGAATCTCGTGGAAGGAGCTCTAGAGTGTAGAATGGTCACGACAACCTCGGTTGAGAGACCATAATTTATGAGCTGGGCCCCCTCAGAGGCCAAACCCATGGTTTCCACAACTCCTGGCGAGAGAGAATGTCCCTCCTGATCGTAATCTCCAGGGGAGAGCCGTCGAGGAGAGACACAAGCGGTCAACCCTCCATCCTTCTTTGGCACGATGAAGTACCGGCCGTAAACCTGACTCCCTGCCGGGCGGGTGGAACCTTGCAGCAGAGCCTGTACTTCTTGAAACATAACCAGAGGCTGCTCGGGTGGACAACATCAAAACTGAATGGCGTACCCTTCTTAAAAACTGCAGGACCCACTGAGATATATATGGCCGATTTAGCCAGAATATCTACTAAGGGTACCAGCCGCTCGAGGCTGGCCTCTGATGTACTCTGCACCGCGAGTGCAGCGCCCTGAAATGGCTGACCGGCAGGGAACAACTGACTCGACAGCGCCACCTCCCTCCCTGGAGGGCGCGAGCCATCCTCGGATGACCCGCGAGGGCTCTCCACACCCCGGCGCTCGGGCGGGGTTGGTGGATTGACCCTATGAGGGTGCCGAGGACAGATGGGTACCGTGTAATGAGGTAAACACTGTCTGCCCCCGGAGGCCTTCCTTAAATAATAACTGTTCTCAGATCAGTTTTACCCTTAGAAGGCTGCGCCTGAGATCGCCGACCATTAGCCGGCAACGCTCTGTTTTTGTTGCGCCACATGCGTGGAGCTCGTAACAAGAAAAATGCCTCTCTGTATGACCAGGTCTTTGCCATAGTGTTTTAATTCCCCTTTCCTTTTAAAACCCGTGGCATCGAATGACCATCTTTACCATATGGAAGATAGGCTGATAATATCTAGCTTCTCAAAGTCAGATAAACCCTTTAATTCCTCAGAATTTAAAGCCATAATCACCCATCAATGAACATGGTCCGAATGATAGACTGAAAGAACATATCTAACTCCTCAAAGTCAGATTATATTAATTTTAATTCCTCAGCATTAAATCAGCCATAATCACCAGACGATACTGTTTATATATTTATACATACGGAATCGTCATCTACACGCTGCCTCAGCAAACGCGAGACACGATCCGACTACAACATATTTGGCTTTCATCCCTCGAGATGAAAGACCACAGACGCGAGGATGAAATCCCCGAAAAACATACGCATTTTTTCTATACGCGTCAATGAACATAGCCAGCACCCTCAGGAACTGACTGCTCAAACAGTCTCACATGTACACCGATGCTTGTGTTACTATAGACTGAAGTCTGAGGCTGAGCAGAGCACGGGGAGAACGCGCTCGTCGAGCCTGCTTTACACAGACTCGCTCATGATGCTCCTCATTGGCAGGGGATTGAAATGGCGAGTCCTCGACCCCTGCCTCAACGCTGCAGACATCCACCTCCTCGGAGGAAGACAGCTGCAGCATCGCGGCTGCTCCCCGGTCGGGAGAAACCGCAGTGCGGGCTCCCAAACCCAGAGAAGTGGCACTGGATCTGACAGGTGAAGGCTGAGAAAGGGCTGGCCCGTCTCACACCCCTCCATCAGATCCATATGCGAACCCCGCATATTGAGCTGCCGCTGTGCCTCAGCAGCAGCGGAGCCCGTGCCGTGGGGAACGCGAGCCGGTACGCCCTCCTCAAAGAGCGCCCGGCGGGATCGCAGCACGCGGAGAGGCAGAGCCTCACAATGCTCGCAGCCGGCACCCTCGAGTGCCGACTGCACGTGCTGTTCATCCAAACAAACAACGCACATCGGGTGTGTATCCCCGCTCGTAAGGAAGTGTGAGCAGGGAGGAACACACCTTCTGAACGACTGTTCGTATGCCATAATCTCTCACTGTCAGTAATGTGTGTATTTTGTGAAAAAACAACAAAGTCTGAACTCAGACACAACACAGAGACAGTTTGGACAATGAAACATAGAGCGCTTGTTGAAGGCAACAGAAGCTGGGGGCGTGTGTTTGCCGGCAGGTTTTATAGTTTCCGGGTCGATGACGTCACCCGCCTATGACGTTCCGTCTCTCCATTGGACTGATTACATACGTGCTTCACGACGCAATCACGCAAATCCCATAGCGGTGACGCAGCTCGAGTTCCTTGAACGGGAACATAATTTTGGGCCACTCAGCAGTCCTTTTTGTCTTTAGCCCAGACGGCACAATTCTGACGCTGTCTGTTGTTCAAGAGTGGCTTGACACAAAGAATGCGACAGCTGAAACAAGAGGAGTACATTGTCAACAACATCTAGGTTACAGATAAAATGTACATTGGTTTGTGTAAATGTCTGTCAGTCAAGATGATAAACAGATTGATGCCGTTCCCAAGCAATGGCCCTGTCCCAAATGGCACACTTTATATGCACTTTCGGTCTTATGGAGCCTTAAGTCTGTTAAGTCCACTAGACCGCAGGGCGTCCCATTTGTCATTTTAGGTCTCAGAAGGGTGCTCACGAGCGCCCCCCTTTTTACGGTCGATATGCACAAGCTGTGGTTTATGGATCGGACTTCTCACAAGCAGTCAAAGCGGCATACGTCGTGAAACTGCAGGCTCAGAGGAAGACTGTGAGGGTTTAGGGTACCATTTGAGATAGGGCCAAAATTGCCACAGAACAAGACATGCTTTCTCTGCAGCCAATCAGTACCAGATCCACTCGTTCACAATAACCAGAATTCTGAACACCAGCACCTGCTCTCACTCTGCAGTTCCCCTTCATAAGCCACCATCTCCGCTCTCCTCCTTTTGTACAATTTTGCCTGTTATGGGGGGCAATCTGAGCTTGGGTAGAATATCCTCTCCGAGCCCCTCTATAGCAGACAGCAAGCCAAATTTGTTTACCACTTTCACTAAGATTATATGGGCACACAAACTTGTGAAAGGTTTATTGGAATTATATGTATAATCAACATTTGTAAATCAGTAGTTTTATATTTCTCCATAATTTATGCTGTTCGCAATACTTCATGGATTGTAGTTCTCTCCCTTAGTAAAGCCATTAAGTACATTTTCTAAATTTTTGTTTGATTTAATTTTTTTTTGTGCTTCAAATTAATATTTGAAGTGTTATTCCTCATAGCTGATTGGTGTGGTTCATGGCTTTTTACTTTTAATTTGATGATACCTAGGGCAATGTTTTTGAGAATGGACAACACATTTCTATCTGGATGCTTTAGATTGGTCTTGGGCCTTGTCTCACCTGCTTGCCCACTGATGGTAACATTGCTCAGCAACATTGCTCAAAAATGTACCCTAACCTTTATACATTAAATATATTTATAATTTATACTTTATATATTAAAAAATAAAAATAAAAATGAATGGAAAAATACTTAAGGAACAAGTGTTGCTGAAAAGGGGGCTGGGCACTGTTGCACTTTATTACCTTATGTCTCAGAGCACATATTATTACAATAGTAATAAACATAAACATTTTAAAGAGCTCTGACCTGGTCCTCTTGACTGCTGCAGATTAATTTCAGCATCGTTAGGCCCCGTCCACACGGAGACGCGTATAGCTGTATACATATACATTTTGTACGGTATCAGCTTTTCGTCCACACGGATCCGGCATTTTAGAAGCATCAATCCGATATTTTCTGAAACCGGATCGTGTGTACAGCGAATCCGTATATTTTCTGAAACGGTGATGTCATCACACTACGTCCAGCACGGTGAAAGAGTTAAGGGATACAACTACGGGCACTGGGCATGCACACATCAATATCGCGTCATTTAATTAACGTATCTGCATTATTGTAAGGGTATGTTTCTGGTTGGGGTAGGTGTAGGCATTAAAAAAACACATCTGTTAAGAAGCAAATGTATTTATTGTTATTTTATTGTAAGATTTTGCCTCACCTCCGACCACTGCTATACCCCTGCTAGCCAGAACTCTTCTTCTCCATTTTTAGTGTATTTCTGTGGCAGAATTACAGCGCCACACACTGGCCTGGCATGCAAACAACATCGTTTTTAGTCAGTTTCGGTAATCTCGTGTGGACGCAGATATTTCTTGAAACAAGGGGAAAAAAAGATCGGATTGGGAAAGCGCTGGCTTTGTGTGGACGGGGCCTTAGTTTTGCTATAGAAATGCATAAATCCAAGTCTAAGGGCGTGAACAGCTCAGATTAGAATTTCACAGAGGGTCCACTTCTAGACTTAATGGACCCTTTTCATATTTCCAGGGTTGTCAGAAACAGAAGTCATCATAGTTAGCTTAACTTCTAAAGTGGGGAATAGGAGAGGACAACAAATCTATTTTTTGTATTCCCATTTGCTCCAATATCAAAAGAGAAAATCCATGATAGTGTTTCTGTGACTTTCCAAATGAGGAAATAATATAGAGAGACTGATAACAGCATTCAGAAGAGAGAATGATGTCAAATTTGCTGTCAGTCCCTTTATTTGGAAACAAGGCCCTTGTTTTAGAAGCACCCATGCAGAAGTATTAATTTGTGTATACAATTATCTTCCATGGTAAAATAACACAAAATATAGTGTTATAAATATGGTTCAGTTCGGTTCGGTATATACACATGCATAGAATTTCTGTATGCGACTGTTACTATGTGAGTTAATTCGGTTGTACAATGCAGATTCACTCCTGTAAATTACTGAACTGTGTGTAAAGAACTGGATTGAACACCAAAAGGTGAATTGATAATTTTTTTTTAAGTACGTGGCCTTTAGGTTGTTTGTATTATCATAACATACATGAAACAACACATCTGAAACAACACATCTGAAAAAGCATGTACTGTTTAGTTACAAAGTAAAATTATTAACATTATAATTATGATATTTTCAATATTACTTAAGGTGTGGGACAAAGTATGAATATGTAGCCTAATATGTTTTTTTTACTGTGGCAGCTACAGAGCAATCTCCTCTAGAAAAAAAATTATGTTGTAAATTACATCAATTTAATCAAATACTGTCCAGTACACTACAATTAATCAACACAATCTCTAACATGAGCAAGGGGATTACAATATACATTATTAAAAATCAACATCATCACAATCAGTCATGTGAATGAGAATAATAATCTATTATGATAAAACCCTTAAATGATTTGGTGCAACTTTTTTCTGCACAAATACATCTGCTAATCGTTTCCTGATCTCTTTAGTCCTGGTGCAATAAACAGTGGGGTTTATTAAGGGAGGAATTAATGAGGAAATAATTAATATTGCATTTCTCTCTGTTAAAGTGAGCACAACTCCTATTCGAGTTAATAATGCAGAGACAATTTTTGGTGCAAAATAACTAAACAGGACAATGAGGTGACTCAAACAAGTGCTGATCATTTGCTTTCTGTTTGCATTATTGGAGAGTTTAGTCACACTATATGCCAGAACAGCATAAGTGCAAATAATAAATGGAAACTGTCCACAGAACCACCACAGATTTATCATTGCAGGCAAGAAAAAATATGGTTCAGGATTGACACAAGCAGCTCTTATCATGGACGGATAATCACAGAACACATATCTGATAACAGGCTGACAGTACGGGGCATTTTCTACCACCGAAGTCAAAACACCCATTATAGTGAAGGTAATGAGCAAAGACAGAAAAATTAGAAGAAATGTTCGTGAATTTGTTACGATGCTGTGATACCTTAAAGGAATCCTAATCGCAATAAGTCGGTCAATAGCCATTAATGTCAGAGCCATGCACTCTGTGAAATCACCAAGGTGATAGAAGAACATCCTTGACATACAAGAGTAGTATGACACAGTTTTAATCTCAGCCAGCAGCACTGAGATCATGGTTGTGCTGCAGGTAGAGGAGTACATTATGTCAACAACAGCTAGATTACAGATTAATATATACATTGGTTTGTGTAAATGTCTATCAGACAAGATAATACACAGATTGATGCCGTTCCCAAGCAATATGAGCATGTAGGTTATTAAGATGAGGACTCCGAGGAGCTTGTGGTTTTGCAGGTGATCAAATCCAGTGATTATAAAGCTGTCCACATTGTTCACTGTGTAATTTGCCATTTTCAGTTCACTGCTAAAGAAATGGACACAAGCACATTAAAAAAACACTACCTACAAGGAACAAGGCAAAATAAATTAAAGTCTTGATGTACTCATATATGAACAGGAAAAAAGCTCCTGTGAAGGAAAAGATGCAGACAGTGTCTGTAACAGCAATTTGATGAAAACTGTAAAAACTGAAGTATAGTTTCAAAAGAAATACAAAAAGAATTTCAGTCATGTTAATGAGTAAATATGAATTATATGTAAAACATTTTTTACATTTTTAAAAAAAAACTTGTTTTAACCTTAATTGATGAATATTAAAATGTCACGCAATAGATTCTGAGATGTTCTTCTCATTAAGTACACTCTGTTGTCCTGCCTTTTATAACAAATGCGTCATGGTTTCTTAGCAATTCTAAAGATTCAACATGGGAGTTTGTTAAAAACACAGCAGTTCAAGGCTTATAATACACAAGCCATAGTTGAACATAAATTGTCTCGGTTACGTATGTAACCCTCGTTCCCTAAAGAAGGGAACAGAGACATACATTGGAACTATATTGGAGTGGGACGTTAGGGCTCCAAGTTAAGAAGGTCCGTCACTGCTGTTCCCTTTCGTTCAGTCACTCGTTCAGAATGGGGGTTTCGCTTAGAATCCTATCAACTTTGAGATCTAAGAAAGCGCCCAATGGCAGTGCCAATGACATGGCAAGGAAGTCGCTGGCATGTTCGCATTATGTTTCTGCTTCGGAGCCAAGAGCACATACACTCTTCACTCCACAAGCCTTCTGAGACTGTCAGCTTCTTCGAGACGATCAGCTTTCCAGTTGGTGTTACGGTGCATTCCAGCGATCGCATACTTCCTGCCTACTGATCTGATGAGAAGGTATCCTGGGAGCCTGGCTTCAGCTTCCAGGACTGTCCCACTGGGTCACGAAGACTATCAGGCTCGGCTACGTGATTCAGTTCGCGCAGGCTCCTCCACGATTCCACTATACCATGGTGGGGCCCAATGCCCATCATGCGTGCGGAGGTTGCCACCCTACTGGCGAAGGGTGCGATTAAGCTTGTCCCTCCAGCCGAGATGGAGTCGGGGTTTTTCAGCAATTGCCTCGAGTTGCTGGCAGTACGGTTCACGCTGCGCCGCTTCCGAGCGTTGCTGAAGGGTCAACATGTACTAGTCAGGATGGACAACACTGCCACAGTAGCGTATACCAACCACCGGGGGGGTGGGGGGGGGTCTACACTCCCGCCGTATGTCTCAACTCGCCCGCCATCTCGTTTTATGGAGTCAGAAGCATCTGAGGTCCTTTTGTGCTGTCCATATCCCAGGCAAACTGAACCGTGCAGCCGACGAGCTGTCACGGGTTCGGGCCCTCCCTGGTCCACCTGATTTGGGATCAGTTCGGCGACGCACAGGTAGATCGGTTTTTCAGCAATTGCCTCGAGTTGCTGGCAGTACGGTTCACGCTGCGCCGCTTCCGAGCGTTGCTGAAGGGTCAACATGTACTAGTCAGGATGGACAACACTGCCACAGTAGCATATACCAACCACCGGGGGGGGGGGGGGGGTCTACACTCCCGCCGTATGTCTCAACTCGCCCGCCATCTCGTTTTATGGAGTCAGAAGCATCTGAGGTCCTTTTGTGCTGTCCATATCCCGGGAAAACTGAACCGTGCAGCCGACGAGCTGTCACGGGTTCGGGCCCTCCCTGGTCCACCTGATTTGGGATCAGTTCGGCGACGCACAGGTAGATCTGTTTTGCTCCCACGACTTGTCAGTGCCACCGTGTGCATGATTCCCCCTCCGGGCAACGTCCACATGTGTATTTCCACCGTAAGCCTCCCTGAGCTTGTGTCTTTCCCTTGGCAAGGTGGCAGCCTTGCCAGTCCTGGGGTTAAAAATCCACCTTTGGCTGGTACCCCAGAGTTCTTCCATATGCAGCCCTTGTGGGTCATATGTGTATTCTTAAGTCCTCCCTACGGGTAGGCATCTTTGGTGCATACTTCCAACTGGAATATGCTTCCCAGTGTACCTTGGTATTCCTGTGTTAGATGGGAGTCCTTCATCCGTACTAGTCTTACAACAGGGACCTCATGTCTATGCAGGGCACAGGAAGACAGCCGAATGGCGTGATTTTATTGGGACCCCCATTTGTCAGTCACTAACATTACCGTGTGAATGAACGAAAGGGAATGTCTAGGTTACGTGTGTAACCCTCATTCCCTGAGGAGGGAATGGAGACGTAACGTCCTTCTGCCACTTCCGCTGTACCGCTAAAACGGCCGGGAGTTCAGTCTTTGCTCCTCAGCAGGTAACATAATGCGAACATGCCAGCGACTTCCTGTTTATACCCACGCGGTGGGGCGGAGTCCGCAATGCAAATTCCGCATGCCCATGGCATTGGCACTGCTATTTGGCCGCTTTCTTAGATCTTGAAGTTGATAGGCTTCTAAGCGAAACCCCCATTAGTCAGTCACTGATGTTACGTCTCTGTTCCCACCTCAGGGAATGAGGGTTACATACGTAAGCGAGACTTTCCTGTTAGACCCACTCAAAGTGACTATTGAATAATGCTGGAAAGGCGCGCCATCTCGGAAGATGATTCGCTGCGGAGCCACATCCTCCAATGGAAGACGAGGTGGCAGAATACACATAAGGACTAACCTAGAAGAGTCGTACAACTCTGGGGTGGTTCCAACCTGGTTCTAGGGGGGGAAGAACACCTCTAGATACAACAGAGGGGGCTCTGTCAAGAGAAAGACACGGGGCTAGCTGAGTAGGGTAGCTTGGTACCATGAAAAAATACACATATGGGTTTGCTGTGCTTATGAACCACTACATTTAGATGCCCAGCCTGCGTACACGTTCCACAAGCATACAGGTACAGGCCTAGCGTCAGACAGCCGCAAAATCTGAAACCGAGGGGTTGCAGAGGAGCTCGACAGGGTTAGCCATTTCTGGGGAACACAACTGGAGACAATAGATGCATGTTTCCTGCCCTGTGGGCAGGAATGGCGTTGCAGGTGACACTAGAACAGGCACTTTGCACTACTGGCCACTGGGTGCAAGTATACGGGAAGATACCAGCTTTACGCTGAGGTTATACAATCTAGTGAATATGTTAGGTGTCGCCCAGCCCGCAGCTCTAGGTATGATTCTCTGACCGAAAGTGCGTGCAGGTCCTCTAGCCTCTTGATGGAGGCAAAGGCAACCAAGAGTACTGTCTTTTTTAGACATGATCTTTAACTCAATGAAAAGAGAGCAAAACACTAACTGAACACCTTCGGGGGTCTTCACGGTGAGAAGAATAAATAAACAGGTTTGACTTCAACGCATAGAGGCGTCTCATAGATGGAGCTCTAGCGGAAGTGATAGTGTCTCCCACTGCTTGTGGTAGCCCACCTAGAACCTCCATATCCCATCCAGGGACCAGACATGGAGTCTCCAGATGTCTGGACGCGGGTGCCATAGAGTGCCCCGTCCCTGAGAAAGTAGGTCCTTCCTCAGAGGAATGGGCCAGGGAGGGGCTGTCATGAGGAGAGTTAGTTTAGAGAACCAGTTTCGGTTGGGCCATCCTTCCTGACTTTGAACAGTGTCTGTACGAGAAGGCTCACTGGGAAAAATGCATATTTGCTTAGGTCCCGCAGCCAACTGTGTGCCAGTGCATCTGTACTGAGGGTGCCCTCGGTCAGGAAGGAGTACAACTGGCAATGGTTTGACTCTGGAGGGGCAAACAGGTCTACCTGTGTGGCTCCAAAGAGGTCCCATAACAACTGGACTGTCTGGGGAATGAGTCGCCACTCTCCAGGATGTGTCAGCTGCCGTGAGAGCTCTTCGGCTGTCCGGTTGAGCACACCTGGGATTTGAATGGCGCGAAGCGACCTCAGATGCTTCTGACTCCAAAGGAGGAGATGGCGGGCAAGTCAGAGCATGCAATGGGAGCGTAGACTCTGTTGATTGATGTATGCAATAGCCAGGTGCTGTCCATGAGGACCAGTATGTGCCGGCCCTGTATTGGCTTTTTGATGTGGCCCAGAGCAAGACGTACTGCCAGTAACTCTAGGCAATTGATATGCCAATGCAGTTGGGGCCCCGTCCACTGACCCAAATCTGCATGTTTGTTGTACGTGGCCCCCCAGCCAGTGGACGTGGCATCCGTGAAGACCACAGCATGCCTGGACACATGTTCTAATGGCACTCCCGTCCATAGAAATGAAGTGTCCAACCATGAGTTGAAGGTTTGGCGACAGTACGGGGTAACTGGGACCATGTACCTGCCGCTCTGCCATTCATACATTCACAACACGAGTTCAGTCTGGCGCGTTTCAGTTCAAGCCTTTGCAACCTTAACTTTCATAGAAATTAATTAGAGAAGTTAAAAGACTTACATTGCTCACCATAGCTCCGTTTAAATAAGTACCTGTCGCTGCCAGCTGAGCTCTGAGTGTCATCCCCCATGTGTGGGTTCAAAACATGCAGAAATGGCTCCCTCTGCTGGCTGTAGTCTTTAGCCTTTCGACAAACATTCCTTCTATGATGCAAATATCGTCAATTTGCATCATAGGGGTAATTTTTCCAGAAATAAAATGTATTAATCTCTTGTCTCAGGGGGATATGAGGGGGGAAAACACAATCATTTGAATATACTTCAGGGTTTCTACTGATACAAAGCCATAAGCTTTAAATAAATAAAATTTATTATTATTATTATAAGCTAATCACTGAAGTAACCCTTTAAGGACACGCAGGTCCAAGATTGGTCTCAACCCACCCCCTTTCTTGGGCACAATGAAGTAGGGGCTGTAGAAGCCCGACTTCATATCAGCTGGAGGAACTGGCTCAATCGCGTCCTTCGCCAGCAGGACTATGATCTCTTACCACAAGACATGGGCATCGCTTCTCTACACGGAGGTGAAGAGGATGCCCTTACATGGCGAGTGAACTGAATCATGTAGCTGAGTCTGATGGTATGGATGAGCCAGTGAGACGGCATGGGGAGACCTAGCCAGGCCTCCAGGGACCAAACAAACAGGACCACACAGACGTGCCCGGGGTGGGGCAAATCGGAGTGCTCTGGCCCGACTCGGGTGGCCCGAGGGCGGGCCAGAGTGTTGCCTGAGCACTCCTGGTTTGGACAGAGTGTGGGTGAGAAGGCCTGGTGGTGTCCTCAGTGCCCACTCTGCTGCCCCCTGCTGCCCCCTGCCAAAAAGAGGGATGGAAAGGAGTTGCAAGGCCCGGGGGCATCGTGCACTGGTGACCTGACCCTCTTGGGGCCAAGGGAGGGAGGGAACTACTCTTCTATTGAGAATATGGGTACTGCTGGACTCTGGAGGAACCAAACTTTGTCGGGCTCATGCATATCTGCCAGGTTTGGCCCTATGTGATGTTTCTGGACCACTAGTGTGGACATCACCTGACCCAGGGAGTGTGCGGTGTTGGACCTCGCTATCTGGGCAAGTCACAGCACCGCAGTTCCTGCATAACCTCTGGGTTGGGACTACCCTCGTGCATGCAGGACAGAGGTAAGTGAGAGAGGGAAAACAATGTTAACAGGTTAGAGCTTGCACACTGCCTAGAGCTACCGAAAATGTGTGCATTCTAGAAATAGAACCAATGCCTATTTTTCTCTTTAAAGATGACATTCTATCTATCTTTCTGGATGCGGTTATTTACTGTCCTCACTGATGGCCAAAAGCACTTCCACATGTCTGGGCATATGCATGTTGATACAGCATTCACGGGTGGTTCATGTTTTCTAATGAGAATATGACCACGTCAGCATGCCGATCGCGAATCTTCTTTCTCCGGGAAGCTTGAGCCCCCTTTGTTGTTTGTCAGTCGCTGCTTATGTATAAAAGCACAGCCGCGTGTCTGCTCGACAGGGACCCTCCCCCTCTAGCGCACGGCAAGCGGTGCAGCTTCTGAATGGAACTGCTGGTCATTCTTATGGAGGAACCAAGCATTTCCTTCCAGAGCTCCAGCTGAGGATCAGTTGTCAATTGCTGCATCGAAGAGAGGGATGTTGTGCTCTGGGAATAAGAATGATGCTGAGCCCACTGTAATGTTGTGTGCTTTGTTAAATCAGATTTAGAGTTAACAGCCATGCTATCCAAGCCTGGCTCTGCCCTCTTAGGTACTTCAGCTCAATTTTAATTTTCCTTCAGTACTACGTCTGGGACTGTGGTGTATGCTTAGTTTTCCTCCTAACAAATTTGTACCGGTCCAATCAATGATAAGAGGGAGTGGGAACGGAATGATACCGTTGATGTCATGTGCTAGTTTGAGTTGTAGTTTAGCAATGGAGGTGGGGAAAGAAACAAACGAAACTATTCATTCCTCTGGGGTACTGCTGCCGAATATCCAGAAGTTAAACCCGGAGCAATAACTATCTTTGCTGAGGTTTGTTGGTGGCCCTCCTCCCCAACAGGGTGAATTCAGGAAAAGTTTAATTTTCCAGCTCACTCTGTTAGTGGGGAAGGAGTTGGTTGAAGCACTATTCGGACGGTAATAGTTTCTCGTGGGGTCGGAAGATATTGCCATCCTGTAAGTTACAGAGGCTGGGCTGGTATATATTTCATCACAGCATAGACACATTAAAATACAAGCACGTAAACATTTATTTTGGTCTGTTATTTATAGCAGTAGTTATTATCATACTAAGCATATGACATTTTATTTACAGCATATAATCATGTTATGGATCATGTGAGCGGTGTGTTCCCCATCACAAAACTCTCCCCTCCACCGTGGCGTGAATAAATCACAATCCGAATGAAATTTTTATCCTATGGTTTTATTACAGAGGTGGCCTGCACATTTATTTTGACGGATTTCCATGTTTGAAACAGGCGACGGGCGCATTACATATGTCACGACCAAACGTTACCGATTGGCTATGGCAGATCCAATAGTTTTAAACTTCAACAGAGTACCCACCTTTGGGGAAGTAAACGCTTGTCAATGGAAACTGGCCAGACTCTATGTACAAATTAAATGTATGAGAGTCTAGTAAGACCAGGCTAATGCTTTATATAATGCCAGGCTAATGATATATAAATATGCACTCACTTAGAAGGTTTTAAGGAAAACCTGTTCAATTTCTCATTAAGGGAATTATCTAATCACCCAATCACATGTGTCACGGATCTGCTGGGCTCCTCCTCTTTGCTCTTTCCTGTTGATTACGTCTCCCCTACAGGTAATGGAGCACAGGTGTGGTGTGTTGTGCTAGTGATTGCCTCAAGGATCGCGAGTGATTGATTCCAGTATCTTGGGCTTTAAAGATCTCTCCAGAGCTGGTTGAAGGGCCGCCGCTTCTTCTTCTCTCCCGCACCATTTTGACATTTTTGTTTCCTTTTGCATGACACTTCAAATCACTTATTGCATACATGTTTTATTTCTCAACCTAACATATACACTGACTTTATTTAACTTGCGTTGTTCATTATTTATCTTTAATAAATATATATTTCTTTAAACGAACACTCCGCGTGGTCTTCCCTTTCTGTTTACATAGCCTGGAATAGGCAGAATGTAACAGATTGGGGGCTCGTCAGAGATCTAAACGACATTGGTAAATATTTTTTTTTCCTTTTTCTTTTAATGCTTATAACAAGGTTTTGAGTAGCCTTGTTGTTTAAAGTGTTAAATGCAGATTTGTTTTGTTTACTTGCGTTTGATTTGGAAAGCGCTGTATACGGATCTTGTAAAAGAACCGATACAGTTCATTGAACTAAATACGTTGTTTTGAATCGTTGGGAAGACGCATGGGGAGTAATTCAGATTTGTTTTTGTTTTCGTTGTTGGTGCGTGAGAGAAGGAGAATATTGTGTTAATTAGTGCCTGGGCTGTTTTTGAAGTGAGCCAGGTTGAAGAATTGGCGGTGGGCTATTGTTTGGCAGGTGTGGATCTGCACTGCGCATTTAAAGGATTGAGTGGAAGTTGCGAGTGCCCATTAAGTATTAACAGCTTGTTTGTTATTTTGATTTATTGTTTTAGTTTTTTGTTTTTGTGCTATCCTGGGCAGAGGGCACAGTCGTGGAAGCCTGCTTTAACAACATTTTGTCGGGGGAGTTTAGGCGCCGCTGATATAGTGTAATAAAAATCTCTGTCCTTGGGGTATGCATGAAGAGGATCGTTGTTTTTGTTGTTGTTTTTTTTCTTTTAGGGCACTTCCTTTTGTCTCATCTTGATGCGCAGTGTTGTGGCCACACTTGCATTGTAAAAGGTGAGCTTGTTTTTTTTTCCTTTGGTAGTCTATAAAGATTGTATGCTGTAGAGTTCATTTCATTTGTATGGCTAGTTTAGAGGATTTTTTCGTAGCTCCATCAGTGGAGGTTTTGAATTGTTTGACAAAGGATCAGCTACGTCAAGTTTGTGAACATTATAATTTTGATTTGGGTTTACCTAGAACAGCGAAATTGGCCCAGATAAAAGTGTCAGTTCAGGCGGAATTGGTTGTTAGGAATATTCTTTCATCACCTGCATCTCTAATTATGGAGGAATTAGCGCTAGGAGAAGCAACGTCGACACCTCTTTCGGCAGAGTTTTCCAAAATGTCACTTACGTTTGAGCAACAGAAAGTGTTAATAGAAATGCAACAGAAAGAGAGAGAAGCTCAACGTAAAGCAGAGCAGAGTGAAAGGGAAGCCGAGCGTCAATTAGAAATGGAAAGAATAAGAAGTGAACGTGAAGTGGCTTTAGCACGTCTGAGACTGGTCGCTGAAGGTAGGCTTTTATCTGATGGGGATGAGGATATGGCTCCTAGGGGGTCGGTGCGTCCCCCTGATATATCCCACATGGTTAGGTTGCTTCCAAAGTTCAATGAGAAGGATCCAGATATTTTCTTTTCTTTATTTGAGAGTGTGGCTGATGACCGTGGCTGGTCTGACTCTGAGAGAACGTTGTTACTCCAAAGTGTTTTTGTCGGTAGAGCGCAAGAAGCATTTATTGCGTTGCCTGTGCCAGACAGGAAAAATTATGTAAAAGTAAAAGAGGCAGTGCTTAAAATTTATGAATTAGTTCCTGAAGCTTATCGTTTGCGGTTTCGTAGCTGGAGAAAGGGAGACAAACAGACGTATACAGAGGTAGCAAGAGAGCTGAATAGTCACTTCAATCGTTGGTGCTCTGCAGTGGGGGTCGCTACTTTTGGAGAATTGTCTAATTTGATTGTTTTAGAACAGTTTAGGAACATCCTTCCGGAGCGAATTGCTATACATATATCTGAGCATAAGATGAAAACAGCAGCAGAAGCTGCAGTTGTGGCTGATGATTTCACTTTGACACATAAGTATAGTTTAAAGGAAACCGGTGCTATTAATGTTTCTCAGGAACATTTTGGACGTTTCCATAAAGTTTTGAGGCCTTCTTTGTCAGGTTCATATTTGCCACCTGCTCAGAGTAGAATAGATTCACATGTTAATCGGTCACACAAGGGTACTGTGCGTTTTCACAGAGAGTCTAGGTTTTCTGCTTTTACACCTGCTAGTCAGGCTAAGAAGGATGCGGATGTGTGCCGCTACTGCTTGGACAAGGGGCACTGGAAGAAAGACTGTCCTGTTTTAAAGGGGAAAAATCTGAGAAATGGTACTGATGTTGTTAGGGGGGTCACGCTTGCTGTATCACAGTCCGTTATACCTTCTAACATTTTAAGGGCTGAGAATGAGGCTAAACCTGAAGAGTTTCTGGCTTCATATTCCCTATCAGGCCTGAGATCTGCTGGGGCTAGTGAGAGTAATGTTAGGGCTGATTCAGTTGAAACAGGTGGAAGTGTTTTTTTTCCTTTTGTTACAGATGGTTTAGTTTCACTGGTGGGTAGTTCCAGCCAGGTGCCAGTTAAGATACTTAGGGACACAGGGGCGTCCGAGTCGTTTATATTGGAGTCCGTTTTGCCTTTTTCTACTGACTCGAGCACTGGGAACAATGTTTTAGTCCGAGGAATTGGGTTACAGGTTGTCTCTGTTCCACTGCATAGGATTAATCTGCAGTCCGATTTGGTACAGGGGGAAGTAGCAATAACAGTCCGTCCCTCTTTACCTGTAGAGGGCATACATCTCCTGTTGGGTAATAATCTGGCTGGAGAGCGTGTTTGGGGTGATGTACCGCCCCCTGTAATTGTTAGGAATATTCCCTCCATTCCAGCTGACAGTGGTGTTAGTGATCAGAATTTGTCTGTCTTTACCGCTTGTGCAGTGACACGGGCTATGAGCCGTGCCACTAATGACGTTTCACAGACTAGGGAGTTAAAATCTGTTGTTTTGCCTAATTTACCTTCTTCTCTCTCTCATAGTGATTTTGTGGCAGCTCAGAAGGAGGATGCGACATTAAAAGATCTGTTTGTTGGGGTGTTGCCACCTGAGGAGTTGCACAGTGCAGCAAGGGGTTATTTTGTTCAGGAGGGCTTGTTGATCCGGAAGTGGTCTTCTCACACTGACGAAGGAGTTGAGGACCCAGTGTTTCAAGTGGTAGTGCCAGCTAAGTTTAGAGAACTGGTCCTTCAGACAGCTCATGGGGATGTAGCGGGGCACTTGGGGGTTAAAAAGACCTATGACCGGCTTATGAAGTACTTCTACTGGCCTTGCCTAAAGAAGGAGGTGGCATGCTTCATTAAGACGTGTCATGTTTGCCAGTTAACAGGAAAGCCTAATCAGGTGTTAAAGCCCGCTCCACTTTACCCAATACCAGCTATAGGAAAACCATTTGAACATTTGTTAATTGATTGTGTAGGACCGTTGCCTCCATCTAAGTCAGGGTGTGTTTACCTGCTGACGGTGATGTGTCAGTCTACCCGATACCCTGCTGCCTATGCTTTGCGTACAACATCTACTAGAGCTGTAGTGAAAGCACTTTCACAATTTATTTCCATCTTTGGTATCCCTCACACTATACAGAGTGATCAAGGATCTAACTTTACATCACGTATGTTTAAAGAGGTGCTTGAGCAGTTACGTGTGAAACATCAGCGTAGTAGCGCTTACCACGCCCAGAGCCAAGGTGCTCTGGAGCGTTTTCATCAGACATTGAAGTCGCTGCTCAGGGGTTATTGTGTTGAGCTTAACAGAGACTGGGAGGAAGGGCTCCCATGGCTAATGTTGGCGGCACGAGAGGTAACTCAGGAGAGCACGGGATTCTCACCAAATGATTTGGTCTTTGGTCATAGAGTTCGTGGGCCTCTAGCAGTTTTGCAGGGGGAACTAAAGTGTCCTGAGTCTCCTGTTAATTTGTTGGACTATGTTAATGGTTTTCGTCGTAGGTTGTTTTTAGCCTGTAAGATGGCGACTGACAACCTGACGAAAGCCCAACAGAAAATGAAGAGTTGGTACGACCGTCGGGCTGAGCCAAGGGTGTTCAGTCCTGGTGATCAGGTTTTGGCATTATTGCCGATAGCCAATTCCCCTTTCTTGGCAAAATACACAGGTCCATATAGGGTTCTTCGGCAGGTGTCAGACCTGAATTATTTACTTTCTACACCAAATCGTAGGCGTTGTACACAGCTCTGTCACATTAATCTTTTGAAGTCCTATTACAGCAGGTCTTCGGCCTCTGGGGCAGCAGAGTCTGGGAACCTGGTTATGCCTGTTTCTTTAGCCGTGGCTGTTGAGACTCCTGGGGCCTCTCCCTACATGGTGGCAGCAAGTAGTGGTGAGGAAGTAGGTCCTGATAGCAGTGTTTTGCAACCTCGTTTGAGGAATTCTGAGAAGTTGGAGGACTTGAATATTTTGTTTAGGCATTTGTCAGATGAACGGGCATCAGAAATGATGTCTTTGTTGTCTGCTTTTCCCTCCTTGTTTTCAGACACACCTTCATGCACTCATTTAATTGAGCATGATATTGATGTCGGTGATGCAGAACCAATAAGACAGCGGTTCTACCGGGTGTCACTGGACAAACAGCGACATCTAGAGGCAGAGGTGAAGTACCTGTTGGATAATAGGTTAGCAAAGCCTTCTTATTCCAGTTGGGCTTCACCTTGTATATTGGTCAGTAAACCTGATGGGACATATAGATTCTGTACCGATTACCGTAAACTAAATAACATCACAAAATCAGATTGTTTTCCACTTCCAAGGGTTGAAGATTGTGTTGATCAGGTAGGATCTGCAAAGTTTGTGAGTAAATTTGATTTGCTCAAAGGTTATTACCAAGTCCCTTTGTCAGCTCGGGCTCAGGAGGTTTCAGCCTTCATAACACCCTCTGGATTATATTCCTACTCTGTTATGAGTTTTGGGTTACGAAATGCACCAGCCACATTTCAACGACTTATGAATCGTGTTGTTTCTGGTTTGCAGGGGTGCGCGGTGTACCTCGATGATGTGGTTGTGTACAGCGACAATTGGTCTGAACATGTGGACTGCATTCGGGCTCTCTTTACTAGGCTTGTGGACGCTCGCCTCACTGTAAATCTAGCTAAGTGTGAGTTTGCCCAGGCCACTGTCGTATACTTGGGGAAGATCATAGGGCAGGGACAAGTGAAGCCGGTCCATGCTAAGGTCATGGCTATTGATAATTTCCCTGTTCCCACCACCAAACCTGAGTTGCGGCGCTTTTTGGGGATGGTAGGATATTATCGTAGTTTTTGTTCCAACTTTTCTACGGTAGTAGCCCCTTTGACTAATCTGTTAAAAGCTAAAGTGAAGTTTGAATGGACTGTGACCTCTCAGGCTGCGTTTGATAATGTTAAGTTGCTGTTGACCTCGGCCCCAGTTTTGATGGCACCCCGTTTAGATCAGCCTTTCCAGATGTGTTTCTTCTCTAGAAAGTTTAATTGTCATCAGTTGAATTATTCCACTATTGAGAAGGAAACATTGGCATTAGTGTGGGGTCTGCAACAGTTTGACGTGTATTTAGCTGGGGGCGCTGTTCCTATTACCATTTATTCGGATCACAATCCACTTACATTCCTTCATTCATTAAAGAGTCCTAGTCAGCGCCTTATGCGTTGGGCTTTATTTTTACAGCCATACAATTTACAGATACGGCACATTCGGGGCGTGGACAATGTCATGGCTGACGCTTTGTCCCGTGCCCCAGGTGGGCTGGAGTGAGTGTTTTTGTCTGGTCTCTGTCTCTTTCTCTTCCTGTTTCTCCACTCTCTTCTTCTGCCTGGTCTCCTTAAATGTAGCTTTCCAAGTACCGGGACTTGCTGGAGTTTTGGTATGGGGGGGGGGGGGGGGGGGTGACTGAAGCTGCTGGAGGGAAAGGGGATCGGGGCCTGTGGACAAGTGTCCTTCTGTCCAGTTCATGTATATGGGCTGTCAACACTCCTGGACCAAAGTTAAGTGCTCACTTTATGGAAGTTGTTTTAAAAATTAGAAATAATAAATTGCTTATTTTGTTGTGTGTAGGGGGGGGTTTTGAAGACAGTTACAGAGGCTTTGTAAGAGCCTCTGTTTTAAGGGAGGGGGTGTCACGGATCTGCTGGGCTCCTCCTCTTTGCTCTTTCCTGTTGATTACGTCTCCCCTACAGGTAATGGAGCACAGGTGTGGTGTGTTGTGCTGGTGATTGCCTCAAGGATCGCGTGTGATTGATTCCAGTATCTTGGGCTTTAAAGATCTCTCCAGAGCTGGTTGAAGGGCCGCCGCTTCTTCTTCTCTCCCGCACCATTTTGACATTTTTGTTTCCTTTTGCATGACACTTCAAATCACTTATTGCATACATGTTTTATTTCTCAACCTAACATATACACTGACTTTATTTAACTTGCGTTGTTCATTATTTATCTTTAATAAATATATATTTCTTTAAACGAACACTCCGCGTGGTCTTCCCTTTCTGTTTACATAGCCTGGAATAGGCAGAATGTAACACATGGCAGTTGCTTCAATGCATTTAGGGGTGTGATCCTGGTCAAGACAATCTTCTGAACTCCAAACTGAATGTCAGAATGGGAAAGGTGATTTAAGCAATTTTGAGCGTGGCATGGGTGTTGGTGCCAGACGGGCCGGTCTTAGTATTTCACAATCTGCTAAATTACTGGGATTTTTATGCATAACTATTTCTAGGGTTTACAAAGAATGATGTGAAAAGGGAAAAACATCCAGTATGTGGCAGTCCTGTGGACGAAAATACCTTGTTGATGCTAGAGGTCAGAGGAGAATGGGCCGACTGATTCAAGCTGATAGAAGAGCAACTTTGACTGAAATAACCACTCGTTACAACCGAGGTATGCAGCAAAGTATTTGTGAAGCCACAACACATTTGCGAAGCCGCAACTCGATTTATGTTGAGACATTCAGATGGTAGAGTCAGAATTTGGCATAAACAGAGTGAGAACATGGATCCATCATGCCTTGTTACCACTGTGCAGGCTGCTGCTGGTGGTGTAATGGTGTGGGGATGTTTTCTTGGCACACTTTAGGCCTCTTAGTGCCAATAGGGCATTGTTTAAATGCCACGGCCTACCTGAGCAACGGGAGCTTCGTGCCCTTAATGTGCATCCCACAAATCTCCATCAATTGCAAGATGCTATTCTATCAATATGGGCCAAAATTTCAAAAGAATGCTTTCAGCACCTTGTTGAATCAATGCCACGTAGAATTAAGGCAGTTTTGAAGGCGAAGGAGGATCAAACACAGTATTAGTATGGTGTTCCTAATAATCCTTTAGGTGAGTGTGTATATATATATATTAGGGGTTGAACGACTTCACATTTTTTGAAGTCAACAGTTATGAGATCAAAGTTGAGTCGACGTCGACTAGTCACTGACGTCATTAATAAAAACTCAAGAGATGGAACTGCTTTTCAACATGCCACAATTTGCACTTTATTAGTAGAAAATTATACAGATGCTGACAGACATCGTATAATATGTTGCAACTTAACGGAACAACAGGGCAACAATAACTCCCGTTTTAATGCAAAAAAATAGACGAATCGACTATAGTCGGTTCAATCCCTAATATGCATATATATATATATATATATATATATATATATATATATATATATATCAAGCATTATGGCCAATCAGAGACATTCAGATAAGTCAAAACAAAGGCCATTTCTCAATGCTTCTCAGTATCCCTCCTGTTTCTTTGCTCCTCCATCCTCCATTCTATGACCCCAAAATCGACTAAGCTCAGCCATCTTGCGGGGGGATGTCAAGGAGGTGAAAGATACATATATTCTGCCTTCAAAACTCGATCAGATGAAGGTATCTCAGGAGATAGGAAGTGAAGCTAACATCAGATTCAGATGTTCCTTGATGCCTTCCTACCTTGTAATGTGTCCTCCGAAGGCAGAATTTTCCAGGTTTCTGACGCATTCTCTGACTGAATTCTGACTGAAACTCATAAATTCTCCTGTCACCATAAACAATAAAGTGCAGCTTGTTAGCTTCTGTGATTTTAATGGGAGTGTTTGTAAGAGCGATTAAACTCATGCTAAACCAAAGTTATGGACAGCTTCACAATCAGTCACATTCTGTGCTATCTTTCTGTACAGTTTACTTCATTTTAGGGTAATTGTATTGTGAAATGTATTGCAGCAACTTGAGCTGTTTCAAACGGGATACTTTGGTAATTTTTAAAGTCTTTATTAAAACCAGAAAATATGTACTTACACAAATAAATATTTTACTGTAAGCTGTTGTTTGTTCAACCCCTTCTGTATTTGATATGTATTTACAATTAATTATATTAAAATTTATTTTGAATTCACTTGTTGAATGTGCATGTTATTCAATAGGAAATGGCCTTTAATGGTTCTTGAAGGAACATATTCGCCACAGTTAAGGTACACACAGGCTTGTCCCTGGGGTGGTACCTTAATGGACAAGATTTGTACCTTTGATGAAAGGACAATATTGTACCAACACGTTTTACAAAACTAAAGGTACATTTTGGTTCACCATGGTACAAATCATGTCCTTTAAGGTTTAAACTGGAATGATACAAATTGGTTCCTTTATATTAATGTACAATTCTGTTTCTTTAAAAGGTACTGCACCAAGGACAAGGGTTTGTACCTTCTATGGTACAACATTTTACCTTTTTCTGAGAGTGTATGTACTGTATAGTTACAAAGAAAAGTTATTATTATAATTATGAATCATACTTATAATATAGATTTTTAAATATTATTTAAGGTGTGAGACAAAGTTCAAATATTTAACAAAGGTTACATATGATCATTTTTCTTTGTGGCAGCTACAGAGCAATTTCATATAGAAAGACTTTCTGTTGTACATTACATCATACAGTTCATCAAATACTGTCAATTACACTACAATGTATCAACACATAATCTCTAACTTTAGCAAGAGCATCACAAAAGACATTATTAAAAAGCAACATAATCACAATCAGCCATTAGAATGAAAATAATAACCTATTATGATAAAACCTTTAAATTATTTGGTGCAACTTTTTTGTGCACAAATACATCTGCTAATCGTTTCCTGATTTCTTTAGTCCTGGTGCAATAAACAGTGGGGTTTATTAAGGGAGGAATTAATGAGGAAATAATTAATATTGCATTTCTCTCTGTTAAAGTAAGCACAACTCCTATTCGAGTTAGTAATCCAGAGACCATTTTCGGTGCATAATAACTAAACAGGACAATGAGGTGACTCAAACAAGTGCTGATCATTTGCTTTCTGCTTGCATTATTGGAGAGTTTAGTCACACTATATGCCAGAACAGCATAAGTACACATAATAAATGGAAACTGTCCACAGAACCACCACAGATTTATCATTGCAGGCAAGAAAAAATATGGTTCAGGATTAACACAAGCAGCTCTTATCATGGACGGATAATCACAGAACACATATCTGATAACAGGCTGACAGTATGGGACATTGTCTACTACAGAAGTCAAAACACCCATTAGAGTGATAGTAATGAGCCAAGTCAGAAAAATGAACAGAAATGTATGTGTATTTGTTACAATACTGTGGTATCTTAAAGGAAGCCTAATCGCAATAAGCCGGTCAATTGCCATTAATGTCAGAGCCATGCACTCTGTAAAGTCACCAAGATGATAGAAGAACATTCTTGAGATACAAGAGTAGTAAGACACAGTTTTAATCTCAGCCAGCAGCACTGAGATCATGGTTGTGCTGCAGGTAGAGGAGTACATTATGTCAACAACAGCTAGATTACAGATTAATATGTACATTGGTTTGTGTAAATGTCTGTCAGTCAAGATGATACACAGATTGATGCCATTCCCAAGCAATATGAGCATGTAGGTTATTAAGATGAGGAATCCGAGGAGCTTTTGGTTTTGCAGGTGATCAAATCCAGTGATTATAAAGCTGTCCACATTGTTCACTGTGTAATTTGCCATTTTCAGACCACTGCTAAACAAATAGACACAAGCACATTAAAAAACACTATCTACAAGGGACAAGACAAAATCAATTAAAGTCTTGATGTTCTTAAATATGCACAGGAAAACAGCTCCTGTGAAGGAAAAGATGCAGACAGTGTCTGTAACAGCAATGTGATGAAAACTGTAAAAGCTGAAGTATAGTTTCAAAAGAAATACAAAAAGAGTTTCAGTCATGTTAAAGAGTAAATATGAATAATATGTAAAACATTTTCTACTCTAATCTGTGAATATAAAAATGGTTTGGCATTCTCATATGTTCTTCTTATGAAGTACAGATAGTCCTGCCTTTTATATTTTTATGGTGTGACAGATACGTCATGGTTTCTTAGCAGCCATGATCAAAACACAGTAGTTCATAACAGTTCATAGCTGATAATTAGGGCTGCACAATTAATAGAAATCGAACCGCAATCACATTGGGCTTATGTGCAAAGTGCGATTATGAAAGTGCAAAGGCTGCAATTTTATTTGGGGGGTGGGGGGTGGGGGGTATAGGAGAATTATCATAAGGACTAAATCCTAAATAAACCATGGAGATCATTTAGATTTTGATATATATATATGATACATATAGATACATATATGACCCTGAAGGCTGAAATATATGATCTAGAGCAGGGGTCTCCAACCTTTTTTAATTTGAGAGCTACTTTTTAAAAATGAAAGTCGCCAAGAGCTACTCATGTTCTACCATACTTAAAACTCTTAAATAATGCATCATAATTCTCATATTAACAACAATCCAAACCGTTTACACCTGAAAGAGTGTAGTAGAAGTTCCAGCAGTACCATAAACATTTTACAGGAGAAAAATGTAGTCAGTACCAATTTTGGTACCACAGCAAAATCTTTTTTTTTTTTTTACTATTTAAAAAAATAAATAAATAAATTTAAGACGTTTATTATTTATGATGATAATTATTAGTAAATCATAAACATTTAAAGGCTGTATGCTGTTTAAAAAGTAATCATTGTTTATACATAAAATATCAAGTCAAAAATAAGGAACCATCTAGGCATAATTATTATTATTAGTAGAGACATTATTACATAGAGATGTAGTTACATCTACTGTATAGGCTGCAACAGTAGCCTAATATATTCTGTCAATTTCTCCCCGTTAAACCAAACTTTTATTATGACGGGTTGCCGTGAAGACATTTGAGTGTCTGTGTTCATATGACAGCTTACTTAAATGAAATGTTAAATTCTCATGAAGTAACAGTTTATGCGTCCGTGTGTCCTCATAGTGGGCACGGATGGGCACGTGCTGCCCCAACCTTGCATCTGCGCCTGTTATTCACGCAGAGACGCAGAATTTGCAGGAGTTTGTAATTTGCAGTTTAATATTCACAGTAGTGCTGCAACGACGTGTCAACGTCATCGATTACGTCGACTACAAAAATACGTCGACGCATTTTACAATGTTTGTTGTCACATCTCGCGTAATGGCATACAGGGAATGGAGAAAGTTGCATTCTATCACATAAACAGAGGCCACTGTTATCAAAAGTATGGGAATACTTTAAACAAAGGACAAATAAAATGGAGCTTTGTTCCCTTTGCAAAATCGATATGGTGTACCACTGCAGCACAACTGCGATGCGCAAGCACCTCAGAGGAAAACATCTCGGCGCTCCCCGGTGTTACGGTTTAACTGGTTTCCGTGTGATCTGGTGACTAACTTCCTGGTTCAGGTTTGATAATCTTGCGCTTGCGGCATTCTGAAAAGTTGAGATGTTTTTAACTCGATGCTTGCTTGAAACGGAATTAACCTTGTCAAAGGCAATTACAATTGCCACTCAGATTGAGGCTGCGAGTGAACAGGGAAAGAGCATCGCAGGGGACCAGGCCGTTCCTGTGCAAGCCGTGCAGTCGCGGTCACGCGATGCTTCAGCTCGGAGGCGTCCTAAACCACCACGCAAGCTCTTCTCCTACCCTTCTTCATCTGCCCCGACAGCTACTGCATCATCATCACCAGTGTTGCCACAGTTACTTTGAAAAAGTAATCTGATTACTGATTACTGATTACTCCTTTAAAAAGTAACTTAGTTACTTTACAGATTACTTGATTTTAAAAGTAACTAAGTTAGATTACAAGTTACTTTATTAGTTACATTCAGCAGTTGCCGACAACACCGCTGCCGCCTCAAAATAGAAATGACAACCGTTTTTGGCAACACACTTTATTGTATTTATGCCCGAGACTGACGGTCCCGACTTTTTTACGCCCCCTTTTTTAGGCATCTCCTTCGTTTTATATTTATTTTAATAATTAAAATGAACAATGAGATGTGCTGCGCTGGTGGAAACAACATGAGACCATGATAGGTTGCGCCACTGTCAAGATATGGCTCGCGCAGGGTTAAAGAGTCCGTTTCTTCAGAGCAGCTGCTAGAGTTATGGCCTTTTTACAACTGGTTCCTTCATTCGTTTTCTCTGACCAGGTATCTATCTGATTGCGAAATGACCAGGAGTAGGCCTAAATGCCTTCCGAGAGTCTTTCCAGACGTATTTAATTCCGATCACTCAAACAAACCAATTCAGAAGGTGCATGAAAGCATTTCAAACTAAACCGGACAAATGTAAATATCTGGTTGTTTAAACCACATGTGTAAATTTTACTCCTGGCAAATAATTAAAAAATAAATGTGTGAGAGCTTGTTATGTTGTAGTCAGATAGATATGACGGTGCTACTGCAACATCGCTGCAGATGAGTAAAGCAAGCCAACGCATATGGCCGTAAATGAAACTTTAAAATAAGTCACACAAAACACAATCATCTTCAATATAAAATAATGAGACTAATGATCTTACCAGTGCTTAGGTCGCTCTCTCTCTCATATTGCGATCATTGAATTTAAAATGAGCTGCTGAATAAAATGCTAGAATCTTTTGCTTTGATGTGAACTCCGTTAAATGAGCATATACCGTGGGAATTGAAGATCGGATTTATATTAATTTTGCTGAAGTGTAAGGTAGGCTATAAGACAACCTGTCTGTACTTTTTTTTTTTGTTTGTTTAGATTGTGTAGCCCGTTTGGGGTTTTTGAGCACCGTTGCGAGCATGTTGTGAGCAGTAGGCTAATCTATCAGCTGCCTCAGCTCGTCAGAAATGCCTTTGTGGTGGTATAATAACTAGCCTACTTTGTTTTTAATGTCAAAGTAGTTATATTTCGTTTCGTTTATTTTTTAAGTTCATTTAGAAAAATGTTTGGAGCAATTTTTGTTTGTTAAATTAAAGTTTAAATTTTTTTATGTGACGACCCAGTGAGTTAACCGCATGTTTAATAGCCTAGTCTCTCAAACCAACTCTTGAATTGTCTTGCCTATATAAACTTTAATTTAACAAACAAAATTAGGATAATAAAAAAACGAAACGAAAAATAACTACTTTGACATTAAAAACAAAACTGAACTATTTTAATGGCTGCAACAATGTAAAAAATAAAATAAATAAATAAAAAACACGGCTCCAGCCCTCGGGCTGAGAACTTTGATAAGCTGTCGGTTTTTACAAAGGAAAATGACTAAAATAGTAACTCACAGTGACTTGGATAAGTAACTTTAATCTGATTACTGGTTTGGAAATAGTAACGCGTTAGATTACTCGTTACTGGAAAAAAGTAGTCAGATTAGAGTAACGCGTTACTATGTAACGCGTTACTGGCATCACTGATCATCACGCACATGCTACCGCTGTGGGTCTGAAAAACATTTGGCCAATGCACAAAACTGTCCCGCTGCATGTGCTAAATGTAAAAATTGTCAGAAAATGGGACATTTTGCCCGAGTTTGTCGATCAACTGACACCCGTTCAGTGCGCGAAATTGAACTGCCGGAGTATACGGTTCTTTACATACATGACCATGCGACCACAAATAAGCTTGTGTGCCCTGTCACCATAAAGACTTCTGCTGTTACCTTAGAGGCTGAGTTAATGGTGGATACTGGCTCATCCGTCTCCATATTACCAAAGTCTATATATGATGCCAACTTTAGCTCCGTGCCCCTTCGGGCACCTAATGCTCGTCTGGTCACATATTCACGTGCACCAATCCGTGTATTGGGTTGCTTGCCCGCCGTTGTATCCAGAGACACAGTGGCATGTGCTGCGAAATTCTTCATAGTTGATTCTGGAACTGCTTTGCTGGGAATGGATCTAATAAAAGGTTTGTGCTTGCGTTTCGATGGTCAACGGTTGCTTTCCACTCCTCCCCCCACTGGATCTCAGGCCTCTACGGCGGCTATCAGGTGCCTTTCAACCTCAACTGCAAATCCAAGTGCACTAGGATGCGCAAAAGGCTTTGTTCACAAAGTGAAGCTCTCAGGAAACGCTGATCCAGTACGTCAAAAACTGCGCCGCTTACCGCTGTCTATGCGTTCTGCTGTTTCCAAAGAATTGGATCACCTCCTCAAAGAACGAGTCATTGAAAAAATTGATGCGTCACCCTGGGTTTCTCCGATCGTCGTCACACAAAAGAAAACAGGTGGTATCCGCCTATGCGTCGACCTCAGAGAACCCAATAAAGCCATCGTAACTGACAGTTATCCCTTGCCACACATGGATGAGTTGCTCTCATTACTTAGTGGGGCTACCATATTTTCAACTATTGACCTTCAAAGCGCATATCACCAGGTCATGTTTCATCCTGACAGTAGAGATTTAACTGCTTTCATCACGCACGAGGGATTGTTCCGTTTCTGTCGGGTTCCGTACGGGTTGGCCTCTGCGCCATCGGCGTTCCAGAAGATGATGCGCATTATCTTACATGAGTTACCGAACGTGGCAAACTACTTGGAGCTATTGTATTTAAATAGGGAAAACGTGGAGGTGTTTGCTCGCCTCTAACTTGATCTCTGTTTGGTACCATAGTGAATGAACTGGGCTTAGTGGGCTATCAGATCGTCACTGTGTGTCAGAGCAATTAAGTGCACACACTCAGATGAGAGAGGTATGTATCAACTCATTTTAGTTAAGGGAATAACATAGTTTAATATGAAAAAGTGGTGAAGTATCCCTTTAAGTTAATGGAAACAGGTGGAACCAAAATTTTGTATGGTCAAACGTTCGGATCTGTGCAATATAGTGTTAATTTCGTTAGACGAGACGGGAAGAAATATGTTCGTCAACAACCTTTTTTTCCATGACTAAGATGAGACGATGACGAGACTGCACCAATGTCCAAAAACTCTGACTAAGACTAAATTAACATGCATTATTGTTGACGAAAAAGGACGAGACTAAAATGTTTTGCATAAAATAAAAACTAAGATAAAATCTCTCTTCAATTTTCATCAACAATCGTCTCTACTTTTTCATCATGAGACCAGAGCTGAAATGCCTTGAGAATATTCCGAATGAGTTCGCCCTGTTCGATTGATTGACCTTTATTGTCCATTCTGTTTGTCACAGAACAGAAATGTATCTTTGACACTGGTGACATATACAAATTCACACTTCCAAAAAAAAAAACAAAAAAACAACTGAACCTTTGCTCATGTTCAGGTCTCAGTCTCCTGTCGCTGGCATCCTGGGGAGAAAACACGAAACTTCATGAATCAGAAAACAGTTGCCAACTGTCGCGAATTTTGCAAGTTTAAGTGTACTATTGTGTAACAGTAGTAAACTTTAAATACACACCCAGATAGCAGACAAACAGTGAATCAGCGTTGAATCAATGTTAATGCATCAACTAAAATATCATTGAATCAATGTTGAGATGTCAATGTTGAGAATGTTGATTTTTCATCAGGTTTGCACCCTGAAATAATGTTATTTCAACGATGAAAAATAGATCAAGATGGGCTTAAAATCAATAGTTTTCCAACTAAAATTAAACCACTTATTTAAGTGAATCAATGTTGAATCAATGTTAATGCATCAATCAAAATATCATTGAATCAATATTGAAATATATCATTGATTTTTCATCAGGTTTGCACCGTGAAATAATGTTATTTCAACAATGAAAAATAGATCAATCTTGCTTTATGTACAGCAGGATTCTATGCCAGTTAATTTGTCTCTTTATTTTATTCATTTTAATCAGAGACCATGTGTGGCTGCAGTCGATATGATTTTGCATCAAAAAGTCACTCAAAGTAAACAACATCCTTCAGTTTACATGCAAATGTCTTTATTTATGCCCCCACAGTTACAACAGGAAATCTCACATTGACTTAAAACAATTACATCTGAATTTATGACACAAATGAGAAGAGCCTGGAAAAACATGACAACTTACATCTGTAAAATGGAAGTAAACACAAATGTAAACTTGCCAATAAATACAGAAATGACACAGTACTACTGAAAGAAAGAAGGTAGAAGAAAGAATAAAATACTCCAAACTCAGGGGTTTCCACCATGAGCAATGCCCCAAAGCCTTTCAGGTTGTAATGGAGCCAGTTCTACACCGTCCCAGCAAAGATAAACTCTGATGCCTCCTTATTATCAGCAGTCACAGCATCTAAAACAACAAGAAGTTAGTAAATATTTGGAAATGTGATTAATTATACATTACAAATATAGCCTACTACAAAATGAAGTGAAACTTGACATTTTATCAAAATCTTGATATCCCAGTTAAAACGGTAACATTAAATTCAGGACTATTTAATGCATTTTAGTATAGACTGTAAAAGGACCTGCAGACACACAATGAATGAAAAAGCAAAGTGACTATATCCGGTGTTTTATCTAATAATATTATTGTATTTAATAGTAAATAAATAAAGTGTGAAAATGAAACAAGTAAATGAATGACCAAATAGCGGAGCTGTATAGGCTACATGGTGGTTTGGAAGAGATTTTTTTCCCATTTACAACAAGAACTGGAGGCACAACAGTTTACTAAATTTCTGTACTTTGATATAGCTGCCTACAGAACTTAAAGATCTCACTCTTTTCTTTTTTCTTGCTGCATTAAAGATTAAACTGTAATGATGTAATTGTGATCTGCTCTCGTGATGATTTCTCACAGCTGAACTGATTGTATTTCCCCTCACTGCGCTAACAGGTCAATCAGTTCTAGTTCTGCTTCAGCTGTGAGATTCTCTCACGAGTGGCAAACACATTACTGACAAGCCAGAAATTCATCTAACCTTCCGATCGCCTCTCGTTTATACACTGGATGAAATAGGATGATTCTAAATGATTCATCTGTGTGTGCACCGAGTAAGATGCGTTTGTGGATCCGCGCCGCGCATTCATTGACTTGTGAGTCGATCCTATGTGGCCTAAAATCCAAATGAATCAAATAGGATCGACTCACAAGTCAATGAATACATGTGCAGCACCGTTTCCACAAATGCACATTTTACTCGTTGCACGCACAGATTAATGATCTTAATACTAAAATCATCACATAAAATAGAACACCTCACAACAAACGACGCACGACAAAAAAAAAAAAAAAAAAAAAAAAAAAAGTTGCACGAGTCAGAATTCGGACAATTCACAGTGCATATGCCAATCTTAAGAAGAAAAAAAAATGAAAAAAAATGATATGGTTTGGTGAAAAACAAACTGAAACTCAATGTATTAAGATTATCCTGGCCGTTGGTTGTGTAACTTACGAGGGCGTTCATGTGACTATTGTTAACATTGCAGTTCACTCTAACTCAAGAGAAGCACACAAGTTGTAAAACATAAAGATGAATAAAAACACTAAATTAAAATTGAGATGCATTTTATAATTATATTTTTGTAGGCCACTTACCTCTAAAAAACATGGTCATTGTCCTGTGTCTCTTTTTCGCGATTGCAGTCTGTTCAGCTGCGCTTGCTTTGGTTGATTGGTGGTTGTCTTGAAGGTGCATTACCGCCACCTACTGGATTGGATTGTGGCGCATTCGATATAGGGACACATATTCTAAATTATTTAGATAAATAATGAAATGCATGTACATTCTACATGATTTAAATAATAGGCTACATTTTTATTTATTTAAAACTGATAGACTAAATTTATGGTAGAAGTTCTTTTTTTTTTTTTTATTACATTTTTTATTATAATAACATGAAACACAGAATGACAACATTACATGCCAGTAAGCAGGAAAATAATATACCTTTTAAAAAGATTCATAGTTTTTACAGCTTTCTTATTGGAAGAGTCAGAAATCAAACACGCATACAATTTTAACTCTTGCAGAAAAATTTAAAGAAAGGCTTACAATTACAAAATTTACATTTATGTATTCTTTGTTAATCCACACACTCGTTGGTGTACTCAGCATATCCTTTAAGGATAATAAATGTGCTCACATTCACACAAATATACCCAATTGATTTGGACTTGCCTTAACATGTTGAATAATGTGACAGATAGATTGACCGTAAGCCACACCGGTGGAGAATTAAGATGACCAAACATCAGCATTGATTCAATGTTTGTCTTTTCAACACTGAAAAGCATGGAATTATCAACATTGATCCAATATTATTTAGCAGTGAATTTTCAACATTGGTCCAGTATGGTGTTAGCATTGAATTTTCAACATTGATCCAATATTACTTAGCATTGAAATTTCAACCTCAACCAAAATGATGATTCTGATGGAATTTCAACATTGAATCAATGTCACCATGCTATCTGGGCAACTAGGTTTTTCATTTGTACTGCATCTGTACTACAAGTGAACTTTTAAGTACACTAGTAGTTTACTATTTTAATACAATAAAAAAAAATAATTTATAAAAGTACACTGAAGTGTACTCTCAGTAAGCTACTAGTTTAGTAGTGTATACTGTAAGTATACTTGTAAGTTTACTTTTCATGGGTTTGACATTTCATTTGGTAACATTAGACGTTTTAGACGTTTTGATTTACATGCTGTTTAATTTTTGATGATCGCGTTATTTTACATTTGCGTGAACAATCTTTTTATCACTTTTTTCAGCTTTTTCTCCTGTGTTTTGTTGAGGAGATTCTGTACTGTTAAGAAGATGTGTAATAGTGGCCCCCTACTGTATAACAGTGAAAATATGGATAGCTGGACATTTTTTGTCAATGGTTGGGAAAGAATAACGTGAATGTAATGTTGTAACATAGTTTGTATGTGTGGGTGAAGGAAGAAGACAAAGGGGTCGGCTTGTAGGAACTGTGACGGTTTTATTTTCTCTGTTTCTTCAAGTAACAAAACACTGTGCACATCGCACAAATCATAAACTCTTGGTCTCTTTATAAGACGTCGGTTTCACTCTGGCAGTTCCTCTCTGCTCATTAATCGCCGCCGAGTCCCGCTCTGGCTTCCAGTTTCTCTCCCCGTTCCTCACTTCCTGCAGGGCTTATAATCTGTCTCTCCACACCAATTACTGAAACAAGAGACATGTGTTCATCATTTGCACTTGATTCTTTTTTCATGCTGCCTGTCCTCTAACTCTCTCTCCCCTCACAGACCTCACTAAACCATGCCCCCCTCGCCACAAATGTATTTGCTTGTTTTACACTCTTTGAACACCAGGTGGTATTGTGATCAAATTCAAGAAATTAACCCTTTTGTGAACCATTTGGCTGAAAAGCTTCAATGCTTCCTGAAGCTTCATCTCGCCACCACTACAGGTACGCAACAGAAGACCCATGAAGGAGAACACAGATCACAGAGCACAGATCCCAGAACACAGCACATTCACGTGACATAGCATGTGATCATCTGACAACAAGGGGGTACGGTGCCCGGGGAAGTGCAAAACAACATTTCAAAGTGGGAAACACTTTTACGAGGCTCGAGACAAATTTACATTTTGGAAAACAATTTTACCTCCCATAAAACACAATTACATGGGCAAAGGGCGGCAGGAGAAAGTTGATTTGCATGTGCATGTGTAATATTAGAGCCATCTATTTTACTGGGTAATTTAGTGCAATTATGGAGAAAGAAAAACTTCATTTTAAATCTGCCTACCACTATCTGGTTGGGTCAGACAAAATGACTAAAGAAATGAAAGCTTTAGCAAAAGTTGTGCTGGGAAGACTAAATTACTACGTCACTTAAAGGACAACTCCGGTGAGAAATGAACCTAGGTTTAATTAACAGATGGTTACAGAGTATATCGTTCTCTGGGATGCATTTTCATGGAAATCGAATGTAAAGAGTTTTATCTCTAAAAACAGATTAGCTTATAACGCTAGTATATGGGGCACAGGGTAGTGAAATTAAATCGCTAGTTAATACCACTAACAAGGCTCAAAATAGCCTCACACTAACACAGTAGCATAATGAGGGTCCCTACATGCAAACCGAAGCATTGAGAACTTTGTAAGTGTACAAACAGTTTAATAAGAAGATACTTTATAAACACAGCACATTACGTGTTCACGGACAGCAGCCATCTTGGAAAACAATCTCGACAAATCGATTCACGAGCGCTGTTCTAAATGATGAACTGTGACTTGGAATATCATATGGTCCGTTGTTTCCGGAAGAAAACACTGAACGCAAAAGAAAAAATAAATAAATAAAAATAAAAATGTCTATGTTATTACATTTCACAAACTTAATTCCTATCAACCAGCTCACTTAGAACAGCGCTCGTGGATCGATTCGTCGAGACTGTTTTCCAAGATGGCGCCTGTCCGTGAACGTGTAAGGTACTGTCTTTATAAAGTATCTTCTTCTTAAACTGTTTGTACACTTACAAAGTTCTCAATGCTTCGGTTTGCATGTAGGGACCCTCATTATGCTACCGTGTTAGTGTGCGGCTATTTTGAGCCTTGTTAGTGGTATTAACTAGCGATCTAATTTTACTACCCTGTGTCTACCCTGTGCCCCATAGACAAGCGCTATAAGTAGGGATGCACGATATTGGATTTTTGCCGATATCCGATATGCCGATATTTTTCAGCTCATTTTGGCCGATGCCGATACCGATGCCGATATATGTTCATTTTTTCCCTTTGTTTGGAAACAACACCATTTTGAGCAAAAACTATTTTTTTTCATTCTGGTTTCAGATTTCTGAGGTATCCTTACTAAAAGGATTCTTGTTGAAGATAAATAAATGTTAATAAAGTTCTTTTTATGATAAGAGTATATTAAAAGCTCTGAAAATAACAATAATAAAGTCAGTAATTTTTCACCCCAGATGCAGCTGTAACCTAAATATTGTATTTTTAGATTTAACGTTTGTGCACATGAATTGGGGGTGGCATGACATCCATTCATGCTGTCTTTTAATTCTACAATTATTGTAGAGCTCCTTGGATTATTTTTCATCATCCATTTCGTAAAATTTTATTACAGATTAATACACTGTATATAAAAGTATTTAATTTACAAGTGTCATGCTTGTGATTTATTACATCATTACTGATTTGTTTATTCAGAACAAGAAGTAACTTCAATTTATTAGTGTATTCTACTTTTCATTGTATTAGTGTAACAACAGCGCACCCACTACATGTATAAATATATAGCGGTCTAGCGGGAGGGCACTAGGACCTGGAGGAGCTTCTGCTGCTATGGAGGCTGCCGCACGCGCTAGAGAGTGGGACTGGGGAGACGCGATTGGGCTTGTTTTGGGCTAGTTTTGTTGTGAAAACGTGGCAAATCTGCTGCTGACGGTCACGTCCTTCTGTATGTGCATTCAGAAATTCAAGGCAGCATTTAAAAACAGTCAATATAAATCACTGTACATGCAATGTATTTTCTTGTTTTCACTTGAAGAATGACCGCAGTGCTGACATGGTCTTATCGCTGTAGCACTCCTTGCACACGTGAGTTATTGCAGGCACATATCAACATGTTATCATATCGGCAAGGCATATCGGCATAATGTTTTCATATCGACCGATGCCGATTTTTATATTTTAAGCGTTTATCGGCCGATTCCGATGTCGTGCCGATAATATCGTGCATCCCTAGCTATAAGCTAATCTGTTTTTAGAGATAAAACTCTTTACATTCGATTTTCATGAAAACACATCCCAGAGAACGATCTACTCGGTAACCATCTGTTATTTACCCCTAGGTTCATTTCTCACTGGAGTTGTCCTTTAATGCCTTCACTCTAATCCAATTATATTCTCATGCTCATGGTATAAAGGCTCTGTACTTACACGTTTGAGTTCGCAGATACTGAAGCGATGATTACCCCCATCCTCACCACCACCACCAGGATGGCCCTGTCCATACCCTTGCGGGGGGGTTGGCTGCGCCCCTGCCCTCTTCTTCAGGAAGGAATTGCAGATCCGAGACCCTCGGACTATGCACTACGGATGGGGCCTACACCAAATGACTCTGTACACTATCAGCTTGCTGAGCTGTTAATAAATGCATTATTGTCAATATATTTCTCCCAAGTCTTTCTGGTAGAACTCACTCTAATAAGAAGGAGAGTAGTGTTCAAATGGCTCAAATAATAAATAAAATATTTTATTTATAACACACTTTTCATTCCGAAGAATCTCAAAGTGCAAAGGTCATAATAAAATAAAATAAATTACATCGAAATCAATGATTACACAATTCAAATTTATTTTATTGCCACAGCAATGATTTGTAGCCTGGCTCCGCCCTCCTATGTACTTCCGCTCAATTTTCATTTTCCTTCAGTACTTCGTCTGGGACTGCGGTGTATTCTTAGGTTTTCTCAGAACACATTTTTACCGGTCCAATCAGCGAACAGGGGGAGTGGCTGAGAACGATGACATTGATGTCATGCACTAATTTCAGTTGTAGTTCAGTATTGGCGGCGATGAAAGATGTGAACGAAACCATTCATTCCGTTGTGACAACGCTGCTGAATAGAGGGAATGCACGTGATGTCATCGTCAGCCGGAGTGCCTGTGATTACGCCCCCGCTGAGTGGCAGAAAGACTGAGAGGCAGCATTGGTTTACAGCGCGAATGCAGCGAAAACACACAAAACCAGGCCCGGGGCCAGAAGGGGGGTAGGGGGAGTCTTGTCCACGGACCGCATAGTCATCGCTGTTCTGAGCTTGAGACGGCCTTGATAATAGCGTGTAATTTTCTCACTCAAACCACTGCCAACTGCTGCAGCTTCTGCTTTTAGAGTGAAACGCTGCACATAACTGCTTGTCTAGGATATGTAATCCTTTGTAAGAATTCGTAATAATTGCATATTGTCAGCGAAAAGGAGCTAGCAAAAGATCCAGTGTGTATCTGTATTTGCACTCGTCAAATGATTACATTTCCAACGTGTTTTCGCCTCGGTGAGTAATGTAGCCAATCACAGACATGTTTGTAGACTTCTACAATGGAATTGGCCAATCACAGGTGTTCAATTTGGAATCACTCACCGCTCGAGCGTTTGTCCAGGCGCTGAGTTCAGTTAAACACGTGCAGCAATCCTCTGTAAGTTCAGACAATGTGAAAATTATACCAACGTCACTGCGGAACTTTGTGAGATTGCGTTTATTGAATGAGTGACAGCTTTTAGTGAAAATAAAGTATATTAGCACCACTACACGCTTCAAAACACTGACCCATCATGCACATTTACATGCGGGATTCACTTGAAAAATGTGATGAATGACAGCTATAAACATTCTTGTCGAAATGAGGCTCCTAAAAATGTCAGGAAAACACGATTCCTGGCTGCATATCATTATCCATGGATCACTGAATCTTTGGTAAGTTGTAAGGATCGTTTGCTCTACTTGTGTTTTCCTCCATTAACTCCAGTCACGCAGCAGCTCTTCTGCCACTCAGCCCCGGCTGAGGGGGCGTGTTACGGCGGGAAAGTGACGTCAATGCATTCCCTTTATATCCAGAAGTTAAAGTCGAAGCAAGAACAATCTTTGCTGGGGTTTGTTGGTGTCCATGATATTGTGGCCCTCCTCCCCAACAGGGTGAATTCTGAAAGAGTTTGATTTTCCAGCTCGCTCCGTGTTACGTAGGCTGTACGTATTTGGTATGTGTGTGTGTGTGTGTGTGTGTGTGTGTGTGTGTGTGTGTGTGTGTGTGTGTGTGTGTGTGTGTCTGTCTCTTTTAGATTGATGGAATCCCTGCTGCAGACGTCAGTGTTGGAGATGACGTCTTTGCCGCTCCATCCAATCAAGGTTGGCCTTGTGCTTCAAAAGCTGGATCTTCCTCCAAATCGGGGGCTGGAGGTTTAGCTTCCTGCCCCGTGTCATGCTCAGCGTGGTACTTGAGAATGAGACTTTTGTCTCTTAGTAAAATGTTCTTTGTAACCTGTGGGTGCCTTATGATGTCGCATGTTCTTTTTCTTGTCGCATGTAGTCGTCTATGGCGGTGAGGCTGGGAAGGAGAGAACAGGAAAAGCAGGTCGTATGACATACATCGTAGGACGCAGGACGTTTGCTTGTTGTTGTATTACACACACTAGGTTAAGAGAGAGTGCCGCATTTTGTATGGTTTGTTTTGTTTAGTTAGTGTAGTTTAGTTTGGGCGTCGTTGACGCTGAAGACTTTTAATTTTTACATTTTACTTTGATAGTTAGTTTAGTGGTTAAACTTAGTTAGTTGTTTTGTTAATTGCTTTGATACCCGCACAGCTGATAAAATGTTGCAATCGGGGGGGGGGGGGGGGGGGGGGGGTCAGAAGGTATTACCATCATTTAAGTTACAAGGGCTAGTCAGTTTTTTTACTGCCGTCCGTTTCCCACCATCTGTGTAAAAATCCCTGGGCGAATTACCTACTGCTTTTGACAAACACCAAGGTTGTGTGGTGATGTAATAGCTGTCCGAATCCACATCTCTGAGTTTTCAAGAATATTTCACTCAAAATTCACTGTTTAATAATACTTTTTGTCCACTGCAGAGCACCGGTCCGTACGGTTGCGCTTTGCTGTTATTTAGATGCATTTCTAGACTTGTATTTCTATAAAATAATAGCAAATATTTACAAGAGCAATATATTTCATCACCGCTCCAACTAAATTAAATTAAAGCACGTAAACATTTGAACTGGGGCGTTATTTATAGCAGCATTTATTATCATACCAAGCATGACATTTTATTTACAGCATACAATTATGTTACGGACCACGTGAGCAGCATGTTCCCGATCACACAACTCTCCCCTCCACTGTGGCGTAAATAAATCACAATCCGAATGCATGAGTTTTAGATTTATCACTGAGGTGGCCTGCACATTTATTTTGATGGATTTCCATTTGTGAGACAGGTGTAGCGCGCATGACATACGTCACGACCAAACGTTAGTGATTAGTTTTGGCAGATCCAATAGTTTTAAACTTCAACAGACTACCCATCTTCGCGGAAGTAAACGCTTGTCAATGTTATATTGACAAATTAAATGTACGAGAGTCTGGTAAGACCAGGCTAATGATTTTGACCAATTCTCTCACATCAGTTTCAGAGTAAATCTCATATCTCCTTACCACTGTAGTGATTTTGGCCACTGGTCTCTTCTCGTAAGCTCCCAGAGTAAACCTTATTTCACGCTGCCGCAGCAGTGATTTCGGTAACCGCGCAAATCATAAACCCCTTTTTTTATTTTATTTTGGAGCCCACAATTCAATTTGAGCCTCCTCCACGGACAGCAAGCCAAGTTCACATGAAAATCACACACAATACTATCACAATCGTGTTTTTTTTTAGCTTCTTGTTTTGCGTATAGAAATATTTCTTTGGGTTTGTTATTCACACAGCTCAGAATGAGGAAGTGTACAGTACAGGAAAGCTCTATCCAGAAGGGCAGGAATTATGGTCAATTGAGTACTCGATGAGTCATAACTCATGCAAAACCTGGAACAGGAGGCAGAGAGAGCGAAAGCACGCCCAGAATGCTCTTTCAGCTCTTCAGGTTGCATATTTAAGTGGGAAATTAATATAAATTATATTCTGTATGATAAATTGTTTAGCAAAAATGTGAGGATAAATCAATATTTATTCATTTTTAATTACACAAATAAATGGCAGCAGATGTGAGTAAATATAAATTTGCGCTCCTAAAATGAATGTCAGTGTTATCATAAACAGGGATAATTTATCGCTCTTAAATATTTCTAATGATACTCATTTTGTTGCAACAAAACTTAATGTGACAAACAACAAACTCTTAGTTTCAGAGTATGTTTAGAGTTGACAAATCCAGATAAATCCAACCTGGTTTAGATCCTGTTTTAGATCAACCGTTTCTCAAAGCTCGGTATAAACTTTCTCTGTCAACTCAGGTTTAATCCAGAGTTAGCGATAAACTCTAAAGCGCGTGCACCAGAAAGTGTGACACGTGCGGCAAACAGCCAATCACAGTGTCCGTTTGATTCACATCTCTTCTGAAGATTGAGAGATCGTTTTGAAAAATACTATGAAATTAAATGTGTTTACAAGGCAGGAATAAACATCGCTGCTGCAGAGAAAGTTTGAGAAGGCAGCTGAAAGAATATCTGACCATATCAATGCATGATGTAAATCAAAGAAATATGCCTAATAATAATAGGTTCACAAAGAGCTCACATGAATACACGTTGTTTAAAAGAATTATAAATACATGTATTATATTTATATTACTATTTGGCTACTTGTCAATTAAAATAATATTTATATGAACATATATGAATTCAAAGTGATTATAAATTATATAATATAAAAATAAATTAAATTATATAATATAAAAACAATTTTATTTCAAAAGTTTTTTCATTATAAACCGCTTTAATTTGGAACAAGATATACATGGTGTGTGGCTTTTTTGCATCTTTACTTGCTGCTGATTGGTCCAGTTTGGGTTTGCGATCTCAAACCCAGAATAAAACCTGCTCCAGAGCAGGTTAGCTGTGTAGTTTCAGTTACCATGGTGATAGACAAAGAATTAAGAATTAAGTTCTCTTTTGTGTCTAATGCTTGAAAATGGCTTGAAAATGGTTTGAAATCACATTAAAATGTGCACACAGCCCAGAGAAAAAAATGCTCAGGAGATATTCTCATATAGCTCTCATTTTAGTATTAAAAGCCTTTCAGATGTTTCTCCTAAAATCCCTTAGGAGAAATAAAAATAGACACAAATGGGACAGCAAATATTTGAGAGAAAAAGAGTCAAAACTGAGAATGTGGTAGAAGAAATAGATCATCTTTTATTGTCAGAGGTTGCTCTTTTTAAGCTCCCGAGACTTAATTTAAAGTTTCAGAAGAAGATCAATGTCTCAACAACTTTACAAATAAAATGAAACGAAATGTTCAAGTGTCTTATTTAATATACTTGGATTGGATTTTCGATTTCCAACCCTACTGTGATGTTGGTGGTCACATGTAGGTAAACAAATAAAATGTCTTTTTTTTTTGTTTTATTTTGAATAAAATACAATTTGATTTATTATAATTATTTCTGATTATAATATATTCTCTTTGATTTTCGCCAAAATGTCTTTACTTTGCTGGACCTCCTGGAATTAATGGTAATATTAGAGATTTTAGAGGGACTTTATAGGTTTTTAATAAATCCATGCAGGTTAAAAAAAAATGAGTAAAGTCAGAAAAAGGGAGGAAAAGCATAACCAATGTTAATAAACGTAAATTAAGTCTGTTGTCCTTGAAGTCCCAGCAGGGACATCAGTTACTGAATTTAATAAAACATTTGTGTAATGGGATCTCAAACACTACAGGGAACATTATCTGTTCGGGCATTAATTGTCAAGAGGACTCTTGTGTATATTAATAAGGTGAAGCATGAACAATGTTAATAGACGTAAATTAAGTCTGTTGTCCCTCAGTCCCAGCAGGGACATCATGTTACAAATATTATTAAAACATTTGTGTAATGGGATCTCAAACACTACAGGGAACATTATCTGCTCGGGCATTAATTGTTAAGAGGACTCTTGTGTATATTAATAAGGTAGAAGCATTGTGGCGTGTTTTAATTAAGCAAAGCAACCACAATGAGCAGAAGCTATTTGTTTTTACGTTCCTTATTACAAATTACTTATCATTAAATCGTTTTAATATACCTGTCACATGAAGACTCTTTTTAATTCATTTTAATTTTCACTCTGTCTGCTTTGTCAAGTCAAATCAGGTAAAGTCATTTTTATTTATAAAGTGCTTTTTACAATGCAGAGTGTTTTTTAAACTAGCTTTACAATGGTAATACGAAAATAATGCAGCAGAATTTAATAGAATGTAATATAGTTAAATATTTGGTAATATAAGTTGAGCAAGCCAAAAGCCAAGGAACCAAAACTCAATCAGGTGACATAATGGAGATAAAACCTTGGGAGAAGCCAGACTCAGTCGGGCCTGGTTGTCCAGTTGTCCTCATGCCAAACAAATAAACAGGGTATAATTATGATTCAGGCAACATTACAAATCAGAAGTCATATTAGATCAGAACATTCAGAGTAGCTGTCCAGTTCCATCTGGTTGAAGGTCGGATTCATGACATATGAGATGA